>NW_017728943.1:101645867-101667625 GCF_001723895.1 Crocodylus porosus
GGTTACCGTCCCCCTCCCCGGTGTGTATACGAGCTCCCCCCACGTCACCGCCGGGGCTTTCCCCTCCGCCGTTGCTTCCTGCCCCGTGACGCGGAGGTGAGGGCTGGAGCAGACTTGAGCGCCGGCCACGTCCCGCCGCGGGGGAGGGCACCGCCTGCCCGGGGCGGGATGAGGCGCCTCCGCGGAGCGCAGTGAGGACAGCCCTCCCGTCCCCCTGCCGCCGCGCTGCTGTCTCTCTTGTGGGCAGCTGCGGAAAGCTATTCTCATCCCCCCCGCCCCAATTTGTCCAACCACAGAGCGCCCCCGCGGGCTTTAGCTTGGGGCAAGACCCCCCCCCCCCTTCCAGCTGCCTGCCAGACCCCGCAGGGCTCTCGGTGCCGCTCAGCTGCTCCCTGGCTTGTGCTTGCAGCACGGCCACACACCTCTCTGGGGCTTGTAGCACCAGGGATAGGACGGGCAGCGAGCGGTTCCCAAACTCAGACAGGCACGTTGTCCGTGTAAAACGGTTCACCCTGAAGTACCACCAGCACATTTTTCAGTTCAACCTGCAGCCCCACCTGGAAAATTTTGTCCTATCAAGTAATTATAATAAATCTGTCAAAGTGCACCACTGACAGGTTGCCTGCGTACCCCTGGTGATACTTGTACCACAGATTGGGAACTGCTGGGATGGGGCTTTCCTCGCAGCTGGGGCCCCTCTGCCTTTCCTCTTGGGGCTTTGGTAGTCTGGTGCAGAAACCCTTTCCTAGTGGCACAGATGTCTGAAAGGAGCCTTTTGGTGCGTGGGGGCGCTTGGCCAGCCCCAAAGATACATGGGTGTTGTCCCGCCATGGCCGAGCATGTGGTTGTCCCTGGGTCATCCTGTAGATTTTTCTTGTGAGTTTTTAAAACAACACGTTTAATTTTTGGCGGGATAAATTAGCAGGCCCTTATAACCCCGCAGGGTTTAATTTTAAGGCCAGGGACGCCAGAAAGCTTTGACTCTAAACATTGTGCCTTTAGTGTAGTGAAAAGGTTCAAATGTTCATTGGCTTGTAATTCCTCTTGCGTGCCTCCAAAATGGGGAGGAGGAAGGGAGGGTTTGGTGATGCAAAGGTGGAGATGACTTCAGTAATATTGTTTCACTAAAGAATTGGTATCTGTTTGGGGCTGAACCTTAATGTACCTTAACATAGTGTCTAGTAAGATGGGATTTTATTGCCACTTTTCAGTTCAGTTCCTAGAAATACAGGTGTATTCGAGAGGTGTTTTGAGGTCCAGACCCTGTAGTCAGTCCTTGTTGTAAGCAGGGATTATTTCCACCAATAAGTCTGTAGAACCGAGCTCTGTATCTGTTTGCAAATGGCTCAGTGCTTTGCTGTGTTTCATCTTTCACATTTTGAAAGTAATATGCTGTACATCAGCTTGGAGGAAACCATTGCGTTTACTGTTACTGCTTACTGTTTAGTTAAAAATGAGTTTGATGTTTAAGTGGATGTTGTGCATTTATCAGAAATGGGTCTGGCATGAGATACAATTAAGACTTTGATCTGAATGCACTTTGAAGGTCACACTACTGTATTTTGTATGTAAAAACTGACTTGGACGACTGATATATAGTGAGGTAAGAGAAGGTTAGCTAGGACTAAAATTTTTGTTCTTGGGAAGCTTGTACAAAGAAAAGTTATTTTGACGCTTAGCAATTATAATACTTTTTTTTTTTTTTAATCAATTGGCTCTTAATATGCTTTACTGAGGAAGTTGGTTTTATCATCTGTGAAATTCTTTGAAATCTATGAAATCTCATTTATATAGTTGGGGAAACCTAAGATATAAGCAAAATGACTTGCCCAAAGTTACCCAGCAGTCCAGTGGCAGAACAGGAAGAAAAACCTAGGTTTTATGAAAGCTCTGGGCACTGATCTGGGACAGCATCACACTGCTGCGTAAGAACGGTATTACTGACAGGGAAAGGGGGGGTGAGTCTTGTCTCAACATTTGAAAAGCAGCTGTTGTTCTATACAAAATTTTCTAAACTTTACAGGTCAGCACAATTAGGAATTTGAGCAAGAGGAATTAAAGACGGAGAGGAGTTTCAGCAACATAGCTAGAGCTTTAGTATGAGACAAAAGTGTAGGCCTCTAAAGTAATTGCCTATCTGTGAGGAATTGGGTACTTTGACCCATAAGAAACAAGTGGTGATATTAACAATTATACTTGCACTGGGATTTAGTACTGTTTTCTCTCAGTGAAACAAAATTTTATCCCAATCCTTGGAATCATTTAGTGAAGATAAATACGGAAATGTGTACGTACAATAGCTTTTAAAAGCCGAGTAAAAGATTTAGTGATTTAGAGTGCCAGACCCTGATATGAAGTAAAAACACAAACTGGCTTAGCTTTATGAATGAAAGTTTTGCTATAGTGAATATCATGGCATACATGACTTGTACTCCTTGATACTTTTCAAGTATTTTTGTCCAGCAAAAGTGTACAAGAGTCACCTGAGTATCAGTTTTAGCAGACCTAAGTCTTTGGTTTGTTCAGTCAAAAATTACGAAAACAGGGAGAGTTCTTAATTGCACAGGCCTGGTTATACAAAGAACACATGCTTCTATCAGGATGATGTCATGTACCACTTCAGGGCATAGTCCAGATTTTCTGAATTTTTTCTGGTATAGCTTCCAGTCCTGCTTGTTGGTTGATTTCATCAGTTTCCATTAATATTAGTAGGTGCCAACTTCTGTGCAAATTTGGGCCCCGTGATGGGGAACAAGGCTGTAGTTTTTTTCCCTTATTCAAGTTGTCTGGCACTGATATGTATTTTTGTCCCTTGGGTTCTCCACTTTCAGCCTTTTGAATTTAAGTCTACAAAAGAATGAGGCTGATGCCGAGTGCTGGAGGTCCCAACCTTTAGGCAGCTTGCTATTGTAGTGCAATCCACAGTCCTGTATTAGATGCTTAGGCTCCCAGCATATGGGAGGAGTTGGGTGCCTCAGAATGGGAATTAGAAAAAAAACAGTCTGCTGAGTGGGAGCCATGTAAACTAGTAAATACATGCCAAGGACATTGGTATACAGTGTCTACCGGTTGCTAGGATCTTGCTTAATGGAATCAGTCAGAGAATATAATCAAAACCCCCAAAGCCTGGTACTGTGTGATTTTATTTATTTATTTATTTATTTTTGTGGTGGGGGAGAGGGGTTCGTTTGGTTGTTTTTTCCCCTTGATGCTTATTAGCATCTCTCTCTCTTTAAAATCAGCCAACTTAATATTGGAGTCAAAATCTTGATCCATAATCTATGCTGAATAAGGTTTCCCCTCCCCCTCTGTCTGGCTATTAGTCTCAACGAGTAAAATACAACAAGCTTTGGAAACTGTGCAGTTTCTTGACAAGACTCTGCTTGGGTGTTTTTTCTTTACTGTCACTTTTATAGAATTGCTGGCTATTAGAATCTAACGTACTTTGCTCAGTTTGATTTTTTTTTTTTTTTGGTAACCAGTGAATGCTGTATCTTAAATCTCATCCCTCACTGGGGTTAGGTCTAATTCTGGGCTATCTCCCTCCATGTGGGTTTCACAAATCTGAATCTGCTTCTGAACTGGATGCACAAACACTTTTTTTCCTTTTAAAAATAGGATTTAGGCCTGTCATTCAGAACACCACCAGAGGAGGTCCTGGCCCTCTTTATACAATAGCTCCATGGTTAAAACAGTCAGCATGAAGTCAGAGACCTAGGTTCAAGTCCCTCCTCCCTTTCATACTCAAAGCTCTTGCCTCCCAGGAGAAAGTTTTCAGCCCCAGATTATAGACTGGGTGAGGGCCTGTCTGTCCTTTCTTTTAAAGCTGTTCCATGCAAACTGAAGCAGCTTGAAAGATTCAGAAAATGTGAGCATGTCTCTGGCCTAGTAGTTACAGCATTCATCTGGGGAGGTAAGCGTGGGTTTTGGTTTCTGTTCCATTTGACAGTTTACTACTAACAGTTGGGAGCAAGCACTGGAATCCAGGTCTCTACCCAACAGGCAATAAAATCCTGTCTTTTTTCTCTTTTTCTCTCTGGCCCAATGCATCTTTAATTATTTGATGAAATGTGGAATGACTTTAATAGGAGAGATTAAGAGCCTCCCCCACCACAGAACAGTTTGATGGTGAAGTTACTCTTCTGGGAGCTGAGCGATTTTTAGGTACCAGTCCTAAGGCGGAGGAGGAAATTGAATTTAGGCCTCTTGCATCCACTGAACTACTGGATAAAAGGAGGTACCACCTGTCTTTGTGTAGAATCTGATCTGCTAGACATACTCAGAGACTGCCTACCAGATTGTGCCCTGAAGCTTAATAGGCAGAAGAATGCCTGATTTTGGATCCTGACATGCTTTAGGCTTGAGCTTGGTGCAGAGCTACTTAACACTGTCAAGAATAGACCACTTCTGAGCCTGGGCAGATGCAGACCTTTAAGCATCAACAAAAATTCAGTGCTGAAAACTGAAGTGTCCAGGCTTAGGTAGAAGTTGAGCAAAGGTTTTGCGGATCTCAGTTTTGGATTGAAGTACGTGAGTTCTGTTTTTCACAAGATTTTTGTCCCTAAGTCTCATTGTCCAGCTAGACTTTGTTTCTAAGATGCCTTTTTAAAAATATATGCAACTGTGTAGCATAGCCTTGGTTGATTCTGTATATGGGAGAGAGAACTGTAAAAAGGCTTTTCCTCAAATTTTATTTATTTCCATTGCTCCTTCTTTGGCTTCAGGGAATGAAGCAGTCAATGATAGGTTCAGTGGATCAGAATGTCCCTCTTAGAAATATCAAAGAGGTTGTTGCCTTTTTATTTTCAAACATCTTTGGCAATTGGGGCACAAGACCAAAGCCAACTCTTAGCAATTAGGATTAGGAAACCAACTCATGATATATAAAACTTGGTAGTGGCTCCTTAAAATATGAAAAAAAAACACAGAACCTGTTGTTTGTTTGTTTTGTTTTTTACTGCATTCATTTATTTTATTTAGTATGTTTTGTGGCCCTGGGGATTGAAGGAATTGGAGGAATTCAGAATTATAATTTAGTTTAGCCACAAGGAGGCAGGCTACTCCTTTGCTTCTGGCTGTGTTACTTCTGTATACAGAGTTCTTTTTCTATATTTTTCCCTCTATTTTTAGAGCAGACTTGATAGGTTTGCTTATTATGGAGTAAGCTCCAAAGGAGAGAGTCAGTGCCTTGACTCAGGAGGGCATCATTCATTAAAAGTAAATTGAGCTGAAGAGTGTGTGGGGACAGGGTTGCTTCCTTGAGGACAGGACTTTGGTATAGCTCCCATTGGTAAATGTAACATAAGAAGGATTTCTCTTTTCTTTTCTTTTTTTTTCTCTTTCTTTGAATCAGAGCATTACATGAAATAGTGTTAAATGAGGCATTTATAACAGCAGTTGAAAAGAACAAGAGCTACATAACCATACTATGTACTTCAGTTTAATTTTTGTAGGTTTAAATGGAAGCGAAAGGAAATGCATTTTCATATCTTAGTGATTTTAGAACCTTACTTGTTATAAACTTAATTTTGTAATAACAGAAGAGTACGTAGTTATGTAACTGACAGAAAATTAGCGCTAGTTAACTGTCGTACGTTTTTAAAACGTAGGGAGTAGGGTATGTGGAGGTGCTGTGCTTCTTGGGGACACATTTTTTTTCTCTCTCTCTTTTCCTGTTAAGAGGGTGGAACTGCAGGCAGTCTCAGCTGTTGTTTTAATGTGGAGGATATCTCTTCCCTGCCTTGCCCATCTCACAGCTTGAAGGTTGTGAATATACAGCCACTCTAAATATCTCTTACATTAGCGTTTCCCAAACTTCTGATACCTGAGGCATACTCCCCCTCCCACCCTGATTAAAATTGGTGAGGCATTTTTTTCCCCCTGAATTTTATGGCAGTCCAGTAGAAAAGTCACCAAGAGATCTAAATTGAGAAAACATATGGAGGGGGGCCTTGAGGCTAAAAGATTAAAAAAAATTAATGATCTAGCTGGTGCCACTTAAGGGTGAGGGCCTTATGCTGCTGTGCCCTGCTCTTTCCACTGTCTGTACTCTCCCAGCCCCTGCTCTGTACTTTGGGCAAAGACAGCCCCCATTGCTAAGGCAGCTTCTGCAGGGTTTCACATGCTGGCAACCACCCTGTGGCCCCTGTTGCTGGCCCTAGGAGCATGGGAGGAGTAGAGGCAATGGGGCAGGCTGCACAGCACACTTGCTTGCAGCTGAATGCACTGCTGGGAGTGTGGGGGTGGTAGGGGGAGGGGGAATGGCACAGGGACTGTTTGGGGACAGGGAAGGGCAGGAGACAGCAGAAGCAGCAATGGCAGTACCTGTTAGAGCACTCAAGGTGCTGCTAGAGTAGCTGGAGCAGGGTGCTGGATGGGGGAGGAGGCATTTACCCCTAATAGGATCTCACAGCACACTTCCATCACTCTCGTGGCACATCCTTTGGGAATCACTGTCTTAATTATTAAAACACAGAATCATAGAAAAATAGGGCTAGAAGGGACTTTAGGAGATCGTCTAGTCATCCCGCCAAGGCAGCATCATTCAATTCCAAACCATTCCAGACAAGTCTAACTTACTCCTAAAGCTACACAATCAACCCTGTCAAAAACACCAAAAGCACCTAACCTCCTGCAGGTAGAGCTAGGGGATGAGGGCTGTGATTGTCCGGTCACTAAGCATTGTTAAAATATACTTGAGAGATGCAAGGAAGAAAATTATGCCCTCCACCACAGAGGAAGGCAAAACCCCACACAGTCTGTACCAATCTGATCACAGCATAAACTTCCTTCTAGATCCTAAATGTAGTGATTGGTCTGATGACCCTGAGCAGAGGGGCAAGACCCTCTAACCAGGGAGCTCTAGGTTTTAATCCCAGCAGGAGAAATGGCACACCTGAGTCAATCTTAGCCTCTGTAGTCCTTAGCTGCAGCCAACACCCGGTGCTTTTTAACAGCCAGAACCCTTATCACCCTCCTGCTCCTGACATCTGTAGCAACAGGTTGGAAGAGAAGGTGGGGGGAATTCCTTCCCAGCTTCATGTGGCAACCAGGAAAAAAACCCATAAGCATGGGAAAAACCAAACACCCCCTATTCTACTCTGCAAGCTGAGGACAGCTAGCATAGGGGTGGGCGAAATATAGCTCGTGGGCCGGATCCAGCCCACGAGGCCATTCTATCTGGCCCGCGGGGCCTCTAAAAAAAAAATGTAGAAAATTAATATTTCTCTGCCCTTGGTTCCTGTCAAAAATGGACAGGGGCCCTGGTACCAGTGGTGACCAAGAGGTGGGGCACCTGTCAAGGGGTGGGTCTACCCATACAGCCCTCCACAGCCTGCCAAAACTGGGTAAGTGGCCCTCTGCCTGAAATAGCTGCCCATCCCTGAGCTAGTATAACTCCACAGAATCATATGCTCTAACTGGAGAACCAGAACTCCTCTTCCTGTATCTCCTATATAGGAAGTCAGTTTATGGAGTTCAGTTGTGGGAGTTCACATGTGTCAAATCACTTGAGAAGTGACTTGAACTCCTTATGCTTCTGGTTTTGATTTTTAATATCTAAATTTTAAGACAGTTTGGTGATTCTTAATCTTGATGGATACCTTGTCTTGTTTCACATCCTTTCTTAAGACTTGTACTTTCTAGAAAGCAATAGGAACCAGGTGACAAAGAATTCTGCTCTCTCTTTGGAAGGTAATGTCAGGAGGTTTTTTTTTAAAACAATCTGTAGTTCTTCACCTGACATGTTATGGTAGAGTAAGAATGAAGTTGTAGCTGTGATGGTCCAGAAATTATGTGAGAGGCAGGGATTTCTTAGGGTGGTAGCTTTTATTGGACCAACTATGTAATTGGCATAAAGTTGGAGAAGTTTTTGATTATTTCTCAGGTCACCTTGCAACTCTATGCAACTTCATAGTTGGCCCAGTAAGAGAGATCACTCTAAGAAATCCTTGCGTCTTATCTGACAGGGAAATATATGAAATGTTTAGCTGCTGCAATGCTAAAGATTTCCTTCTTTTCTTTGCACATCAAATTAACTTGTCCAAAACTTAGTCAAGTGTTTTTTCATTTAAAACACTATCTTAGGTTTTTGGTTTTTTTTTTTTTAAACGATGTTTTGACAAAATAACTTTGCTGTGTATCTGTTTAGGCAATAAACCCCATGGATTGCTTTTTTTTTTTTTTTCCTTGGGTGAAAGTTTTCAGGTAGGATGAAAAGTATGAGTGCTTTGCAACCTGTTTATGTTTGTTTTTGTGTAGGAAGCTCTTTTGAAGTGATATGTTGCTGGGAAATCTCATATTTTCAAGGAGGGGACATAGTGGGGACATTTTTATTTTAACTGTGAAACTTCTGAAGAACAAAAGCAAAGACAGTTGAGTGACTGATGTTTTAAATGTCATTTCAAGTATGGTTGATGCTTTTGCTAAATGCGTAATAGAAATTCTGTGGTGGTCATTCATTCATAACTCGGGTACTAACATGACACAGCACCTTGAACAGGCCCTTAAGGAGCCTGTTCCTTAGTTTTTCTGCCTTGTAGAGTTAATTAATGGTTATGTTTCTTAAAGTACTCTTCCACGTCCTGCTTAGGTTTGCTGTGTCACTAGCTTCTGTATGCAGCATCTGTAAAACCATAGTGACACTGCTCTTTATTTTGGGTTCTTCTGTGGATACAAATGGTCCTCTTGAGAGACATGGTTTAAAAACTGTAGATAATGAATGATGTGAGCTGTAAGTGCTGTGCCTGTTTCAGGTTTGTGTCTATTATGCTACAAGATCTGTTGTAAATAAATGCCATCCATATCCATCAGGTGTGCTAGATCCTTCCAAAATGCTGTTTAATATGTGATACCTGTTGATGGCATTTTTTTTTCTTACTAAAAAGAAATCTGTTTTTTGTCCACAGTAGAAGTACTTTTCCTATCCTCTACTGCAACTATATTTTTCATATTAGGGCTCTCCTGCATAATAGTATCTCAGAGTTGATGATTAGAGATAAAATTGGATGATCATTAGGTTCCTGTTAATATTATCCACTGCAGGCAGGTAGACCATTTGAAGGAAGGTATAAGACTCTAAATATGTCGTACTCTGGGCTTTATTTGGCATGTCTAAGTCTGGCTACCCTTGCCTTGTTTTTCCTCTCAGGATTTCTATCGATCTTCATCCTTCCTGTAGTCTCTGAAATAGTTAGCAGTTTTGCATTCGGTCTCTGTTTTAAATTGTATAGTCACCTGGATGCTTCATATAACACACTTTATTTTGCTCTTCAATGCTGTATAAGTGGCATGAGTCATTAGACTGCGATGTACACCCTCCTGTGGGCAAGTAGCTATACACACAATAGACCTTGTACAAAGTAGATGAGATGCCTTTCTCTGATTATGGTGTTGAGTTCTGTTGAAGATGCACTCTTTTGCATGCTCCAAACTTAATGTTGCAAAAAGTGCATCAAATATCCCTTGGAATGGGATCATAGGCATCGCAGGGTTCATAGGGCTGGTAGGGATCTTACAAGGTCATCATCTAGTCCAGCCCCCTGCTAGAAACAGGATCATCCCCGATTAAACTATCACAGCCAAGTGTCTGTCTAAAATGTTCATGAAAATTTCCAGGGACGGATATTTCTATAGCTTCTCTAGGAGGAACTTTCTGACTATGAGGGTAGTAAAACATTGGAACAAGCTACCTAATCTCCAATCTAAAATTTCTCTGCTGCACTTTGAGGCTGTTGCTCCCAGTCCTGTTCCCCATTGCCACAGAAAAGCCTATTTCCTTCTGTAATTGCCCTACAGGTATTTAAATATTTTTTGTCATCAAATCACCCCTTCAGTCTTCTCGTTTCCAGGCTAAGTCCAATTCTTTCACTCTTTCCTCTAACTCATGTTTCTCAGATCTTTAGTCATTTTTTTTATTGCTGTGCTGAACTCATTCCAAACTGTCCACATCCTTCTTGAAGCATGGAGTCTAAAACTGGACACTGTACTCCATGTGCAACCTCCCAAGTGTTGAATACAGTAGAAGACTCACTTCCTTTGGTTTGCAAGTGACACTCCTGTTAATACAGCCCAGTATGTTGTTGACATTTTTCTTTCTTGCAGCAGGAGCACACTGTCGGCTCATATTCAGTTTGTGGTCTACTGCGGGAGTGTTCTACCCCCTCCTGTGGGCCAGATCTGGCCTGTGGCACCAGGTAACATGTCACCTTGCATACAGGGCTCCCCACAGGTCTGGAAATTTGATGACAGGGGAGTGATGGCACTGCTCCAAATATTTGGGGGGGAAAATGTTTTCCCTCCAAATTAAATCAAAACTCAAATAACAACATCTGTGATTATGTGTTCCTGGCAATTCAGCCTTTTTTTTTTTCCAAACTGCCAAGTTACCTGTTAATTTGCACGTACATTTTGTTTTTTAAAGATACTGATGAGAAGATATAATAAGGGGCTTGATGTAGTCTAAACACTAGTTCTGTAAGTCATACAGGGCAAGTTTTGTGGCAGTTTAAACAACATAATATATGCTAGTTCAAATACAGGAACTATTCAAAAGGGGATGTCTGTGTAAAGAGAGACTGCACAAATATTGAAGTTCTTTAAATGTAGTCTAGGAACTAGAGAAAATATGAACGAGTAAAGGGTCAGAAAAGTCTACTGAATTTTAAAGTGCACAATGTGATAGCATGCTTCAGGGAAAAACTGCTACTCAGTGTGCGTTTTCCTATCATAATAAGATGATGCAAATTCATCTGACTTCTGTAACCTTTTTTATGTCTTTACAAAGAAAAGAGCTGTTTTTAAGGACCCTGCAGGCTTTACTGGGTATTTGACCTTTTAATAAAGTTTAAAACCTGTATGAACTCCTTCATGTCACTTAAAATAGCGAAAGGTATTGCAGATTATGTGGAGAATAGGCATGGGATAGAAATCTGATAAATGGTATCAACATCATGCACCAGAGGTGCTCAAAATTTAAAAAGGTTTGAGTTGAGGAAATGTTATACAGAAAATTGGTGTTAGACTTTGCCAGGTATGTTAGGGGGTGGAATACTACTAGTCACACCAGGCTCCCTCGGTTTGGACGGTCTGTATGTGCTGTACAATAACCAGAGGTATCTAACCCCTAGCACTTCTAATGACCTTGTTAGTTGTAATAAAGAGAACACAGGCTCCGGTTCTTAGTAACAAGGACTTTGTGGTACCATGAAGTCCTTTGAAGGATACAGCAGGAAGTGTGAGGTGATAAGCAGATAATGCCTGGCTTGGGAGCCAGCTGCCTTCCCTGCCTCCTGCCGTGCAGGTCTCAGGATTCCCCAGGAAAGTAGGGGATGGGGCTGTCCTCTACTTCAGGCAGTCCCAGGACCTGCATGGCAGGTCCCAGGAAAGGCTCCATTGCGTGGGGCTTCCCCTGGTGGTGTTTGAGTGCTGGGAGCTGCATGTGTGCCATGAGGAGCTCTGCGGGATACAGGCAGGCTGGTCTGGTGGCACTCCTTGCCACATGCTGATGGGTGACAGTGCCTGCTGTACACCATGTGTGGGGGAGGAGAATGTGTGAGGGGTCCCCACATCTCCCCACCCTCCCTCGCACCCCACATGCAACCATACCCCATCACAAACCCCCCTACATCTCACCATCCACCCCCCGCCCCAACCACACCCCCCACACAGGATATACAAGAGTAAGACTTTACCTCTGTACACGATACACAAACACAAATCTTGACAAAATATTTTTGTAATAAAATGAAAATATGCTATAGTAGGCATTTGACTTTTAATGTATGATTTGCTTTTTTTTTTTTTTTTTCTGGTTCTAAGAAGGCAACCTTCCCCTCCCAAAAGGAGTACTTCTGGGTGCCAGAGGAGAGACTTCCAGTGGCCAAGGTCAGGGGTTAGGGATGGGACTTCTGATCCCAAGATGGTGACTGGGGAGGGGTCTGTCAAGGGGCAGGGATACCCTTGCGGCCCTTGACAGCTCACCAAAACTCATTTAGCTGCCCTCCAGCTGAAATTATTGCCTGCGCCTGAGAAAGGAGGATCCATTTTACCAGGACATTCTGAGCACTGCTTTGGTGCCTTGTACCCTTCTTATCCTGTGTACATCTGTTGGCCTTCTGAAATGTTTAGAAGTTAATCTGGTTTCCAAGCACTCTTACTTGGGCCATATATAGCTTGCTTTTTGGTCACCAAAGTCTATGGCTCAGGCTCTTACTGAGGCATGCTTTGGTTTATAATGCTAACTGGTCTCTCTGACTTCTTTATGCACTAATCAGTGATTGTACCAATCCATGCTTCAGTTTAGCATACAGTTGGCGCCATGGTTATGCTGTTATGTATAAATTCTCAAACAGTAATGAGCTGTGAAGACATTTTTTTTCTTCATTGTGAGATATTCCAAGTATTTAGCCACTTTAAAAATAAACAGTCCAGCTGAAATCAGATCTAGCTGCTGAAACTAACTGTTCTTTTAATTTTGTGTTCATTTGAGGATGGGCAGCAAGTCTGTTTTTAGCAATAGGCTTAGAAGTAGGAGGATTTCTGAGTCAAAATGAAAAATGTTACCAGGGTTAGAAATCCACAGAGACCGGCAGCTTTTATACCCTGGTAAATAAATAGAAACTTCTAGTTAAACAGCTTGATTTGGCACCAAGGTGTCACCAGCTAATGGTAGGTTGGTCTGTGTGACTACTGGTCTCAGTATCGTAAAACATCCACTCTAGTCTGCGATCACATCAAAAAGGGGCAGTGTTAGGGTTGGATTGTAAGTGAATCCATCACTTTCTAGAGAGAGTCCCATCAGGTTAGACTTGAGGCATGCTGACCATAGATTAATAGATTGTGGAGTCGGAAGGGACCACAAAGGATCATTGTACCCAACCCCCTGCGCCTGGCAGGAAAGAGGACCGAGGTCAGATTACCTCAGCCAGGTGACTATCAAGCCTCCCCTTGAAGACCTCCAAGTTAGGTGATAGTACTACCCCTCTTGGAAGCGCCTTCCAGATTCTGGCCACCCTTACTGTAAAAAATGTCTTTCTAATGTCTAACCTAAATCTGCTCTCCACCAGTTTGCACCCATTATTTCTAGTTACTCCTAGGTGTACTCTGGTAAACAGCACATGTCCAATTCCCTGTTGTCCTCCCTTGATAAATTTATAGGTGGCTACAATGTCTTCCCTCAGATGTCTCTTGTGCAGGCGAAGAGACCCAGATCCCTCAGTCCCTCAACCTCCCCTTGTAGGGTCTTCACAGAGGCCACTAATCATGCGAGTGGCCTTCCTCTGAACCTTCTCCAGATTCTCCGCGTCCCTCTTGAAGTGCGGCGCCCAAAACTGGACACAGTACTCCAGGTAGTTCGTGGTGTTGGCAGTGGCTTATCTGGTTTTTTATGATAGCACTTCAATCGTCATGGTTCGTAACTAGGGACTTACTGAAAGTGCCATTTCACAG
This sequence comes from Crocodylus porosus, assembly GCF_001723895.1. Classification (NCBI taxonomy): domain Eukaryota; kingdom Metazoa; phylum Chordata; order Crocodylia; family Crocodylidae; genus Crocodylus; species Crocodylus porosus. The sequence continues at coordinate 101,659,314 of NW_017728943.1, forward strand.
AAATCATCAAATCCAGCATGGCCTGTAAAAGTGGGCAATATCTGTAAAATCTGGGGTGGGGGATAAAAAGCTTACTGAAATTAAAATGCTGGATCTCCAAAGGGAGCTAGCAGTCCTCATGGTGCTGTGGCCTGGCTGTGCAGCTCTTCAAGGGAGAAGGAGAGAGAAGGGGCTGCATGCACAAAGGGCAGCCCAAGATGGCTGTTGCTTCCACCCCTTGCTGTTGAGACAGTTGTCTGTTTGTGGCCCTGCTTCTGCATCAGTCAGTGGTGAAGGGTAGAGTTGCATGATGGACAGCCCTCACAACCAATCGGTGGTGCGGGGTGGAGCTCCTGAGCCCCTCAACCAATCAGAGGTGTGGACAGGGCCCAGCGTGTTCAGACTGTGAACCTGCTATCTCCTCCCGAAACTAGCCAGCCCCCTCTGAGGTGGTAGACCCCTACTCGTATCTGTTTTTCAAAAGCAGTCTGCTCACTCGCCTTTTTGTTGCAAGCTGGCCTAATCATTATATTATAAATAAATTGACTTTTGAAGCATGGCTCTCACTTCATTGTTCTGGAACTTTTTGTATTTGCATTCTGAAAGGATCATGTCGTTCAGGTTATTAGGTTGTTGTTTTGAAAATCCCACTGACATGGCAATTTTTACTATGTGATTAATTTTAACAAATTGGTAGCTGATTTTTTATTTATTTTTTTAGTGTGTTTGTTATTACCCATACACAATGTTCTAGCTGATACTTCTTGAAGTTTTAATTAGAAAGTGTTCTTTAGTTCCATTAGTTCAGCATCTGGCTTTCTTTTGATGTTCTTTGCAGATGACAGCTGAATGAGGAATAATTGTACTAAGTGTAATAAAGACCCCTTGTGAAAGCTTGAGAATGGTTCTGTCACTTAGCACTTTCTTTGGAGCTGTGTTTATGAGCGTCAAAAAGGAAAAACATTCTTTGCTCAACTGCTTTTATCTATTGCACATATAAGCAGAAATATTCCGCCCTCTGCCACAAGGCCCTCTGTAGAAAATGTATGTATTTTAGAACTGTTCTTGCAGTCACCTGAGAGTGGTGTGCGCTTCACAGCGAAGTTCAAGTCTGTGGTACGGTTTTGAGACGATAATGCCAGATGGGACACTAATTGTTCTTTTAACAATTAAACAAGATCGCTATTCTTTCCGTGAGAGTTCAGCGTTACAGTAGCCCCTCTGTCCTGACTTTCCATTTTCTGCATTGTCCTCCAAGCTTTCACTTGATAAGCTATAGAATTTTTGAGTTAATGACTAAATGCATCAGAAGCAGAGACAGCAGAATAGTTTATTGGCAGCTGCATAAGGGGGCGCTTGGGACTTTTGTCCTCGGGAATTATGAAATAAACATCCAATTAAGAATTTCAACTAAATGTGATTTAAGCAGTGAGATGGCTAACTGTCACTTCCATTTTCCTGTTCAGATTTCATGTTTGAAATTTATGAAAGAGGAATTTCTAAGCATATGTATGCTAAGAATGTATCTGCAGTAGGGGTGCTTAAGAAATATTGAAAACCATAATAAAGAAAGTGATTCGAAATTAGTTTCAGCATGGTGTTGACTTTAAGTCATATTGCAGTACTGCCTAGCGCCCCAGACCTATTGTATTAGATGCTGAACAGCCATAATAGGCAAATTCTTCTTTGAAGAGCATGCAATCCTACTGGGAGAGTTTTTATATCCTAATACAACTAGAGTCAGTAGTTTGTGGTCCATCTACACTAGTGATTTTTAAGGCTGCCATTTCTTGTTGCCACTTCCTTAAAAGAATTTCCCTGTAGGCACATCCCAACACATTGACCAGGAAATTTGCTGACACAGACTAAATTTGCTAGGTGGTTATCTATGAGGATCTTTTGTTCAAATCTTAACTTGAGGATTGCAGGAAAAATAGCTCAGGCTTATCTTAGGCTTTTATGGGTAGTTACATAACATAAGTATACCTCAACTGTTGCGTGTCAGATTCTGTATGGTGATTCAGGACCGGAATAGCAGTGGTGTTGCAGTTCTGGATTTGGTGCAGCAGCAGCCTAGCAATGCAGAGAATCTATCATAGCGTCTCTCCTCAGCATGGTTGATGTTAACTATCGTGTGCTGCTAGTACCTCAGTTTCATGTTTTAAAAAACATAATGACCTTCCTATCCTAAATGCTCTTAGTTTCAAGACTGAGCAGTTACCTGATGGTTTTTAAAACCCAATTAAGGCATGGAGCAAAATCCTTGCATCATTTCTAGAGTAAATGGTAAATCAAACCAGTCTTCACATTTGGTCTCGTTTGGATATGCAGGTGGGAAAAGTTCAAGACCTTTAGAGATGCTTCCCTCCCACCCCACAGGAAGTGAAGAACAAAAATAACTAGGCTATGGGGAACCCTGTTCATTCTCTTGCAGTAGTATGTCTCCTGGAGATTCAGTTTTTAGCAGAAAATGGTAGTAATATTAATAGGAATGTTCTTTGCAGTCTTGGGGAGGGGGGGAATAAAATCTGAGCAAGTTGAAGGCTTGTTTTTGGGTAAATTTCAATATATATTGAAATATTTTAAATAGTGGCGTATTTATATTAAAACCATACCTCCTTTATTCTCCTGTATATCTCTCAATACCCCTTGAGGATTAGTTTTTGTTTGTAAATTGTTTAAAGATAACTATATAAAATTCTACATGGCTTGTTAACCCCTGTCAGGGCTTTTAGAAAACCTTTCAATGATTTTTAATTTTTCTCAAATGTCCCTTCTCTACCTCCTCCTGCCTTCCCTGAAAAAAATGATGTACATCAGGGCTAAAGCAAATGCCTCCTGCACAAGGTGTCAGGTTTTTTTTTTCCCCAGGTAACAATTTGAGCCATAGAAATAATTGAAACTGCAGCAGGGTCTTTTTAGAATATTATCTTTGGAGGATGTAAGGCCATAAACGCTATGCATGCTGACTAGAAAAATGACTGCAGTAGTCTTCAGGGTCTTGTTGTAGTTTTTTACTCTGTTCTGTTTGTCTAGGGCACTTTCTTCCTCAAATCTTACTTTTTTGCTTTCCCACTTGGCTTGTACCTGTGTCTGCTGTTCATGCTACTGTGCCAATATCTTTAGAGTTTCCTGTCACAATATCCTTTGTAAGATTTCATTTTTTTTTTTTTTTTTTGCAACATCATTGACTTTTTGTACAAAAATACTAATATGTTTATACTGTTAATGTGCTGCTGTTTTTCTCATGTAACATTTGAGGGAGGTGTTAGAGGGAAAAAAACCCCCGTAGTCCACACTTCCTACTTTTTTGTCTTGCAGGCTTAACCTTGCTGTAGTAGTGCAGACGGATGTCTGGCTGCTTGCAGTTGGTGTGAGATACAGGGAGTGCACCTTTCATAGAGGGGGAAACAGCTTTAGAATCACTTTTTTTTGGAAACTTCTATTAAAGCATCTTGGGGGAACTACAAGGCATTTAGATGAAAAGGGTTATTTTTCAGTGTTCAGAAGGGCTATTTGTTAAGTCACAGTTCCTGCACTGCATTTCTTAATCTGGGGGTGGGGGTGTGCGGTTTTATTTCCTGTGGAGAAGGGGAAGATGAGTCTCCAGTTTTGAGGATTTTCAGAAGCATGTCAATATAATTCTTATTCTGGCAACTGCAGTCTGCTTACACTGTTCTAGTATGCTCAGTGGCACTAGAAAGTAGTAGTTGTGGTGTCAGCATATTTGCTTGTGTTGTGACATTGACACTGTTTGTTTTTCCTCTTTTCTCTGCTGCTCATCTCCTCTTGTCCTGAGCTTAGGATTCAGACTGTAAAGCTTGCATCATTTTTACCTGTAACAATGTGGCTTCCTGGTCTGGGACTTTTGCTAATCATTGGCATGAGGATACAGGATTGCCAGAACTGGCTTTTGTAAAAAGCCTTGCCCTGTAGCCCCTGTCCTTTTTAAGGCTCTCTAAGGTGCCAGGTCCTGGCAAGCCTCAGGGCATGGGGAAGTTCTGGGACACAGCCCTCTCCTGCCAGTTCTGAGGACTGGAGAGGGGACAGCCTTGGATCTGAACCAGGATTGGAGTTGCTAGGTGCTAAATCCCGATGCCCATGTGAGCATTGGGATCTGGCACTGGGCAGTCCTGGGGTCTGGGACAAAGCAGCTCCCTGCCCAGCTGGCAGGATTGGTCTGGAGGCAGCTCCAGGTCCTGAACTTGGCTGCTTCCTGCTCTGTCTCTGGAGGTGGTCTTGGGTCCAGGATATCAGGTGCCTTCTTAAAAATGGGTGTGGAGCTGGGGATGGGGAAGCTTCTCATCCTTAGCTACGTGTGCTGGTTTAAGAAGAAGGATGATTGCACCCAAAAGCTTGCTAAGAACTTTTTTCCAACTACTCAGTTGGTCTAATAAAAGATATCACAGCTACTCAAAGATCCTTGCTTGGTTTAAAGAGGTGCCCAACATGAGCTACCAGGGGATGGGAGAGTTCCCTTATCTCCATCTCTGCTGTTCAAGGGCACATGAGCCTGGGGAGCCTCTCCTTGAGGCATATGGTACCCAGGAGACTTGCACTCTGAATCAAGATGTAAAGTCAGCAGATATTGAGAGGAGAGGGGGAGAAATTTCTGTGTGTGTTCTGTTCTTTTTCAGTTTTCCATAGCAATTCTAAGTTTGTTTAGCCTTGCATGGGGGCCGTCTGCTACCAGAAGAGACGAACAGCAGGCTTGGACCAAGCAATTCGCCCTTGTTTTTAATCTTGCTGCCTTTACACATTAGGCTTTACCTAGTGTTGGCTTTCAAGACCTGGTTTAAGAAGGAATCTGAGGAAAAAATGAACTTCCCTTAGATTCAAATGATTCTTTCCCTTTTCTCCTTTTTTTAGTTCTCATCTAATTGTTTAATCCTGGGGTTGTTGTCCGCCTCTTTTCTCTTCTCGCTTATTCATTATAAGCAATATGAAGTACGTTTCCTTAGGGGATAATGACTGCCTTTGGTCTGAAGCAGGGGTAGGCAAAATATGGCCTGTGGGGTGGATCCGGCCTCCCAGGCAGCCTCATCCAGCCTGCTGGCACCTATCAGCTAATTGTACCCAGCCCATGTGCCTCGCTCCCAACTTTGTGCATGGAAGGGCCATGCACAGCCACCACACAGCTTCCATGCAGGGCTGCTGCTGTTGCTACTGCTGCAGCCGCCAGGTGACCTGTTCAATTTCTCCAGTGTCCAGTGGTGGCGGCTCCTATCCCTGCTGCGGTGCTCGCTTTGGGCAGCAGGTAAGGAAATAGTGGGGGTGGAAGGAGGTGCTACAGCTGGGTGAGGATGGGGAGCCTGAGGCTGCAGCTGTCAGGAGCGCAGAGCGCATGTTCAAGGGGGGCAGTGGGAGTGCAAAGCTCGGGTGGGAAAGGTGTGACTGTGAGGTAGTCAGGGGGTGCTTGTGGCTTGGATAGACACTGCCACCCAGTGGCATGCGGCTTCATCCAGTGCTGCACGTGGTGGCAAGGAGCACAGCCTGCCCAGCCTACCTCTATTGAGTAGGGCTCCGCTTAGCACACATGCAGATTCCGTGCACTCGCATGCCACCAGTGGGAAGCCCTGTGTGCTGGAGCCAGCTGCCTTCACCACCTACTGCAGTACAGGTCCCGGGACTTCCCTCCACATCTCATGGAGCCCCGGGACCTGCAGGGTAGGGAGCAGGGAAGGCAGCTAGCTGGTTCCAGCTCGTGGGTGGCAAGCAAGTGCCAGAAGCTGCATGTGCGCTGCAGGGAGCCCTGCATGAGAGGTGGGCCGAGCAGGCTGTGCTCCTTGCCACCACGTACAGTGTTGTCTGCAGCTGTGTGCTGTTGGGAAGCAGCACCTGCATGGGCCACGGGCAACCCCTGCGTGCTGCTGCCACTACTGATGATGAGGGCTGTGCACCATGGGGGTGGGGAGGGGGCAGTGGGAGGGTCCCCACACACTCGTACCCTATCCCAACATACACCCCCCCAACATATGCTGAACCCCCCCCCCCATACACGCAGAGACTCCCCCTAACTACACCCCCTCCACATACAATATACAGGACTTGACTTTATTTTTGAGTTCTTATGCAGTCACCTCTGTATAAAGTATGCAAACGCAAATTATGACAAATATTTTTGTAATAAAATAAAAATATGTTATAGTAGGTGTTTGACTTTTAATATATGATTTGTTTTTTCTTGTTCAAAGATGGCAACCCTCCTGTCTGAAAAGGACTACTTCTGGGAGCAAGGGGAGGGACTTCTCGTGGCAAAGGTCAGGGGTTAGGGGCTGGACTTCTGGACCAAGATGGTGACCCAGGGGGCTGGTCATATGTCAAGGGGCGGGCCCAAAATAATTGTCCAGCCCTGGTTTAAAGGCATTTCAGCTACATGTCAGGGTATTATCTTTCACCCAGTCGCTCATCTCTGAGAACTGACTCTTTCATGAACCCTCTCTGCCTATCCTTCTCTGTTAGTTACACTTTCTATGTAGGTCACATTTTCACTTACATATCTGTTTTCTCCAGTCTTGGAATATAAATGATGAAACACTTGAATCCAGTGTCTTTTTACACTTATGTAGCACTAGTGAGACTGTAGCAACGTCTAATGTTCAATAGAACCACTGACTCCACTAAGGTTTTTAGTTTTGGTAAGGAATTGAAGCAGTTATGTAAACAAGAAATTCTTTGCTATATCCAAAAATGTCAGGCTGAGTAGAAGGATAAGACTTTTGTTTCTGCTAAAGCATTTAGTTGGTTTCTCTCCCTGTACCCCACTATGCAGCTTTCATCTGCAATCTCTGGCTCTCTGTGGGGAAGACTTCTCTTTAGAAAGTGTACACTATCTATTCAAAAGTGGCAGCTGTTGTCATTACGAAGGCATCTTGGCTGGAAAAACTGGAGTGGAGAAGAGAAGTTCTCCAGATAGAAAGCAGGACCAGTGAAAAGGATTAGCTGCTTTACTTCTGTCAGTTAAACGTATGCAAAAAAACTGCCCTTGTTACCATTCTGTCCTGTACCAGCGGGGGCCAACCCTTTTGGTAGATGTGCCACTCCAGTCCCTGTCCCCTGCCCTATAAGGTTGGTCAGCCCTAGCCCATACCATTGACAGAACTTAAAAACAAACATTTTCTTTATTTTGCTAGTGAGGATTTTTTGGGTGGAGATAAAAATATCTGAAAAAAATACAAGGCCATATTTTTTTTTGTTATACTAACGTTAACATATCCTGGTAACTAAAAAAAAAAAAGTTAAATTTTGTAGCTTGTTTTACAAGACTATAAATGGTCTGTGTACTGTGAATAATAGAGCAGTATTAAACTGATGTGTTCAGAGTGCTCCTATGCCAGGTTCACTTGACAACAAACACAATTATTTCTCATTAAGTACAACATTAATAGTAAAAACCCATTTTTCTTTTGTGTTCATATCATTTTGCTTGTATTAGTGCTGCTGGTGCCTCCACAACTTGATTGCTTCCAGAAAAGTTGAATGTTTTCTGACTGACTTCATTTCTAGCCATTTGAATTAAGAAAATACATACCAATTTAAACTATGTGTTTGAATGAAAACAATTGGACTTTTAATAGAATTTCATAGTTGGGAGCTATGGATAACACTACCTAGCCTTGAATTTGCATAAGTGGAGGTAAAACCATATATTAAAAAAAGAAAAACAACCCCACCTCCCTCCACACTCTGACATAAAATGGATTATATTCTTGAGCAACTAAAATGTAAAGAATGGAAAGTGGAATGGAGTGAAATGCATAAAGAATATGTGGTGGAAGGCAGACTTAAAATCAAGCATTTTGCCTTGTCTTGGATAACAAGATGCTTTGAAATGCATGCTTCTGACTTCTGCATTTCCATATTTAACATTTAAGATAATTTACTCTTTAAACCAACTGATGTTTACTAGTCAATTGCTTTCGAGACGCATAATGTCTTTGGGCTGGTAGACACACAGGGCTAGATTTATGTTGGGCTTTAGTTGAAAAATTCTGTATCCCATTAATGCTCCCAAGAGTTATTGTGCAGTTAAACTGAACTATAATAGAACCTTGTTTCTAGTCTTTTGTGGACTCTTTTTGCTTTTCTTTCAGATTAGTATGTGTGTGGGAGCTGTGGTTTATAGGCTGATCCTGTGTGTACTATATTTTCGCACACCTTTTTTTTTCCTCCTCCCCATCCCAAACCAGCTGGAGAAAGTTGGGGTGTGTCATTATATGCAAGGAAAAAGGCTCCCTGTGGGTCTGGGCATTTGGCAGTGGGGAGAGTGATGGCGCATTAATTACTGCGGCTCTGGGATCCAGGGCAGTTAATGTTGTTGCTGCTGAAGTTCT
>NW_017728943.1:101667725-101671234 GCF_001723895.1 Crocodylus porosus
AGCCAGGTGACACACACACACCCCCTCCCCCCCCAAATAGTGTCTGGACCCATGGGGAGCTCCACATCCAGCCAGGTGACACACACACACACCCCCTCCCCCCCCAAATAGTGTCTGGACCCATGGGGAGCTCCACATCCAGCCAGGTGGGGCTGGCCTGTGGGTGGGCCCTGTATGCTAGCTTTGACGCTGTCTGCTGGTTTGGACCTGGCATGTCAGTCTGGGAGTGTGCTGATTTTAGCTGTCAAGGGTTTTTGGGTAAATCTGATATCTCTTACTAGGCCAACTCAAGCTGTAGCATGCATCTCTGGAGCCAGCACACAGGGTTGGCTGAGCAGGGTCTGGTTAGTTGTGCTGTGCTGGGAGACATTGGCGTTGTGCGACAGGGCAGTTCTGGAATGTGCCAGAGCCATGGTGGCCAAATCCTGCCTGGCCAACCCTGCTTGCTGGCTCCAGAGCTGCTGAGACCAGACCCTGCATGGCTCCAATGCCTCTGTGGCTGTATGTGGCTCAGCTCTGGTGCATGGCCTCCAGATCCCAAGACATAGTCTGCCAGTCCTAGTGTGCAGCCCCTGGCTCCCAAGCCTTCAACCCTGATGTGTAGTCTCCAGTTTCAAGCCCTGGTGTGTAGCCCCAGTCCCAGGCCAGTGTTACATGCTTGTACCCAGACTTCATGATAAAACTTTTGTTTTCTTCTTGAGGCCTTGAAAAATTAGCGTGCGTACTTTATTCCGGGAGGCGTACTTTATTCTGGGATGTGATATATGCAAGAAAAAGCAAACAAAAAACCATAGCAAGTAGTATGAATTTATTAATGAACCAGAGCAAAAGACTTGACTTCTATGTTAGAGAAGCAAGGGTTTTGGCTATCTCTTTTATTGGACCAACTATGTAGTTGGGAGAGGTGTCAGATGAGTTTTTGGGCACAAAACGCCCTTACTCATCTCATTCTTTTCCAGACTTGAAAATGGGCATTTTGCGGCCGAAAGCTAGTGGGGAGAGCTTTAGGTTATACATGTAGTCCAATGAAAGATATTGCCTTAAACCTCTTGCCGCTTGCCTAATTCCTGGACCATTACAGTAGGATTGTGCGAAGCTTTGGTCCCTGATTCAATTTGGTGGCTGAATCTCTGAATCCAAATCAGATCAGAGGACCCTTGAATCTCTCCAAATTGAATTGGAACCCTTCAAATTGATTTGGACACAGACATGGCTTTAAATCTTTTTTGCTACATGCCTCTAGGTAGCAGGGGCTTGTGAATGCTGCAGTGCTGGGGTGCATGGAGTGTCCCACAGAAGTGCAGGGGACTCCCTAGCATACTTGGCAGCAGACCCAGGAATGGACCAGAAGCAGTTCTGGTCCACTTCTGGGTCTTCCAGGGAGGTGTGTTTGTAGGGGGGGGGCGGGCATGTCTCTCCGACTCAGTGACTGGTGCCTCCTGAGTCTGGGGGGGACCTGGGTTCCCCATGCAGCTGATGGCTGAGCCTGGGGGGGTGGGAGTGGGGGGGCCCAGCTGCTCCCTGGCAGACCAGGAAGTACTTCCAGTCCACTTCCAGGTTTACCAAGCACATGGAGGGCCTCCCCGCACTCCTGTGGGACACTTGATACGCCCCAGCATCAGAGTGACCATGAGCTGTGCCTGCTGCCTCAAGGTACATAGGAAAAACTTTTAAAACCATGTCTGTGTCCAAATTGCTGATCCTCCAAACTGGCATAGAATCTTCCAGTTTGGATTTGGCCAAATCAAATCGATTGACAGCAATCTGAATCAGCTAACTGAATCATTCTCCCCGACCTGGGCAGAATCTGAATCCAAATTGAATAGGGCCTGCTTCGCACACCCTGATATCACAGCTATAACAACATTTATTTTTCACTTTTTTTGCTCAGATTGTATCAGTTAACTTTCTCCACTCTTGCAGTAGAATTTTACATTTTGTCTGCTGGGAGAAGCTTTGTATCTTGGTATTTCATGCTACCTTGACGAGAGCTGTTGCTGTTTTTCTTAGTAAAACCTTGCTTTCATAATAGTCTTTTCTTTTTTGACTAACATAAATAACAAACAAACAAACGAACAAGTACTTGTCACATCCTATTCTAGTTGGTTTTTTGTTGCTTTGGTAGGGTAGTAGCATAATGCACAAAAGATAAATTAGGTGCTGAAGGTACTTAGACTAACGTTCAAAATCCTGAAGTAGCCAAGTTCAAGATCAAATGATACAAAACCAATTGGTGCGTTTCTTTCCTCATGAAAAATGGAATTTTTCTCTTCTGGTTTTGATTTTTAATGTAGTATTTTACAGGTGCATTCTTTGTGATTTTGGTGCTTCTGAATATGAGCATGTGGTCAAAGCCCTTGGCGTTGGAGTTGTATTTTACCAGAGAGAGAGGGGAAATGCACTGAGTAGCTTGGACAAATCTTGTCCCCAGTTTTTTCTGGATGGATAAATGATTGGAATGCATGTGATATACCATCTCCACTAGAAATAGCAAGCACCTGTGTTTTCAAAATATTTTCAGTTTGTTGTAAGCATGCCTCATTTTGCTTAACAAACTGTCTGCATTGTGTGAAAGTGCAGACAAAGTAACAGCTAATTTTAATCTGCCAACAAAGCTTGTGAGCCTTTTCCCATTCAAAAGAATCTGCAAGCTCTAAGAACTTTTAAAAAAAAATAAAACCTTCATCTGTTCATTTGTTTTGGGATCCATTGGAGTTGGTTTATCTCTTATGTATCTTCACCATTTCTTTTGACTACTAAACTTTAGGAAGACATTTGTTTGGCCATCTTACCTCATTTTTTTGGCGGGGGAAGATTTGAAGATTACTCCTCTCTTTGTTCTTGGTTCTGAATTACTGCTCTTGTTCATATTCTCTTTTAAAAAAAAAAAAAAGAAAGTACTAGTCAGCCTCAAGAAATTTTGCGTGTTTAACTTTCAGGCTAGGTAACTACCTTAAAAGGCTTTTTAGATAGCTACTCTATGAAATGGGTAAAGTTCAGTTTGGCAGAACCTATTGTGAGCTTTCCTCTTTCCAAAGAAAACTAAATAACTTTTCTTGTAAGTAGATATCTTCCCTATGTGCTGCTAAAGTCTGGAGATATTTTCTTTTTATCCTCCGAATTCTTTTCTTCCATGTTATTCCCAGGATATGAAATCAAAGCACTTCAAATTGGTGCTCAGATTTTTTCCACAGTAATATAGGATAGTGCTGCCTGACTGGTGGGTCAGTCTCAATTACTGTTTTTGCTTTTGATGAAACTTGAACTTGTTGATGATGAACCGCGTGACGCCAGTCCACAGCAATGGACAAATCGGGTGGTCGAATGAGAAAGCCGAGGTCAGGAGCCAGAAGATGAAGCAGCGGAGACGTCAGTTGGAGGGATAAGCGGAGTCGTAGTTGGTGAAGAAAGCCGAGGTCGATGATCCAGAACCGGGTTAAACAAAGTCCAGAGGGTGATCTGAAATCGTAAGCCGTTAATCAGTTCAAAAGGTAAGTCAGGAACCAGAT
>NW_017728943.1:101671334-101672932 GCF_001723895.1 Crocodylus porosus
CTGACACAATTTGAGCATGTGTCTGTGGGGAAAGTAGGTCAACAATGACTGACAGCTCTGCAGGTCACCCAGGGGGCAAGGACTGGGTGAGCCTTGGAAATTTCCACTCACAGCTTCAAACCCCGCATGTCAGTTTAACCTCTTCTGTACTGGCAGCACATACTCAAAACATTTCCATGACATGCCACCAGCACCTGCTCTGAGCCCAGCCCCTGCCAAGAAGAGCCCTGCACAGCCACGGGTGCAGCCCACCCTGCCCTGCACAGATCCAGGGGGCACATGCCCTCTCTCATGCCCCCCCCATGAGCCGTGGCTCTGGTCCCCCTCTCTGCCCTGCCTGGGCAGTGCCTGCCTTTGCCCCCTCCCTCACCACAGGAGGTGTTGATCTGCCCCCCTCACCTCTCTCTTTCCACCACATTGGACTTAACAGCTGGAAGCAGCTATATTAGAAATCAAATGGGTATCAGCTGATACTCCTCTTTAAATATGGTCTGTCAGTATGAGCCCCAAAAATCTCTATCAGTGCACTCCTACTGGCAGCCCAGCTGCTGGTGGCAGGGCAGGAGGGTGCACGCTGCAGAAAGAAGGATTGGGCCCCTCAGAGCCCAGGCATACAGCAGGTGGTGGCAGAAAGCACCAGATGTGATTTCTTGCAATTACACTGGGTACCTCCTGCCACCACCTGTTGTTCACTGGAACTCTGAGGGACCCAATCCTTCCTTTTCCAAGCTCCACTTTCCTTGGTACAGGCCAGTTTAGTAAGGCCTGCTGTTTGCCAGAGCTGCAGGACTCAATCCTTCCTTCTGTGGAGCACCCCCCTGTCTAGAGACATTGTACAAAGATAGAAAAATACTAAGTTACAGGTACTTCCTTCCCCCTTACTCCCTGGCTGTTGCTGGCAGCTGGCTGGAGGTGGGGGCTTTGCAGAGGGGCTGCGGCCTGAGAGAGCCAGTGCTGGTTTTGTGGGACAGAAGCCACTTTAGTGTTTTCCCCCCTCCCCGCCTGCCCTATCGCCCTGCCAAGGGTTCTGCATGCCCTTGGAATTTCTGGAGCCCACAGGATCAGGCCCCTGCAGCCCTGGGTGCACCTTGCCAGGGCAGCTGAACAGCACAGGCAGCTAAAGGCTGCCTGCCCTCTCCTGCTCTAAAGCAAATAGATGTCCGCTACAAAATAGCAGTGCAAAATTATGCCACTTAAGCCATGACCAAAAATGCTGGGAACTTCTGGTGTGACAAGGGGCATAGATGTCTTTTTGCTTGGCCTTTGTGCTGCTGTTAAAACTTATGGTGATGGAAAGGTGATGTCACTTTCCAGCCTAAGAGTCATAAGCAGTAAGTCATTCTTGAGGATAGTAGAGGGATTTTTGACTCTTTTTATTAGTGCATTGAGCATTTGTGTTAAACCTAACAAAATAGCAATATAAAAATAGAATCTTTTTGTGTGCAACTATTCAAGTAATGAATCGTGTGCTGAATATTCAAAAGTCCTGAGCTTGACTAGGAGTTCGCCCGGGAACTGACTGAGGCCGCTTGGTCCAGGACCTTGGTTGTCATGGGTGACTTCAATTACCCAGACATCTCGTGGGAAGATCACTCAGC
>NW_017728943.1:101673032-101716490 GCF_001723895.1 Crocodylus porosus
CAGCTGACTTCCTGCCCTTTGGGCAGGGGGCTGGACTCGATGATCTCCCGTGGTCCCTTCCAGCCCTAATGTCTATGAGTCTATGAGTAATTGAGTCTTAACAATTTATTAAGATTTTGACTCATAAAGAATTATGTGAGCAAGGATGACCTTTTTATTTTCTATTTCTGCTCTTTGAGCTAATATTTGCCCAGGCTACCTAAAGAAGTTGTGGAATCTCTATCCTTGGAAGTTTTCAAGCATAGGTTAGACAGACACTTGGCTGGGATGGCTTAGTCAGGGATGATCCTGCCTTGAGCAGGGGGGTGAACTAGGTGACCTTATAAGGTCCCTTCCAGCTCTACTTTTCTGTGGTTCTATAATTTCACATGCGCACCATTTTGACCACAGCAATGACTTCTGTATATTTAATGAACCTAAAGGTGAACTTCAATACATTTTAGTTCTCATCCTAGCAAGTTATAACACTTCAGATGTAGTACCTGAAACTCAGAGATGAGATTTGTATATTTGAAAGTTTTATTCAGAGATGAGTGGAATAATGTGATTGTGAAGGGGAAACTGCTGATTAATTATGAACTAGACTTATTGGCTAGGGAACCTTAGGCTGCTTTCAGATGTTTAAAAAAAAATCTCTCTTTCTCCCTACCTCCCCACACACACACACGCACTTTAATAGAAGAGGCAGCGTGGTACCTCAGCCTGGCTCTGCAGCATGTGTATGGATTGGGTGCTTCAGTGGGGCTTTTTGGCACTAAGCTAAAGCTGATTCAGTTAGATGAAAGTGCCAAACCTCACCCCGCAAAAGCATCTAGTCTTCACAGACATCAGGTGACTCACGTCTACTTAAGGCTCTGCCTTTCCTGGGCATGTGCTGGGCTTGATGCAGGAATACACCATGCTTAAAGTGCTGTGTTGTTTTTGTTTTTCTGTTTAAACATCTGCAAGGAGCCTTAATGACCAGCATCTAAATTTTTTAGAAATTATGCAGTTTGAGGAGAGAAAAAAAGCTCTTTTGAAGAGTGAAAATACCTTTTCAAACAGTTCAGTAAGCAGTTACGGCCTTTGATACCTCTAAATTACAATCCATTTTATTTACAGATGAGGCTTTGCTTGCTATTTACAGGCAAATATTAATAAAATTATTGTGAAATGGTAAAATAATTTTAAGCAAGGCTTTTTTGAGTGGTATCTTTTTATTGGACCAGCTGTATAGCTGGGATGGACTTAGAAGCTTTTTTGGTACCACTGTACTCTGAAGAAGGGTCTAATAAAAGATAGGCTTGCAGAAATCCTTGCCTCACGTTTTTCCTAGATTATCGTAACTGCAGCATCACCCCAACACTACCAAAATATCTCCTTCATCTTTCAATATAGTATCAAGTGTGGCATGACACGTTGTGCACATCGTATAAAATAAACAAGAAAGGTACTCTTTGCAGCAACAAGCTATAGATCCAGCTGTTGATTCTATGGAGAGACTGAGCTTTCCAGACTTGCTTCTAGCTAAGTGATTCTTGGCTAGGGTGTTATGGCATCTTGGGGTGAATTGAGATCCTTTTAAGAGTGCTATGGAGTGCCATACGATGCTAGCACAGTTTAGTGTGCAGATATTCACAAGATAGACTCAGATATTTCAAATAAGAACCTCAAAAACATTCTGACCTGTTGTGGTCCTTCTAAAATCTTTCCAGGAGAAGAATTGGTCAGTTATTTTTCAAAAAACCTAAGAACTGACACTTTCTAAGACTCTAATTACTCTTCAGAGGCCTAAGGCTTGTGTGAGTTCACTGCTGTATTGATTTTTATTTCCCTGGCGCTTTATCATATGATTTTAAATAACTGAGTTTTAATCATGATTTAAATTCAGGACAACTTTCATCTTAAATCTTAATCTTCCTTTGCATTTTTACTTCTGGTTCATTTTCTAAAGAGATTCTCATTGTTTGGCAATGTTTATGGCAACATAAGAAATGTTTATTTGCACAAAAATGTAGCCAGTGCACTAAATTTTGTCACTTATTCCCAACCGCAACTAGAAGCTATGCTGTCTAAATCCACTTAGAAATTCTGTCCAATTTGTGAACTTTAGATTTGGTAATTTAGAAAATAGTCAATTGATGTAGTTCTTTTAGTCATTAACTTTTTACTTGAAACTTATTAAGCTCTATTTTGATGGAAATTGGAATGAAATTAAAAAGCATAAGCAGCATCTTAAGTCTTGTTTGGTTAAATACTATAAATGTGCTACATGCATAAAGAAAATAACTATGTTTTTCAAAACATGTTTTGCATGTATGGTCGTCTTCTATGCCCCCACAGGAGAAATGCATATAATATGGCTAATTGCACAACTTAGTGCTAGTCCCAATTGCTAATTGATTAATTAATGTTTCTTGTAATAATATAAGTATATTTATATTGAGTTAAGTTCACAAATCTTGGAAGCATATAGCATAATTCTTGCTCTGTTTCCTACTTTTGAAATATAATTGTATTCTGATTAGCATAGGAATGGTGATGAGGAAGTAAAGGGCTACTTTTGGAACCCTGAAAATGATGGGAGCCCATGTGTTTCAAGGGTGTCAGTATTACAGCACTTGCAGTTCTGTGTACATGGTGAGCATTACTTACATTCACTTTTCTGAACACACCTTTTTTTCTGTCCTGAATTTGGGCATGTAACTGGAGTATAATGTAAAATGTAGTTTGTTACATACATGAACAAAAAATGTCTTTTACAGTTGATGGTCAGAAACAACAACATTTGTTATCGGTTTTGAGGTTTTAGAACCTGTAGATCTCTGCCTCACCTAATTTTTATTTATACAATGAAAAAGGAAAACAAGCCTTTCTGATCTTTCTCAGTTTTGCACTAGTGGTTGAATTGAAATGATTTAAAAAACTGAAACGGGGATGGACATCTCCCCTATATCTGAGAGAGAGGCTGTGGTGATCATAACCTGGTTTTGGCAGTTCTTCACATTCTGGTTCTAAGTGCTTAAGTATTAACTTCAAGTAAGTCAGTGATTTGATCTTTTTTTTAATTATTATTTTTTATTGTGCAGCAAATAAGTATTAATTTATATTGTCTGATTAAGTCAATATAAATACTTGTAGTAATTACCCACATTAAGGTCATCCTTGAAAATGGCCTGCCTGATCCAGCCACATGGAGACTGCCAGATCTGGCTGCATGGTAGTAGCTGGGCCTCGGCCCTGAGGTTACTGGCATGGGGCTTAAGAATTTGGCTTGTGGGCAGGTGGTTAAGCACTTCTGGTCTAGCACAGCAGTGCTCAACCTCTTGCTCAACTCCACGGGCTGTCTGGGTGGTATTGGGGCTGGTTTGTGGCCTGGATTTAACTTGTGTATCGGGACTGGGCCCACATACCTGAATTGGGCCCCCAGGATTAGGCCCTATACTGCCCTGCTTGTTGGATTGAGGACATGGGGCCAGCCCTTGGGGGTCCCCACAGACCTGTAGGGAATCTTCAGGTGGTATGACATGGTACTGGGGCTGGATCTGACCTGCAGGCCAGAGATTGAGCACCCCTGTTTTATGCCTTTTAATTGACGGAACTTTTTGAATCTAAAAATTTGCTTTCAGTTGTTTGATGTTCACTTGAAGTGTAAATTTGTGGGGAAGTACTGAAGAGCTAGTCCTATGAAACTGCTGCTGGCAGTAGTACCTGCTACTACACTCAGAATGAATACCTCTTATATAAAAGCCTGATGCTGTACTGCCTGTGGTCTCTTAGAGGTGAAGGAGGATCAAACAAACTCCTTGTAGTATTGACTTGGATAAGTGTTGGTTTTCCCCATCCCTCTCTGAAAACTTAACTGTTTTCTGGCCTATGGTTTAGTGCTGGCTGAACAGTTGGCTGGCAAAATGATGTCAATTGACCACCTATTGCTTGATTACAATCACATATTCTAAGAAGCAAAGAATGCCTTGTTGTAGGCAGAGGTCTACCGTTGTTGACTGTATTATAATGTTGTCTGCTAGTGAGGGCGTCTGTGCAGCAGCCAGGATATGAATGCATAGATTCGTTCCATGTTCTCTCGGGTCAAACTATCCCATCTTAATACCAGTGGGCATATAGAAAGGGACAGATGCTCATGAGTTCTTGCAGCCTCTTAGCCCCATTTGATCCAGCAAAAGTTGGGGATACTGGTTTTGATGCCCTCTGCTGGTTATCCTATACATTTATCTTCAATAAATGTTCAAATATAAGTATTAACATTGCTGAAAAAATGTTACTCTTAATTATATTAGATTTTTGTTGTTTCACAATTTACTCACTTAAAAATAACTCAGGTGACTTTGTACTTGTGCAGTAAGTATCTAACTTGGTGAAGATTTATAAAATTTCAGGTGGGTAGTATTATACTTCATAAATTAATGCTTTAATCATATCCAATCAATACTTGATCAGTGTTGCAAGTTTCTTTGATTGGTCAAATGCCCACCCCCACATTAGCCTTTGGTTATACTGTGTGTGAAATTAGGCTAATAGCTTTCTTTATCTTTCTGATACAGCTTTCTCAGATGGTTTGTCCTGGCAATTATCTAAAAAAACCTCTTTTCTTTGTTCCCCATTTGACCATAGAGTCTTCTTAATATAGTCTCTGAAGCTGACTGAATACACAAAATGGGATGTGCAGTGAATACAAAATGTGGTGTGCATTGTAAACTGAATATTGTATGTGTACAATTTGAAAAACTAACCTTAGATTTTATATATAAATTATGTTAATACATTTGCTAGATGACTGTCCATTTAAGTGGATGGCAACCACATTCCAAGTTGTTTCAGTTATTGCCTCTGTGCATCTTTGATCATGCCAAAATTAAAGGTAGTACATTTGATTTAACTACTGATTGTCTAGTTTAGTAATTGACTGTTTTCCCTAAATGTGCATTTGGTAGCCTTAGACTAGTGCAGCAGAAGACTTTTTGTCTGAGAAGCTGTGTGGTACAGTATTAAATGTCAAGTTGCCACAGGGTCCTAAGTGACCCTGAGCAAATGCTTCTAAAGCTGAAACTGTTCTTTACTTAATACAATTTATACAGAAATGTATGGGAAAGAAAAAAAAGCTATTTCCCCTCCCTCCTCTCTTTCTCCAGGAAAAACTAAATTGTATGTATTGGGCAAATGAGACTTTTATATTAAACCCATGATTCTGTTTTGTTCTAAACTGACATATTTACAGTCATAATCTAGATCTGGTAAGACCTCAAAACCCAAGTCTTTCCTAATTATTGTGGGAGATCTTAACTTTGTATTTAAGTATTGCTCCATGGTGTTCTTAAAATAAATAAAATTCTTGCTTTATGACTTTCTTAATAGGGGAATAGCATACTCTGAAGCAAGCTTAGTTGACTCTAACCCCCTGCCCTCCCTTTTCCTTCAGGTTGACTGATTGTTTTCTTGACCTGATGACGTTGGGTATAAATCTTTAGGGAATTTTGCTGAGGAGGAAGGAGAAAGTGGAGAGAATTAAGAAAAAATTGGACTCTATGGGAATTCTTGGTGATAGACACTGCAGATTCTTTGCATCATCGTGTCAAGGGACTCTGGGGTACATGGAATATGCTTTTATAAGCAACTGAAGTGTTGTTAAAAGAAGTCCTGTGCAGTAGAATTTGCATATGTTTTTTCCAACAAAACAGAACAGTATTTGTGTTTTCTGTCCAAATCCCAGTACAACATCTCTCCTCTTCTGGTGCCAAATACATTCCAGAACCTTTTAAAAGTAGAATTACTTCCTTCCTGAAAGCCTAATTTTTTTTGGTAAGGGGGCAAAGTATAAGGCATCCTTAGCCAGACATGTATCTGCTTTTTTTTTCTTTGTTTGTTTTTGTTTTCCACTTTTTATTGTGTGTTCTTGTAGGTTTCTTTGAATTTTTCTTTTTGATTCCATAGTTTCACAAACTTTTGGATTTATGTATTTATTTTATTTTACTTTGTGACACTAAAATACAAGTGGTAGAACAAAAGATTGAGAGCAAACCAAGTTCTTATTTTTAGGAAAGAGATAATTAAAACCTCAGTGGCTTAGCCATATCACTACCAAAAGTTTCCATATTTTTCTTTTTTCCAACAGTTGCTTAAGAATCAACTTACCTACTATAGCATAGTAGAAAGGTCACAATCTTTTTTCTTTCAATCCCAAATGTTCCAGTGAGTATTGTTAGGAAGGGTGGCTATAGTGTTTGAAAAGTTGGATAGCTGCTTAAATTTTAAGCAGTAGTGAAAGAGAGAAGCCTTTGCCCTATATCAATATTAACTGATGAGAAATGTGGGGCCTAAAAGTGCTATTCTGTTATAAGATGAAACAAAGTACACTGTACACTGTTTTCAGTAACTTAAAGAAGTGTGTGCTTATTTTGCTTTCGTGTTAGATTTCTGTTTTGATGGTTTTCTAACTCGTAATAAAGTATCTTCAGACAAATTGATGTGCGAGTTGTTGGGTGGAATTATTTTAAATTTCTTGTAAAATTGTTTTGTTTTTTGCCAAAGCTTAAATTTGCACCATAAATCATTTTGACATGTGAAAGAATGGAGAAACTTTTGAGTAGCAGAGCAAGAAAACAGGGGCTAGCATACAGTTAACATAAATATCTGTCCATAACCTAACTAAATGTTCAGAGACACAAAGTGATTCAACAGTAGGGCTCTGGACCTCTGGCCAGCTGTACATCCTTATGGAGAGCAGTTGTTAATACAGGATAAGATTTTAATACTTGACAAAACAGTGGTGCAAATTTAATGGGATCACAGCAGTAATCTCATTAAGGACTGACAGCTGTCACATTTTACATCGGTATAGCTAGTCTTTATACTGGCAATAAATAAGCAGGTAGTGTAAATACTTCCACTAATACGATTTTATACTGGATTTGGAATAAGTTATGGGTAGGACTACACCATGTAGGTTACACTGGCATAGCGGCTGTCTAGCTGCTTCTGTCCTGAGATAAGCATTTACTTAATGCAAGCAGGCTATTACCTGCCTTTTGCCACTCTGCCTCTACAGTAGCATCTGTTGTGAGTAGTCATTTCAGAATAGCTGCTCACAGCAGTTTCAAGGCCATCTGTCTGCTCTAGATCCTGGTAATTTGCATCTGTGTACAGAACTAAAAAATGGCTTCACTCCCCCCACCAGCACGTTGGAATTCCAGTGTCAGAGCAAACTCGATTTAATTGAGTCTGCTCGGGTGTAGCAATTGCCACGCTCCATAAGCCTCTTGCGTCTTGTGCAACAGGGTCCCTGTGCTTAAAATAGCAGTGGGGGAGTTTGAACTAAAGCTCATTGAATGAGCTTTAATTCAAGCACCCCGCCCCCATTTTAAGCATGGAGATGCTGATACAGGAGACGTGGCAGCACTTTAATTACAGTGGCTCTCAGAGCTGCTCTAATTTTAAAGTGCCATCCCTGGAGCACATGTGAAAGTGCCCTGTGCTCTTTAGTTAATGCACATTAGGATAAGCTAACACACATTTTCCTAGAACCTCACAATGGAGAGCATTTATACATGTACCTTTTTGTCTTGCAACACACTGGCGATCCACCACTTTCTCAGCACTGATGTGCATTTTGCTGCTTATGCAACTGGATGTGTTGCAGCACTGGGTGCTTCTAAAAACACAGCACTGGGTGTTTTAGGAAGCACCCAGTGCTGTGGCTCAAGTATGTCTACAAATGCCCAGAGATATTAGATTTAATGCAGATTAACTAAAGCATGTTTAATGCACATGTAGATGCACCCTAAGAATATTTCATATATTGAAGTCTAAAGACACTTTGTTAATTTTTTTAAGGTAACTTTTTAGCTCCTGCCCCTTCCACTTTATCAGAAACTTCCAGTTTTGAAGTACTCAGCTCTTGCTTAAATCCTTATTTTTTTTTTAAACCATTCCAAATGAATAAGGAGAAAAGGCTATTAAGCATATCCGTGTCAAAAAAGGCTGAGGGGAGAGAGAAAAGACTGATGTTTTCGTTTTGTCCATTTTCCAGGAAATACCCTTATCTTATCTTATTCCTAGCCATAGTTAGGATTCAAGCTGAATAGTTGACACCTAGTGTGAGTTGGAGTACATTAATTACCAAATCAAAGTTGTTTTATAATCTGAAAATCTAACTAGATTGCTTGGTCAGATTTATATGTTGGTAATTTAAATGTATATCCAGTGCATTCCTTCATCATTCTGTTTGTGCTTTGCTCTGACTGTTCCCTGCAGACAGTTAATAGGAAGATTTGTGTGAGTTGTCTGTGCAAACCTGTGGGTCTTCTGAGGAAACAGTAACATCTTTTTTTTTTTCTAAGAGGGTATTTGTGTATCTTGGTCTTAAAAACAAATTAGCTAAATCTAGTGAAATGAAGGTCTTCTGAAATTTGAACCTGTGATTTTTATATGTATTAAGTTGCAGAGCTCTGGTTTTTAATTTCCCTCCCCCCAAATTTTTGATTACATGTTGTAGATTTGTTGCATGACGGGAATAATTAAACAAACTGATTATAGTACTTTTAGTTTTGTCTCAGACATGTTTCAGGGGAAAGCGTTGTGTCATCTCTTGCTATGCTAGCATATGGGAAGGAGTAGAAAGCCCAAGAACAATTTTGTGAAGTGTTGTTTATGAACTGACAGGTCTACGTATGAGTGAGAGTAGGAAAGTTTGCTTAGTACAGGCTTTCCTAGTTTTATGCTGTACATGTGTTCCTAGAAAATGGCGTATAACTCAAATTTGCATAAAGAGAACCCACTTTACAATGTAACAAATAGGGATATGTTCCAAGACCTTGCCTGTACTGACCCCCAGACCCATTTCTACCACTTTTACAAGACAATTTTGATACTCACCAATAGCAGACAGTACACACAAGCACAAGGTGGTGATGAAGGTTACCATAATGGGGATGGCAACTACAGAAATGCATGCCGCAGACAACAAGTGAGGAGCACAGATCCACACAGGTGACTGTTTTGGTGTGCGTCATCACTCCTGCAGCGTACTGCACAAAGCATCTGACTGGGCTTCCACCACACTGATCGCATATGAATGAATTTACCTTTCATAACAAAGTTTTAGTATAAAAAGTGTCATTGCATAAGAGCAAATTTGCAGATACAGAACCCGCATAAAGCGAGGGAAAGCTGCATCTGTTATGACTGTTTGTATCCAGGTAGTATCGAGTAGCTTGGACCAATAACTATGAAACAAAAAAATCTAACTGATCACACCTTCCTGTATTATTGTTTGTGATTTGTTCAATCAGCCTTTTTTGACACTGATGCATTTAATAGGCGGAAAGAGCCAGAGGTACAGATGGGACTTTTTACAGTGTGACTCAAATTTTCTAACCATGGCCCCTGAGCTCAGAACTAGATGGGATTAAATATGCACTAATTCTTGTTTTCAGATGCTCTGTAAGATTACCTCCCACCCCCTAAGATACTCCTCTGGAATGATTATCATGTGCCTTGTAACCTATTGCTGTAGTTAACACCTGGATGTAGTAGTTACATCTATCTTTCTGCTTGCTTCACACAAATGAGCAGGAGGGCAGGTGACTACCAAAATGGTCTGTCCTAAAATCTGGGGGGTGGGGGTAATGAATCCATATGGTAGGCTGTATGCTGGCCAACTTCATATATGTAACCAGGCTATGTCCTCTTAAAGTTCATTCTCAGCAAGGACAGTATAAGGGTGGTTTCAGAAACTTAATTTTGCTTTTACTATTATATAAGGTTCAAGTTCATTACCTTTTACCTAACCTATAACCAGGGCCAAACATCCATAGAGAGGCTAGAAATGGGAAGAGATTAAAATAGTTTCCTTACCTGACAGGTCTGTTTCTATCTTGATTCTGTCATATTTGCTTACCCAAGCAAAACTTAGGACTGTGGGCTGCATGCACAAGAGCAAGAAGGATCCTTCCATTTGAGTCCATCAATAAAACACCTGTTAGTCTGATTTCCCCCACCCCCTTTAATAATCCTTCTGCTTGTGGGCTTGGCAGAATCTCCCTCCTTCTTCTCTCCCCCTTTTAAAAACAAGCAAACAACAAACCAAAAAAAAAACCCTTGGTGGAGTTAGTTGCTTACTGCTAGAACATAATCTGTAGACTCAATAATTTAGATACCAAGTTTGTGGAGTTCCAAGTTTATTCTTTCGCGGAATAAATAGTGTTGTTTTTGAAGTCTCTTTCCTGAATGTAGCTATCCCTAAGTTAAGGAGGCAAGGTAAGATGATTCCTATGACTTTTTTTAAAATACACAGAATCCAGATTTGCAATCGCTTCTATTTTAATTTTATTTTCAAATTTGTTATTTTGATTACAAATTGCAATTTCTGTTAGTATGAGTTATTTCCAGTGGCACATTTCCAGCACAGTGTTTATCCAGCTTTTACAGAGTGATAGCTAGTAGATTTTTTCCTCTCTTCCTTTCCCCTCCCATCCCTCCTGCTTTTCCTTTTCCTGATTAAGTGTTCTCTTTTGGTGTTACTTAAACAAGTAAGGCATTATCACAAATACGGTTTCCCTGCCAAGAACTTTAGCTGTTAAACAGCCAGGGCTTTTGGTAAGGGTACCTTTTCATATTTTATTTTTTTCCAAAAATGGAATGAAGGGGAAGTTGGCGTAAAACTTGGTCTGCCCAGCTCCCTACCAAATAAAGCTAGTGACATTTTATTACCAAGCTATTACTCAACTCTGAATCTCCTGCCAGAACACATTGTGTTTTCTCTTCCTCTCTCCAGCTCCTCTCAGTTCTGCTTTTATAGTTGTTTTTTTTCCTGTGTGTGGTGGACCACTGTAAATCAATTATTCATTATTTACCCTGAAGTAAATGCCAAAGTAAAGTGAAAGTGATCTGAAGAGCTGTTACACTTAGCAAAACAGTTATGTAGGTATTGTCTGTACAGAGCTGATATACAGCAGCGGAAAAAAAATGGTTGCTCAGTTAGCAAGTCCTAGGAATTTAACACTTAACTTTTTTATTATGCAAAATAACCACCTGAAGAAACTGCATTAAACTTGGTTTGGGTTTGACAGCAGCTTTCAAAAGTGTAGGTGTAGGATGAAGCTTTTTTTTCCTGTGATGCTGTACAGCATATTGGGAAATGGGATTATATTTTGTGTGCTTGTAACAGCTGGTTTCAAGAAGTTGGACAGTGGCATTTTTGAAATAGAGGACAGGATGGAAGTTAATGTTAGTTTTGGCAAATGCCTTTTAAAATCTGTGTGTTTGTGGGGTTTTTTAATTATTATTAATGCAGCATACTGGCATATGTTCATGTTTAAGTCCCTGACAAATATAAATTAGGTTCTTAATTTCTTTAAGATGAATGGTATGAATCCCTGGTGAAGCAATTGTCTGTGTAGTGGTGAGAGATATGTACTGCTACCTAGCACAGCACAGGTGGCAGATAGAGGAATCACCTTGTTGAAGGTTAGCTGTGAAACAACCAGGGGTAACTCCAAATTAGCAGGTGTGGACCAAGCAGCAGCAGCCCCACCAGGATATGGTGGGGATAGCAGATGGCAATGCTTTTCCTCCTGAAAAGCCACGTGTCCTTTGGTGCTGTGACATGGCAAGTAGAGGTTGCCATTATGATAAGCCTGTCCAACCCCCAGCCCGGGGTTTACTAGTCCTCAGTGACAGAGTAGGCAGAAGCTGATGCTAGTACCTCAATGGCGGTGAAGGTGGACAAAGACTGCAGCGGAATGAGATCTCCAATGATCTTGGCCTCCCAGTCATTGGATCAAGTTCCCCTTCTGTCAAGAACCACATGAAAGCTGATTGGAAGCAGCTTCTCCATGGTAAAAAAAAAAAAAAATCGCACATAGGCATCTTCTGTGAAAACAGCTTTTCCAGCTCATTTTGAAGCCCTTTGGTGACCAGCTAGTGATAATAAGAGGATTGTCATATTCTGGAAGCTTCTAGTCATGAACTGGCACAAAGGCAGCAGTTACAAGAAGGTTGTCTAGCACTTGGACAAGGCAGAGGTATAACTTGGAAGTGGTAACTGTGACTGAGCAGCCCTCTTCAGGAGCCACTTTGCTCACCCCACATGGGGAGGGGGCTAGAAAAGGTGCCCTAAATATAGTCTGCCTACCTTTTTTTCCTGGCTGGATAACCACGTCCAGTGAAATCACCTTTATTGCAGTCAAAGTAAACGAGGACACACAACCAGTTTTGGGACCTGGAAGTTTAAAGGAGCTATCATGCCATGAATTCGGTAGGGCCCTAACTATAATTGCACAAAGGAAGAGACTTCTTGTTTTGATGCCTTTTTTTTTCTTTTTTCTGTGTTATACCATAAAACTTTGTATTGTTATACAATGCAAAGACTTATTGGGGTGTAACGTCTTCTATTGCATGATTCCTGAACCATCACATCATTCCTAATGCTACCTTTGGAATAAAAAGTTACTTCTGGGCCCTGTCCGGAACATTTATGATGTTATATTGATTATACTTGGTATTTATTTGAAATTTCTGACTTCTGGTTCTGTGGCTATTCCTTAAAGTCTGTGGGTTTGTTTGGTTGCAGATGTGAGGGTCATATAACAAACACTCTTCATTGTGCCATTATCGGCACGCTTGTTTCTGTGTGGCTAAGGAATAGCCTGTGCTGGCATGGTGTCCAAAGTCTTGACATAAAATGAAACGTAAATGGTAATTTTGAAAGCTTTTTATGCTCTTTTGAAAGCAGCTTGCTGTGAACACAAGGGCTGTAATATTCCTTAATAATATGCTCAGATAATTATATCAGTAACACTTTTTTCTTCAATCGTGTGTCTAATAATACACTAGATGCTAATTACTATTGCACGATAATTTATGCCCTATTTCTGCAGCTTCGGGCCTGCAATTTAACTGCTGGGTAACTTTTCTTTGTAAGTAGTAGGCAGCAGAACCTGGTATGGCACTTTTTTCCCCCCTTTTTCCTTTCTACTCGGAACTTGTTATTGCTTTTTTATTTGCATATTTTTACCTCTGAAAAAGTCAAGTGCAGCAGCAACTCTTTTAGTTCTTTTTCTCTCTCCATAAACCTATCTTAAACAGTAAGATTTGAACGTTATTATACCAAGTGCTATGCTTTGTAAGCAGATTAAAAAGCAACCAGGCTTTTAAGACATCTGTAATTTAAGTGATAAAATAATTGGGTATTCTTAACTATATGATGCTTTTTAACTGATAAAGTTACCATTCTCTTTAATTTGTTAAGGGAAAATGCAATTTATATCCTCATGCTGCTTTATTTTTTTTAAATCTGATTTAACTCCCTTTCTTCTTTTGTTCTTTTTGTATTTTTATCATTTACATTCAATCTTCTACCTTTGTCACACTGTGTATGTAAAGATGTACAGATCCTAAATCTCTAATATATTTTACAATCTCTTTGCTGCTCTTAACAATACAGTCCCTTACTTTACTTTTTATCTCTGGTGTCTCATATACCCAGCTTGAAACTTTTGGAGATCTGCAGTAGCCAGGGATCTAAAGATGAGAGGCTCTGTTATCCAGTGGCAACACTAAGGGGGAAACAAAGTTGTAATTCCATACTCCCTTTCTGCTTGTAAAAGAGTGCAGTGATTTTGTCTACAGAGTTGTGGTGAATACTCTGATTAAAGTTTGTCTCCCATCCAGAGTTGAGGTGGCTGAGAGGACTGGTGTCTGTACAGGTGGTGGGAAGCAGTTTGCCAAACTCTTCCTTTCTTCTTCCCTGTCCTTTCCTCTTTCATTCCCCATAGCTTTTCAAGGCTCTTCTAAGCTAAGTGCCCCAATTCTTGTCAGCTTCCTCTTTGCCTATACCTGTGCAGGTCCCAGTAACATTTTTGAAAAGATTAGTCCTTTTCATATCCTTTCCAGTTTGAAGAAGTTTTAAGTAGAAGTATTGTGGACTTGTATGGGAAAGCATTACTTGGACAGTTTGCACTCCGTTTACTTTTGGAAGATTAACCTCTCTCTTGGCTTGGAAGGGCTGTAACAAGCAGATGGAGATAAACATAGTGAGACTTTATATGTGTCCTCACATACAAAAGTCTTGTGTCTCTGCCTTTTTGGTTGTTTATATCTCCAGTGAATGAGCGTTATGTCCAGCAGGTGGCTGTTACTAGAAGAGAAGAAATAAACATGTCTTGAAGGCCTAAAGAAAACTCTGTAGTGTGGTTTGTACAACTGTTGTAGTTGGAAAAAGTGAGGCACTAACATATATGTTGGAACGTGCTTATATAGAAGCTCCGTACTACAGAAGCAGGGAACAACATTTTCCTTATAGGTTTGAAAATAAGAGTTATTTTTTGTTCTGGTGGTCCTGGTAGTGGAAATTGAGCACTTTCTTATGGACACTTTGAGGCATTTAATTTTTTATTTGTCTTGATTTAAGGTTCATACATTCTTTTTGATGGACGAGGTATATTGAAAATAGACCAAGCAGTATTTTTCAGAAATGCGTAGAAGACAGACTGAGAAGGAAACAGGCCAACTGTAGAAACAACTTTTTAAATTAAACCAGCACAATGAAATCTTTTTCATCCTTGGCTTTTGCTTTGAATTAAATTCAGTTGTTACTTCCTCTTTCTACCCTCTACTTCTTCTAATATATGAAACCTGGAGTAGAAATCACACATCTATCAGAAAGCATGAAAGATATTTGATATGTAAGTAAGGGCCTGTAATTCTTGAAACTCCCTCTGATAAGTATTGCTACTTCCTTTCTTTACTATCCTCTTTAACATTTCCCTCTCCCCATACACATGCAGATTTTTTTAAATCATGTTTTTGTGGAAATATCAGATGTTTGTCTCCAAAATTGCAAGAATCGTATCCAATCCATGATGATCTTATCAAAGTAAAGTTTACAACTCTGACAGCTTTAGAAAAAAAATGTTTTAAAAACAGTAAGATTAACTAATGTGTAGTGTATTGTACTGATCCAACACTACAAGTAAAGTTATGCTAGTTCTATCCTGAAGGATGCAATTTTTGACAATTGGCAGAGCCTTTCAAAACAGCTCTGAAGAGGTTAAAACTTTTCCCCCTTTGACT
The DNA here is from genome assembly GCF_001723895.1 of Crocodylus porosus. Classification (NCBI taxonomy): domain Eukaryota; kingdom Metazoa; phylum Chordata; order Crocodylia; family Crocodylidae; genus Crocodylus; species Crocodylus porosus. The sequence goes on from NW_017728943.1 coordinate 101,688,099, forward strand.
AGGAAATCTATCCTGAACAGTAAATGTGTGAGACAATTAAAAAGTATTAATCTGATATCATCAAAGAACTTTCAAGGTTAAACAGGACCCTAAATATGTTTGGGGCGGTATGGAGGCAAGGAGAGCAAATGGACAAAATTATTTGGAAGACTAAGATTATCAGAGAATTAGTAAGAAGAAAATGCAAAGTTAGAGAAAGCTGCGTGGACACAGAAGAGATAATTAGTTTAACTATTTGAAATATCTTGGCTGCCAACTCTCTCATAGAGAAGATGTCTCTAGGTGCATCTGCCCCTTGTATTAAGGGATGATAAGTAACACATCACCCACACCCACTGATAAATACAGAAAGAAGAAAAGTCTTGGCACCTGTTTGACCAATTTTGGAGCTGTTTAAAATATATATTAGAGCATATTAAGGACTGCTTTGGAATCTGCTGTGTGCTAGATTCTTGTTTGCTCCCTGAGTGCATTAGTTCAGCATCTAGTAGATCATGATTTGAAGCTCCCCTGTTTACTTCCAGGAGTGAAAAAATATTATTGCTCACTGTAAACAGCAGAGAAGTTAGCTGGCATTGGATGTGCCTGGGAGTTGTGGTTAGCAATACTTTCTGGAGAGGTTGCTTCTTGTTAGTCCTATACAGGTGGAAATGTCTGAGAGAAGTTGCTAGAAATATTCCTTCATGTAGAGCAGAGCTCTGCCCGCTGCACTGCTCCTACTGGGTTGTAAAAGGTTAGATCCAAGCTGAGGTTTATTCTTTTTCCCAACTGAGACCTATGGTAAAGAGAGTTGTAATGTTTTAAGGGTAACTAAGCTCTGCTGTGTTGGGGCAGGACAGTCATTCTTGAGGGAGGTATGCACTGATGTGGAGACTGAAAGACATTTGGGAGTTCTGTGTTTCTATGGTTTGTCTAGACTTTTATAGCCAGTGAACTCCAGATTTACTTGATATCCTACCTCCTGGTGGCTTGATATAACTTTTGTAAAATTCTAGTCACCTACAGATAATTTTTGAACTTGTCAGCAAAAGAGCGTAATTCAGGGGTTCCTAAAATGTGGTATATGTAGCCCTGGGGGTATGCAAGATGTGTTGGAGGGGTAGGAAATCAAGGCTTTCTCTCTAGCTTTCCCTTGTACATTCCCAGCAGTAGTGAGAACTGTTCTACAGCAGTGGTGCTCTACCTTTTGGGCCCAGTGGTCCAGATTAGTGCCTGGTCTGTCTGTAGGCTGGATCCAGCTGGTGTTCCAGATGTGGCGCAGCCCAGCCTGGGGGGAGGAGGGCAAGGGCATGGCCCAGGCCCCAACCTGGCTCTCTCTGTAAGGGGATGGGAGGGGGACATGGCCAGGCACCAACCCAGCCCCAGGTGAGAGGAGGGGAATGGGCCAGCCCTGTGGAGGAAGTAGTTGTGGCTCAGGCCAACCTGGTGCACGCTACTTGAAGTTTGGGAGTTTTGGCACAGGGGAGTGTGGCTGTATTAATGGCCACCGCTCCCCTGCTGCCAAATTTCCTGACCTGTGGGGAGCCCTGTGGGCCAGATGTGATGACTCCATGGGTCCAGTTTGGCTCATGTGTCAGAAGTTGAGCACCTCTAATCTCTACAAAATGGCTTCATCAGTACTTTTTTGTGTGAGCTTTAATGTGCATCAAGTAGATCAAATATACTGAGTACTTAATTTTGCTTTCAGCAATCAGATGACTTTTCAAGATGGTGATTTATTCAGGCTTTTTATTGCCTGTTTTATAGAGTCCCTTGGTATATGAGTTAGTCAGCTGCAGCTGTTGCTGCTGCAGCTGCTGCTGATGTATCCTTCATCTTGTATACATTTTCTTTTCTTTTTTTTTTGTCTAAGGGCATGCAGTTACTGTTCAGAAAGGTTTCGTACCCTCTCACCTTGGTGCTTTGTTGTTGCCTACTTACGGCAAGAGTTCAAATTCATTAGCTAGTTGGGTGTTGTTGTTTTAGTTCATTTGTTTCGTATGTCCCTGAAGAGTTTTTTGGATAGCTGTGCTGGAGTTCTTTATAGAAGAGCTGCTTGGACATCATCTGTCTGAGCTATATATCCAGCTGATTGTAGCTAGGCCTTCATTTTAATCTCTAGTGGACATTCAGTCAGCACTCCACAAGACTTTGTCATTGTTAATGCCCTCTCAATTTATAATATTCTTTTATACATTTGAAGGAAGGTGTTTCTAGCCCTCATTTGGGCTGGGTAATCATGTTAGCTAATCTAAATGTTTCTCAATCATATGCTCAGCTAATGTCTGGGAAAGTTGCAGAATCCTGTTGATGACCCACTTTGATTCTGAAATCTTAGAACCCTTTGCTAAAAGAAAGTTGAGGCATTCCTTGCTCTTTGAATATCAGGGGGAAATTATCTTTTTTTTTTTTAAAGTACTTGAATTTTTTCTTGGTTTAAATTGCATTAAGTCTTAAATAGTGTCACAAACTTTATTTAGATTAAAAAATCTCAGTAGAAGGGTGGCAAAAAAAGCATTGAATAAAATGAAGAATGGGAAAGCAACAGGAGCTGGTGACATACCAGCGGAAGTTTGGAAGTCTTGAGGGAAGAAGGGATCAATATACTGTGGAAGCTGTTTAAAGCGATATTTGCAACGGAGAAGATGCCAAATGAATGGAGAGGGAGTGTGTTGGTGCCAATATTCAAGCCGAAAGGTGATGTCCAGGTTTGTGGCAACTATCAGGGAGTCAAATTGATGTCTCGCTCTTTGAGACCACAGGGGGAAGTAGAGAATCATTTAAGGATTGAGGTGGGCGTATGTCAAGGGTAAGCTTTGATCCTGTTTCTGTCTGTGGTAACGATGGTTGTGTTTCCTGAACAAATAAGAAGGAGACTACCCTGGAGTATGATGTTTATGGATGACATGGTCATTTGCGCTAAGAGTTTAGAGGAAGTGCAAGCTGGATTGGACTAATAGAAGTGCTAGAGGGAAGAGGAATAAAGATTAGTCCATCCAAAATGGAATACATGGACTGTGATCTCTCTGAGGTACCCAGTGTTGGAAATGTGAGAAACGTGTTAAAAAAGTTGATAAGTTCAAGTATTTGGGATAGCTGTTCACTGGAATGCAAGTTAGATGAAGAGTTTAATCATCAAATAACAGCAGGGTGGATGAACTGGAAATTGGCAACAGGAGTATTGTATGACAGGAGAGTATCAGTGAAGCTGAAGGAGAAGGTCTACAAGACATGTGCATCCAGCTCTATTGTACAGGGTGGAGACGCAGCCCCTGAAGAAAACTCAAGAAAGGGGACTGAGTGTGACGGAGATAAGAATGATGGATGTGTGGAGTGACAGAGATGGGTAAAGCGAGGAATACTTATATCAGAGGATCGGTGAAGGTAGTGGAGGCATCTAAGAAAGAACAAGAGAAGACTGGCATGATATGGGCATGTTCAAATGAGTCCAGAAGAATATGCGGGACAAGAAGTTACCAGAATGGCACTACCAGGGAGAAGGGCAAGAGGAAGACTGAAGATGAGATGGAGAGGGATGTGAGAGAGGAGTTGGAAGAAGATGCATATGACTAAAGCCGGTGGAGAGCCAGGGTCCACAACAACAACCCTGTTTCAGTGGGACGAGTGTAAGGGAAGAAGAGAATATTTAAAAATAACACCGTAGGTATTGTAGAAAAATAGGGTAGAAGACATTGTTGCTCTAACGTGCCAGAATGGTAAGCATTTTGGCAAATAGCAAATAAAGATACCCGACGTAAATTTAAACACTCCAACCTGCATATTATGTATCCATACAGGAGCAGTAAAAGACATTGGCAAAACTTGCTCTTATTTAATTTCACTTCTGAAGATGTTTAATGACCTGTTGTTTGGTCTAGTGCATTTGAAAAACATTTGGCAGACCTTTTCAGGTTTTTTCCTTATCTCCTTTTGGGTAGTGCTATTTATTTATACTGGTATTTACTTGTTTACATTTTTTATACAGTAAATTAACTTGAGATGTTAGACAGAGGCCTGATACAAGAGTTATAACGACAAATATGGGGAATGGAAGATGAGGCTGGTGTGCATGCAGAGAGACTGGGGGGGGAGAGCCAATCCAAAGTGCCTTGTCTTAAAGTAAAATTTGTCAGTTTGACCATTCTAAACTCCTCTTCTTAGATCTTAGAAGATAATATGAAGATGGTTGTAGAGAAAATGCTGGGTCTCTTAGTTGACTTGCATACTGCATTATGCTCTGCTCTTCAAAATAACTTCCCCCCCCCCATATTACATCTATTTCCACCCTCTAACGCTAACAGTAGTCATATTCCTTAAACTTCTCTAGTTACGGTGCACTATGTGTCAAGAATGATATCAGGGTTTGAGTCGGTTTGGCCTGTTTTAAGCCAGTATCTCTATTCAGGTTTATAAGGATTCATTAATTTTTAAATAGTGCTGCCACCTATAAAGAAGTGCCTAAACATTTATTGGATAAAACAAATAAGTATGAAATATCTACCCCTTTTTCTTTCAGACTGTCTTGAACAGGAAGTGTAGTACTCCAGACCAAAAACTGCACTTGTTTGTGAACCTTTTTGCAGCATTCTGTACTCCAGTGCAATCTTTTATTGTTAGTGAACCCTTATTCAAAGGCAGACATATTTTGCAGCCCCCTTCCATTTAGAGTAAAAGTAAAAATGACAGCAATAAGCCAATGTAATTTTGTGTTTAGAGAAATTATATACTTGAGGCATACTTTGTAATAACTGTTTCAGTACCTTGAAACTCCTGAACTTTTTTGTCACCCTTGCCTCAGTAGAAAAGAGCTCGTGTAATTGATCCAGTGGGACAGATTTATGGCTGGTTGAGCGGGTGATTTAAGGATCCTGGGAAAAAGAAAAGGTGTGAAGTTACTTTGGAGCATTTGATTTAATTTTACTTATTGAGGCATGGCCCTTGTGGAATCAGCCACAGAGTCTGGTCTCCCAAAAAACACTGTTGAATCCTGTTCATTTCAGACTTCCCACTTTAGATGGGGAAACGTTTTCTGAAGATGCATGCTGTTTGTTTTTCATCTAAAGCACAGTTTTTGTGAGGCTTGGGCTGCTAATGGTTGCAAATTAGGTCTTGGTCAGGTAACTCTGAATCCAGGGACACTGATATATACTTGCCCTCCTAAACAACAACATCACATAAGGGATGGTATTCAGATGAAGCTTTTTACAATAACAAACTTGGCTCTTCATTAGAAGAATAAATTATTTGGATGTGATCTGTCCTTTTTAGATAAGACTTGATGTTCTGGTGATGACACAGAAGGCGGTGAAGAGGACCAGTGCTGAAAGCCTGGACCCAATCTTAATAAAAATGAAATTTTTATGTGTGGAAATTGATAAAAGCATCAATTTTCCCCTTGTATTAGGGGCAAAAATATGAAGTAGATGATTTTGGAAACTGCTGAAAGGATTTTCTTCAATGAAATTTGAGTTGCTACTAAATGCTTGCTCTCCAAAGGTAACATTCCTTTCTTTTCTTGTGCAGTTTATGCTAGTGTTAATGCAAAGATTCAGGAATCTGGTTCCTCAGTTCAAGAATTGAGGGATCTGGTTCTTTTTAATTTGGGTACACTCATACCTTTGTTTTGTGGGAACTGGAAGTGGAGAAGAAAAGTGGCAGCTTATTAATTAGTGCCACTCTTTTTCTTCTTGGCCACTGTCCACCATTTTTGTACATATTTTTCTGACTCCCCCCAGTTCAGTTTTCTATCACACTGTTGCCTGTCTTTGCTACTGCATGCTATATAACATGTGAGTTTCTAGCGGGCAGGTTCCGGAGCTGTAGGGGCCATCTAACAGAAGATTCTCTAAATGTCTTTCTCCCTGCCAGAAACCAGATCCCACTCTTCCTTTCGTATGTTTTGGCAACTGAAAATCGATTCGAATCAGCACGGCATCATTTATGCCATCATATCTTTGACTCCACTGAGAGCCTCTACAAACAGGTCACTTTGCTGGCCTGAGTTTTTTGGCTGCTCATACCTATACCTATATCTTATCACCTAGGTAGATGGATGTTTTTAGTTGTTTTTTTGGGGGGGCCTCAGTAGTTTTCCTTTTTTTCGTTTTTATGACTCTGATGGACCAGAGGCTTAGGTTTCTTTCCCTTTTGAGTTCTTATGGGCTTTGCCAGCTGCCGGAAGTTTGCTGCCGAAGTATTAACAAGGCTGTCTTTGTAAGACAGATCACTTTTCACGCCATCTTGGTGTAAAGCATTCTTTATCTTTTTGAATATATCTCAGTATTCTGCTTCTGATGCGTTGTAATTAAAGGAACCCTCTAATTTTTTTTCCTTATCTTCCTAAATGGCCTTTTTTTAATATGAGAATTGTGGCACAAAGATCCTGAAAGATTATTCTTCTGATGCAGATAGCCGACTCCTTTTCCTAGAATGTTTGATGGTGGTTTTCTTCTTTCAAGAAGTGCTTTGAAATGCAGTATTATTCTGCTTCTCTTAGCAGAGTTCCATGCATCTCCACAGTGATTCTGCTGTCTAGGTATTCTTTCTGAACTTTTAGTTCAGAGAGAGGAGTCCTTTGATACTGGATCCACTTTGACACTGGCCATTTTGGGGGAGGGGTGGTGTTTTTTAACAGGCCTGCTCTTGTTTGGTGCTATCTCAGTTCTTTCCTTGATTTGGGCAGGGGTGAAGAGATAGGGGACTTCTCCAATCTGAATTTCCCATTCTCTGGCTATTTAAATTGAAGTTTTGAGGAGTTGTTGTCAGGAATGTAATCTGTTTGGGGATGGGGCACTATATGCCTTTAGAGAGGGGAGGTCATGGTCAGTTTTTATGACAGCACATTTTAATTGCTTATTGTCTCCTTTTAACCATTCTTTAAGGAAGGATTACATTACTGAGTAAAAACAAAAAACACCTCATCTTTGGCCTGGTAGGGTGTGTCCACACATGCAGGCACGTGCACTTGCAGCAGCTTAAATAGGAGCGGCGCAAATTTGAGGCAGGGCTTTTTGCCTTGGCGCACATGCCTGGACATGCACTTTGGTATGGGGCAAAATAACCCTACCAGGCTCCTCCCAGATCTGCAGCCAGGGGGAGCTAGAGCCTAGGGCCAGCACCTCTGCTTGCCCCAGCAGTATAAACAGCTGCCCTGTCAGGTAGCTCAGGGCTACTCACTCTCAGGAGCTTCTGAGGCCCAGCCAATTGGTACCTGGGGACACTACCTCTTGTGCCAGCTGGACTTCTGATGCAGCCCTAACTGAGAGTTCCCTGCAGCCTTTACCTACTGCAGCAGTCCAGCAGTGGGGCTGGTGCCTGGCTGTGACCTGCTGCCACCTGCAACAGCATTTGGCCCTAAGGCTGTGTGCCTGCCAGACCCGGATGGGGACTGCATGGCTGCAGCAGAGGCATCTGCACCTCTGGGCCAGCTGCCAGCGGGCTGTGGGTGCACAGTTGGTCTTCATGCGGCACTACTGCCATGTATGCCACCACCCTGCCATCTGGGCAGTTATTACCTGGAAGATGTTCTTAGTGTGGTGGCCTACTTTGAACTGTCAAAGCATGTCCTTCTGAACCAAAGTGACCAGGAGGCCAGCCACCTTCATCTGGGTTCTGGGTGCCAGCCCTAACCAGGCTATCTGCCTGGCTCCTGCCACTTGCCTCACTATCAGGAATAAAGGTGTTCCCTATTAAAAACTGCAAAATCTCTAATTAAATCCATGCTCTTCCACAATTAAAAATGAAAGGCCACTTTTATATAGTTTGGGACGCTGCAAGAGGCATGTGTGCGCTTATCTGGACATGCTCATAGTCACAAGGAAATGTAGAAGTACGCATGTGCCCAAACCCAAGACAGCTTTGAATTTAAGACCACTCTTGAATAATTAAATTATATACATGGAAAACTTTTATTAATTTGTATATCAGTTTGTACGTCTGGAATCTAAATATTGAAGGGGTTTTTTTGTAAATTTGCCCTCACTCTTACAGCAGAGAAAGTAGAAGCAGAGGAGGCAGGTGGTTGGGGGTTAAGGAGCAAGCAACCTGCCCTCTATAGCTTCTGCTACCCCTGTCACCATCAGATGTGGCTCCGGCCCCTTTCTGGCTTGGGGTACAAAGTGGCTGCAGCCATGTAGCATCACCCAGCATGGAGCACAGGGTAACTCTGAGGTGCCAGAACTGCTGCCGCTGCTGCTGCTGTGTGACTGGGCCATGGCTGGAGCCAAGCTTAATGGTAAGTGATGAGGGGAGCAGAGGCTGGAGTGGGATAGGCAGTGGAGACGCATGTGGGACTGGCAGGCATCTGTTATGGCTCTGACTCTGACCCCAGATACCTCCCTAGCCCCTTTTTCCTGCCTCATACTCAAATTCAAGGGGCTTCTCCCCCCCCATATTTAAAGGGAGGGCAGAATCTCATCTTGCATTTGAGTAAATATGGTATTAACATTTAGAAATGACAAAATAAGAAAATCCATAATTTAAAAATAATTGGGGAAAAATATATTGGACAAAATCTTCATCAGCAACTTGGACAAGGGGGTGGAAAGCACACTGTCCAAGTTTGCTGATGACACTAAGATGTGGGGCGAGGTGGACACACTTGAAGGGAGAGAGAGGCTGCAAATAGATTTAGACAGACTACAAAAGTGGGCAGATGAGAATAGGTTGGGGTTCAATGTAGACAAATGCAGGGTGCTACACCTTGGGAGAAGGAATCCACAACATACATACAGGCTGGGGATTTCCCTCCTTGAAAGCACAGAGGTGGAATGGGATCTTGGAGTCATATTGACTCCAAGACGAACGTGAGCCTCCAATGCCAGACAGCAGCCAGCAAGGCCAGCCATACCTTGTTATGCATCCAAAGATGCATCTCAAGCCGGTCCAGACAGATGATACTCCCCCTCTGTGCGACTTTGGTCACACCGCAGTTGGAGTACTGTGTCCGGTACTGGGCGCCGCACTTCAAAAGGGATGTGGGCAACCTGGAGAGGGTTCAGAGGAGGGCCACCCACTTGGTGAGAGGGCAGTGGGACAGGCCCTGTTAGGAGAGACTGAGGGACCTGAACCTGTTCAGCCTCAGCAAGAGGAGGCTGAGGGGGGACCTGGTGGCTGCCTACAAACTCATCAGGGGAGATCAATAGCACATAGGAAGAGCACTTTTCTCCCCAGCACCACCTGGGGTGACGAGGAACATTCGTAATAAGCTGATGGAGAATAAGTTTAGGTTAGAGATCAGAAGGCAGTATGTTAGTTAGGGTGGCCAAAATCTGGAACCAACTTTTCAGGGAAGTGGTCCTCGTCCCTACCTTGGGCAAATTCAAGAGGAGGTTAGATGATCACCTGTCTGGAGTCTTGTGAACCCAGCATTCATTCCTGCCTGTGGCAGGGGGTCAGGCTAGATGATCTGTTCAGGTCCCTCCTGACCCTAGCTACTATGAGACTTTCATTTCTTCTAAAGGGAAACAAAAATGAGAAGATTTAGATTGGGGCACCTTTTGGGGGGGGGGGAGTGCCAAAAACACCCCAGCCTCAAGTTGGAAGATGTTGGCATGCCAGGGGTGGGGAGCAGGAGAGCTATGAGGGGCCCAATCCTTGTTGTGGCAGTGTAGCCAAATGTGAGCCAGGATTACACTTTTAATTTTTCCCCTTCTTTGTGTATGCTGAATTATTTAGTTATATGATTACAGGGGTGTAGGTTGTAGCCGTGTTGGTCTAAGGACATAGGCAGGCAAGGTTCTTTGGGTAAATCTGAAATCTTTTATTAGAACAACTCAAATAGTTGGAAAAATTCTTCTGAGCCAGCTTTTTTGGGTATAAATACCCTTCATCAGGCTGAGGAAGCAGCTGCAGTTAGTGTGCGCTCTTCTTATTCATTCCATCCAGGAAGAACACACACCAGCTGCAGATCTTTCCTCAGCCTGATGAAGGGTAGTTATACCTGAAAGCTTGCTTAGTTGTATGATCACATTCTAAGAGTAATATAAATACCCGATTTGGTAAGGAGTAACACTTTTTTTTTTCTAGTAAAGTGGAGACCTATGATAACACTCCTGTCATAAATTCTTACTTGTTTTATTATCTTTAATGTTAAAGAGATGAAGGCCAATAGAATGCGATCTTTTAGATAAAGGTGTATGTTTTAAATATGTTTTGATGAGTCTTAGTGGCTCTTAAAAGCATGTTTGTTGCTTCCACTTAAAAGCTTAGTAATGACTCTCTACTTTCACTAATTTGAGAGAGAGAACACAGTATGCTAATGGAGACATCTCAAACAGGAATGAACGTAAGATTTCCAGGAACCCACTAGAATCGCAAAATAAATTAGTCTAGTTTCAGGACAGGAACTAGATTTATATTCAAAGTCCTATATTCTGCCTGTTTGGATAACATGGTTGGGCTCTTGCTTTGAATGAAAGAATTGATAGTGAGGCGAGGATACCGATACTTCTTTGCTCTAAATTATTGCTGTTTGAAACTAAGGGTTAACAGGATTTGTGACAGGTGTCTGGAGTATTTACTTTGGGTATTGATAATAAAAGAGCCAGAAGCATGCAGAGGGCTTGTCCATGCTACAAAAATTACACATTGCTGACAGCAGGTGCCGTTTTATACAGTGCAGCTAAAATGTTGAACATGGCTTAGCTGCAGATGTAGACAAGTGCAGTGTTCAGCCCAGTTTTTAATCTATCACGATCAGGCTTTTTTTTAATCAGCCACAATGCTTGCGCTTAAACTGAACAGTAACAGTTCAGCTGCACCTGCTACTTGCAACAGGCAACTTCTAACTTTTTTGAGTGTGCATATTGCAGAGCAGGGGAAGGGTCCTGGGACAAACCTGCAGATCCCAAACAACTTTTAAATGTATTGCATAACAAGAAGTCTACCACTAATATCCCATGAAAAGAACATATGAAAGGAAATACTGCATAGAAGTCAAATTCATTACTGGTGTAATAGTCTTGTCTTTCATTTTTGTTGACGATTTTGAGGTTTTAACTCTTCCATTGTACTTGCTTTTATTTGTGTCATAAGATTAGACTCCTGGTTATGCAGTGTGATGTTTGGGTTCCTGTGTCCCCTACCTCCTTCCTGAGATGAGAGACCAGTCTAAATCATGGGTATCCAGGTCCATGGAGATACCAGTGCTGGCCCTGTCTCTAGAGTTGACCCATGTCCCACTCCAGGCCAGTTCTGCACACAGGGCCTAGGACACATGCTTCATTCAGGACCTGTGCTGTATATGACACCCACACAGGGCCAGTCCAGGACTCCCTCAGCATTCTAGATGTCATGCCTACAGCTTGATCTAGTGCCTACAGCACCTGCTCCAATTCGTGTGGGATGCAGTCAACACGCAGCACCCGCTCCAGTGGTTTCTGGGCAGGTGCTTCATGCCGTATAGGTCCCAGAGTGGGTGCCTTCTGTCTCTCAGTCCTGGTCTGGCCAGAGTTGGTGCAGTATCTGACATGGTTGGGGGGTGGGGGTCCCTGCATGCTGGATCCAGTCAGCATCTGCTCTGACTGGTCCAGGACTGAGTGGTATACAGTGCCTGCCCTGGACTGACTGGAGTGGGCACCACATGAGATGCATTCCAAGACTAGTTGCAGTATGTGCTGTGGGCACTGGTTCTGGCATGTTGGGATTTGATTTTTGTTTTCTTTGCCATGGAAAATCAGAGCTATCCCCGCTCCCTTTGCTTACCAGGATGTGGGTCCAGCTGCAGCTGTTGTCTTCAACCTCCCCCTCCCCCTGCCTTGCTGCTTTGTGGCACTGAGCAGCCCTGATATGCTAGTGCCCTGCCCATGCCATTGCCCCTCACTACTGACCCCCAGCCTCCAATATATGGGGAAAGGGGTGGGTGTGTGGGGAAGGGGTGATGTGGTCACAAGTGATGTGGGAGGGGTGCAGGCAATACATAGGGGGTGGGGGGAACATGTGTTCCCCACCAGATTTCTGCACCCACAGTAGGGTGCAGGGCTGCAGCCAGGCCAAACTAGCTCCAGGCAGAAGCTGCCTCCGTGGCCTAGCAGGTGCGACCTGGTATGGGACAGCGATGCACTGCCATGGCTGCCAAAGTGAGGCTCCTGCCTGGCAGCAGCTGGGACATAAGTCCATGTCACTGCTGCACCTCAACTTGGCAGCCATGGCAGTGTGGCACTCCTTCCTGTGCCGGGTCCCGTCCCCTGGGCTGCAGAGGCAGCTCCTGGCCAGAGCTGGTCTAACCCAGCTGAAGCCCCACACCCTGCTGTGGGTGCAGGGAACCTGGTGGGGCACATGCCCCTTCCCCCTCCCATCCCCTACTCCCTGGCCCCCATAGATTTACCTGGAGGGAGCTGCTGTCTACTACCTTGCCTGACTGCCACATGCATGTGTGCATGCGCACATGCACATGGAGCCCCCTGCTCCCCACCCAGCCCCAAGCAGCCCCTTGCAAGCTGGGCCTTTGCCAGTTTACAAGGGGAACCTGCCATTTCCTGCATTTTTCTTCTTTAAAGAGGAAAATCTGTGTTTTTCTGTAGCAAATGGAAAACCCAGAACGCTGCTGCTGACCAACCCTGAGAACAACATCCACAGTATAAGTAACCAAAATGAAAACTGTTATTTCAGGTTGTTGCAAGAGAAAATGTAGCTGCCTTTTTGAATTTTATACTCCGCTACATATGTGGTAGAACAGCCATTCTAAGGATAGCTTGCACTTCCCAACACAGCAGATAGTCATTCAGCTTTGAATGTTACAGAAAATAAATTGAACAACGAAAGAGGCCTGTATCTAATGATGTTAGGGAGTAAAGGTAATGTACATTTTATCAGACAAAGCAAATATCAATTCTTGTAATCATGGAAATTAAACCAGTGCCTTAACTAGGTTATTTGTATCTTAATGCAGCTAATGTGTTGTGTGTCAGTTAAGGTGAAATGTGGTGTGCAGTTTCCTGTTACTTTTGACACCTTTTTTGACACTTTTTTTTTTCTTCTTAGCCCTAATCTGAGTATTTAAAGGCAGTTTGCAGTATGCGTGTTCATTACTCTAAGAATTAATTCTGAAATTGATACAGCTTTATTTTTTTCCAGACTAGTTGAGTTTGAACTGTTATTTGTTAATATTCTTCCTTTTTCAGTTTTTGTTGACTTTTTTTTTTTGGTTACTCCTGTTTTGTTTGACTTCCTTGTTTTTAATTTTTTTTTAATTTTATCGATCTAACAGCCATAGCTGTTTTTGCCTCCAAGCAGTTTTACTGTACCCAGTATCTCCCATCAAAACTGGATACACCGTTTGACAAGTGCATTTATGTTTTCTCTTCCAATTCTTCCTCTTAAGTGAAAGAGGGGGTTGTGACAGTTACTCCTTTTATTATGTTTTACTACAATGTTTTGCATTCTTGTTCTTTTTCCCTATATCTTCCCCTACCTCCAGACTGGAGGGATACTGATAAATACCTGTTAATGTTAACAGCTTCGCTCCTGAGCCATGTTTATTTTGCTAGTGTGTTTGTTTTGAGGGTTTTTTGGTTTCTTGTTTTGTTTTATTCTTGTTTTACCACATCTGCTATTTTGAAATGATGTATTATGTGCCAGCTTAAAAAGCTCACTTGCATATGTTCTGAGGAGTGACAAAGGGCTCAGTACAGAGATTAATGGGACAGTATAATCTTAGAATGCCAGTTCTTCTAAAAATACTAGACTAGTGGAGTTTTCCATTGTCTTTTACCTTTTTGCATGCCATTCATGACTTCAGAAACTGCAGTTGGCTTTTATTTTTGCTGAACTTCCAAGGTTAGAGTTTACGTTCAATGGAACGCTAGAAACGGAATAGTGTTTTTGGCATCTTTTGGATAAATTATTATTTTTAGAAACCGTCAGACAGTAATTACTACCCGGTTCATTTAAGTTCTAAATTTTGAAAAGCTTTGTTTTACTTTTAGTTATTTGTGTGGAACTTTCAGTGGAGTAGCCCAAAATGAAATAACTGCATTCAACCCTGCGCTGTTTCTCCTGTTGTAACCTTCCAAGTTGCGGGGTTCTAAGCCTTTCTCTTGTTGGGAGGGTTTATTCAAGTACAAAAGCTCTTTCTGTGCTGCACCTGGTTGATCAGTCATGCTTGGCTCAGTCCTTAGTTCCGTTTTTTTTTCTTTTGCCTCTTTTTTTCTATTGTGTGTTCTCTGTGTAGAGTTTGTATTAGTCCTGCAAGCAGTGCACAGTTGGTGACTCCTCCTCTCAGGAATGCTGGTGAATAGGCCACTACTTGAGTAGACTTTGGCTCTCATCCTGTCTTTGGCCAGGCCTCAGCACTCACAGGGAAGACTCCCCACTCCTTTTTTTTAAATGAGATTTTAACTTTTAATATATGTGTATAGTATGCTGCTTTTCTGTTAGTTACAGGGATTTGATTGAAATGGCTCAAATAACCTTTTTTTAATGCTTTCATTTTAGTTGTACTTGATACCAAGATCGGCTTCTGTGGATGGTTGGCTTGTAGCATTACAAACAAATGAGGTTCAGTTCATGCCTTCCTGGCCCACATATGTAGCGTGCTGTGTGATACCTCTGAAATCTACACCTTCCTCATGTTAATTCATGGAAGTTGGATGCCTTTTCTGCCCCCCACAACTGGAATTCAACAGCATTTTTTCAGAAAGTTGCAGTTTTCCTAGACCTGCAGTTGGCAGCTTTGTTTTTTCTGGCTGCAGGCCAGAATGACCCAGCTTTGATCCAAGGCATGCCAGGGTTAGGACCTGCCTGCTGCCACCATAACTTCTCCCTGCCACCTGGCTGCAGTACAGGCAAAACTGTCTGCTGACCAAATGTGCCAAAGCCCCATAGCTCTTTAAATGAGATCCAGTAGCTCTGTAGGTTGGATCCAGCCTGTGGGCCATGGGTTGCTGACCCCTGGTCTATGTGGACAAAATGGCATTTTAAAAATCAAAATGTCTGAAATGCTTCTCTTATAGTTTGTGTAAGTGTCAACTCTGCAAAGCTGTTATCTTATTGTTGTCTAATTTTCTCCAATTTATTTAGTATAAAGTGACTAAATGGCAATCTACATATAATTTATTTACTTACTCTTTCTTTTTTTCTGAGAAGAGCAGCAGAAGCTACATAAGGTGTGTCAAGAAGGTGATGGTGGGAAAATGAGCTGATTTCTAATGCTCATACCTTGGTACAGAACTGGTTTAGAATACAGGTTTCCCTCGCTTATGCGGGGTCTGTATGTGTGAATTCACTCTTGCACGATGACTCTTCTTATACCAAAAATTCATTATATGCAAGGTAAATTCACTCCTCTGTGATCAGTGTGGTGGAAAGCCCATAGCTTTGTGGTGCATTTGTGGGAGTGACATGCCCCAAAATAGCCTCCTGTGTAGATCTGTGCTCCTCACTTGTCTGCAACATGTTTCTGTAGTTACCATCCCCATTAGAATAGTGCTCTGTGCTTGTGTTTACTGTCTGATGTTGGTGAGTACCAATATTGTCTTGTAGAAGTGGTAGAAATGGATCTGGGGGCCAGTACAGGCGAGATCTTGGAACGTATCACTATTTGTTACATTGTAAAGTGGGTTCCCTTTGTGCAAACTCAAGTTATTTGCTGTTTTCCAGGAACACGTGTACAGCATAAAACTAGGGAAACTTGTAATAGAAAATGAGGATTGGAAAGGGACCTCAGGAGGTCATCTAATACAGCCCCCTGCTCAAAGCAGGACCTTCTGCAACTAGATCATCCCAGCCAAAGCTTTGTGTAGCTGGGTCTTAAAAACCTTCAAGGATGGAGATCCTGGGTAACCTGTTCCAGTGCTTTACTACCCTCCACATGAGAGAGTCCAACTCTTTTCCTAAAAATGTATCATTTTGTCCATCAGTTAACATACTTTGTTACACTCTCACTGGTTTGAAAAAAAATATCTGCTCTACTCACTTCTGGTATAATTCCGAGTTCTGAAGAGGCCTACTGAGGGAAGGTGTTTGCCTTCTGTCTCTGTGATGGATTAAATGCTTCTTTTTTGGGGAATCTTTTCCATTTATTGAAGGCATATTTTAACTAGTCAGTGCTTACATCATGGAAGCCAGCATTGTGATGATCTAGAGTGTTTCATAGTGTTTCTCCAGGCCCAAAGGTTGGCAGTTGTAAACAATAAATTACACAAATTTCACAGGATGAGTCTATAAACACAAATCTAAAACTGAATTGGAAAGGTTGAAATCAACGGCACACCCAAGAATTATTAGAATTTCTGATGGTAAGGTTTAACTTGTTATTATGAAAGTGAAGTGAAATCCTGAAATGAAACAGTTGAGTATATTCCACACACTTGGAGGTTGGAGGGGGAAGGTCCCTTGAACTGAAATTCCAGGCTCAGACTTGCAGGGTTAGTCAGCAGACCAGGAAGTTGGAATGCATTGAGTATGGAGGAAAAATAAAAGGGCAGTAATGGGGGTAGACACAGCTGCTTGATTTGTTATAAGCTCTCTAATGGAAGATTAATTAACTGTTTTACCATTCCTGGGATTTTGGTCTGTTAGTCGGTCTGGGCTGATGGTTGAGGTGATGCCTTTTATTAGACCACCAAGATTTTTTGCAAAAAAAAAATCTTTAATTGCAAGCTTTTGGGCACAAACACTCTTCATCAGGCATTGGAAAAAAGATTTTAAAAGTTCTCCTGGATAGAAATGAAATTTCATATTTCATAAGATTTCACAGAGGAGTCTATAGATGGAAAATTCCTCTGGGCAGGCAGGTCTTAGCTGTTGAAGAGTCTCCTACCTCTCTTGTGAGGTTCTGTGATGATGCAAATTAGCTTGAACAAAGGCAGGAGCAGTAGCTCAGGTTTCAGGTGGTCATAGTTGCTTCCTCCTTGGGAAAATATGAGGATTTCATTTTAAAAATGAACTAATGCTCTGTTAGTCACGAAGCCGAAGGAAACTAGTGCTTTACATATGCCCTTAGTTGCTGGGCTTTGAGTTCTGAAAGTAGAAATTAATTTGATTCTCTCAGATTTTTAAAATGATGAATTCAGCCATTTTAAATCACTCTACTTGTCCTGTACTCCCAGTGCAAGGCATGGTAGCACATACCTCCTGTAGAAAGCATGCAGGACAAACCCTGGACACTAGTTTAATTTCTCCCCGTCCCCATAGCTTGCTTGGTAGTTCTCTTACCCTTTTTGCATCTCTTTCCTAATTTAGCTGTTTGGACACTATTCAGGGGAATTAGAGGAAGTAGTGCCACCTCTTATACCCCTTTCCTGCATATTGTACCATCAGGATGGCTAATTTTGTTAAATACACTTTTTTTAGTAAGGTGCCTCATTAAGATCTTGGTGTCTCCACTACCCTGCTGTTATATCTTATCCCCACTTCTTTCTTTTCTTAGCAGCTGCAGTAGTGACTGATATGGAAAACCAATCCTTTGCAGTCCTCTCCCCATCGCCTTTCATATTCTTTTGATCTCTAAGCACTCTCTGGGCACATGGGTAAATTATCCCTATGTCTTGTTTGATCTTCAGTTATATTTTCATTTTTAACTTCGGATGTTGAAGGGAAGGCTGGGGTGTATTGCAGTACTTCCCACCTCTTCCCCTGTCCTACAATATATCTTTTTTATGATGATGATGCTGTTTAAGATAATATTCAGACAGTTTAGCTGGCAACCTGTGGGATGCATGTAGCCTGCAAGAGATTAAGTTGCAGACCCTGGGCTCCTGCCTGGCAGTTACTCTTCCCCAGTTGCTTTGGCTGAAATAGCAGCTGGAGTCTCTGGGTTCTCCCCACCTCTTCCTGGTGCCACTTCCTGCCTCTGCCCCAGGGGGGAGGGCAGTGCAATGTGCTGTGCAGGGAGCTGAGGATGAGTTAGGGGGGTGGGGGGGAACGGACAGAAATCATACTCACGTGGTGCATTGGTGGAGAAGGATGCCTTCTGCTCTGATTCAGGGGGGTTGGGAATGCCTGTGAAGGTGTGCATTATAGCTCGTGGGGGAGGAGAAGGAAGGGAATCATGCTCATGTGCCTGCATATTGCAGCAGAGGGGCAGGATGGATTGTACCCTCATGCCTCTGTAGTGTGGAGGAGGGCACCCAGTGCACCAGTGCAGGGGATAAACTGTGCAGTAGGAGTGTGTATGTGTCCGGGGGGTGCAGGGGAGGGTTGTCCATATGGTCTAGGGTGCCTGTGGTGCTCGACTGATGTGGCCCATGCAGCTGCAGGGTGAGGTCCCTGGGGGACTAGAAGCTGGACAGCCCTGCAGATATGTATGAAGAAAGCCTGAGGGGTTTTCTTCAATTCCTTAGCCTTTTTAAACTTCAGTTAAGATATTGCTTACTGTTTCCTTGCAAAAAGATTATGAACACTTTAAGAATCAGTTGTGATATAATGTTGCAGGTTATCTGTGTGACTGAGGAGATTGAAGTTTAATTATACCTAAACAGAACAACGGGTTTATTGGCGCTTTTTAAAGATCCTTCTTCCCATTTTTCTTTCTGTTGAGGGGTGAAAGAACATTCACTTTTATTTTTTTATAGCAATTCAGAAAACTAAAGATTTGGGGATTCTTGTTTTCCCTTAATTTAGTGTTTTCTCTATATAAAAAGCATCAGAGAGAAAACATGCTCCATTACTCAGACCACTGAGTAATGATGATGAGTTGCTTGCAAAGGTGACTAGGGTTCAAATACGCAAACCGTCAGCTAAATTCATAGGAAGCTTGCTTTCTCCTTCCCCCTCACTTCCACAACTTCCCCCCTGTTAGTGAAGAATTACCAAGAGAACTATATTTTGGGAAGATATTGACATCTGTATTGTTCAAGGTTTTGTAGATAGTAATGGATAGCTGAAAGTTAAAACCTCTCCGCACACCCTTCACAATTAAATTACTATGCCAGGCAGAATTTCTATAGGTTTTTGAAAAGTACAGTAGATTGAGTCTCTCAACCCTGGATTGCTTGTTTAAATGAAATCTAACTACTGAAATCTTTTAGTATTCCTTTATGTAGACCAGCAGAGTTGAAGATGATTATTTTATGAGCTGTGTAGCAGATAATTTTACATTTATGTAAAGACTAGCATTAAATCCATATATTTCTGGTCAGAGAATTTTGCAGCTTTCCAAATGTTTAACACTTAATACAGCTCTAAATACTTATTCTCCCATTTCTAAAATTAAACAGACAGTAGGATTTTGTCCATGGTTTCAGTTCCTGTACTTGAAGGTAAGGCCAAAGGGTAACGGTTTTAGGAGAAGCTTAAATGCGAGTGATATTGCTTAGCATTTTCTTGAAAAACAGTGAAGGTTATATGACTTAGGTATTTAAGCCTGCTGAGGGTTATAAAACCAAGCCAAATGGATTCTGATGACTGATAACCCTTCATTATGTAGTGTTCCTGCTGGTGATGGTCCCCTGGGTTCAATCTTTTCAACTTTTTCAATGAGTGAGACGATGAAGAGATGTGGGCTCTAGTGACATTTAATATATCTAATTAGATCTACATCTATTTGAGGCCAGATTAGACCACTGTTTTTGTCATCTCTCATCTCTGGCAGAGAGAGAACTAAATCAGGCCTGAACTGCTACTGTGTTAATTCCATTTTTAGCTCTCCTTGGAAGAGGGAACAGTGACTTGATTGTATTTTAATGTCTAAGCAGCCAGTAGAAATAGGTTGCTGGCCTCTTTAAACTGAGATAGCAGGGCACTTGTCCAGTAGTTAGTTAATAATTTGGCTTGTGCTTTAGTTGTGTAAACAAGCTAGGGATGCTGCTAATAACCTTACATGCACAAAAGTCTAGAGTATATATTAACTCTTAGGAGTAGATGTGACATTTAGATATGCTTTCACTTTATTTTTCTTTCCAAGATGAAAGTAGCAAGTGACTTCCTATGACTAACTTTATTGGTTCCTTGTTTTTGAACAGTGTGGGAGAAATGGAACACAGATTTGCTTCATATCATTCTAACATATGAAAATGGTGGCTACATTTAAAGGGTTTAGAATGGGGTGGACAAAATGGTGGATCCAGCCAGTGGCCAGACTCCATTTCCCATCAGCCTCTGCTTGCATGGCTGGGGCCAGCTTCCATGGAAACCCCAGCAGCAGCCCTGCTGAGATGGCACGAGGCCAGGATTTCTGTGGAGATCAGCCCCAGCAGTGCTGGCAGGGTACGGGGCAGGGTGTGGAGCTGCTTTGGAGCCAGGCCGGGATCTTGCACTGGTAACATCATGGTTCAGAACCGGGGCAGAGCTGCGATCCGCTGGCTGCATGCTCCTGCCAGAGACATAAGGCTGCAGATCACGGCTCTCCCCTGGCTCTGGACCACTCTTGTCACTGCCCCAAGATCTCAGCCTGGCCTCAGGGCAGCTCTGTGCCCTGCTGCACATCCTGTCAGCAGGGACAGCACTTTGGGGGCAGGGGGGCTATAGCCACCCCAAAATTCCCTGTAGCCACCCCTCCCAGCAGTGCTGCCTCTGCTGTATGTTCTGCACAAGCGGCAGCAGCTGAGCTGACCCCACTCCTGCCTACAGTGCAGCCCCCTTCCCCCCCCCTCCACCCCCTTACCAGGAAGAGGCTGGCACCACTGCTGTGGGCCAGCACTGCTGGGGCTGGTCTCCACAGAAACTCCGGCCCCATACTATCACAGCCCTGAGGTCTCCATGGAAATTGGCCCCAGCCATGTGGACAGGGGCTGCTGGGAAATGGAGTCTGTTGCCGGCTGGATCCAATCTGGGGCCTGACTTTGCCTGCCCCTGGTTTTGACTCAAGCGAAGAGTACTGTATTTTACATTTTGCTTTAGGCAGCTTGTAACAGTGACATTCTCACGTGTTTTATGGCAGACTTCTGAAAGAATAGGATTATTTAAACTAGGGAACTAATTATAGTAGCTTCTGAAGAAGAAACCTCACATTGGAAATAATATTTATCAAGTTTTCTAGTTCTGGCAGTGGTATATCTCTAATCTATAGGGATATTGTTTTTGAAAGAACCATCTAAATCATACTATGTATCAAAACCTTTTGCTCCTAGATCTTGCAGCATGAGAGGATCTCCACATTCCACTCTCTGGTATAAATATATATTAGGTAGAGAACTGGTATGATTTTTAGATGTCTGTACTATGTCCTTGCTTTTTGCTTCTGGGTATATTTGTAGCATGTTGCTTGGGTGTGTTGAAATTCCATTTTTTGTTAGAGGATCTTCATATGAGGGCTACATACAGTATATGTTGAATAACAACTATGGATGACTTAAAAAAGAGCTGCTTTGTGAAGTTACTAACTTTTATATTTGAGCATTCAGAAGTCTGAAAGCCAATTATAGATGTTGCTGGTTTTGTTACATTGTGTGACGATACTACTACAAATTTCCATGGCCTTTTATTCCTGTGGAGATGGCATAATTCCATTTTCCCTATTGAGGCTCTTCTGGCCCACATAGTGGGCATCAGGATACTCGGTTTGCTTTGAGTCAGGCAGATGATTTATGATTAGCTTTTGTTCTTGCATTTCCTATTTCCAAATCCACTACAACTAAAACCTCACTTTAAACGGCTGTTGCTCCAAGTATGCTGCTGCCATGTAAATCACGTGACTGCACCTATATTTGCATAGATACAGTATGATAATTTTGGGGGCGTAAAACTAGTTTTAACTGTTGCACGAAAGGTATCCACTTATGGCAAAGAAATATGTTTGCCTCCCCTTGTCTTCCCTTCTGTGGGAGCTGGAGGTGTGTTTTCTGAAGTAGTTTTATAGCTGTAGCCAGATAGCAGCAGCATTTGTTCCGTTTCCCTATACCTTAGGCAGGATGTAGTAATTAAAAATTGAAACCTTTGTACTGCTTGTCTCTCATTTTTTGATGCCCTTCCTGCTTCTATGTTAAATGTTCAGAAGTCACTTTAGTTCATTTCTTGGGTTGTGGGGCAGTTTGCCAGTTTATCCCACAGTTTAATTGTGTTTTGTTAAATGGTCCCTTCAGCGTCATAACAGTTGAGAACTTCATAATAAGCAAGAAATGCTTTAAATGAGAAGTTTTTTTGCAGGACAGTCTCCAGTCCAGAATATTCTGTTTAGTGGATAGGTTGGCAACCTCTGAACTGCAGAGGTGGGGCTTTATGGCAGGGGTTTCACTGGCATGGTCCTGTGCTGCAGTAGGGTGGCTGAGAGCTTCGCCTAGGCCATGTCGCATCCGAGTGGACGGGGAAAGCAGTGTGGCCACCAGCTTCTATCCAGGGGCAGATCTAGAGCAGGTGCAGTGTCGTGACTGCACCCATCTTTTTGGACTGGATTGTGTGGTGAGAGCCTCTGGGGGCTCTTAAAAACTTCCCCAAAGCAGGTGAGAATGCCTCCCTTCGTTCTCAGAGGTCCTTCTCCTTCCCTTTCACCTGCTGCTGCTGTTTTCCCTGTTGTCCCATGGCTGACAGAAGCTTCAGTCTCCTTCATGCTTCATTTGGGCTGTGGAGTCTGGGCTTAGCTGAGACAGCAGCAGCATCAGTGGCAGTGGGTGGGGGGTTCTCCCTCCCTGTCTGCTCCTGGGAGAACCAGGTAGGTCAGGGCAGCTCACCCTCAGCCCATCCTTGCTGCCACTTCCATTTTCTTAACTGACCCCAGTAGACAGGAGTGACATCGAAGCTTCTCTCACCCCTAGACAGTGCGGAAAGAGGAGGTGAGGTGAGGAGGGGGGTGGAATTCTTAGCTGCTATGGGACTTTAAAAAGTCCTTGGAGGCTCTCACAAGATAGTTTGCTTGAACTTGTAGTGGGTGGGGAAAAGAGGTTGGTAGCAGGTGCAGCCACCCCTGGAACACAGGTTGCTGCTCCTGCCCCCCACCATGCCAAATCCTGGGTTCACCCCTTGCTCTAGGACCTGCCTTTGACCCAAGACAGGCCATTTTGATCTGCTGGTAGAAAACATCAAGGACTGGTGGTTTAGCACAGGAGTTTTCAACCTTTTTTTTTAGTAAGTGTACCCCCAGGTGGCCAGAGGCCAGTGGGGGTGGGGGTGGTGCATGGCTGGACGCAAAGCAGTGTGGGGTTGTGGGAAGCGGCAGTGGCACCTGCATGCGAGCTTTCCCTTCCTCTTCCCCTGCCCCTCTGTGGCCAGCATCCTACAGAGGGGTGCTGCTGCCCTCATTTCCCACCCTGGCCCTGCTCTTAGGAGGTGGAGGCACAACATTGTGGGTAGCAGTGCTCCATTCCCCCCTGCCTGTGTGTACCCCCTTAGGGCCCTCCCACGTACCCCCAGAGGTATAAATACCCCAGGCTGACCATCCCTGGTTTAGCACATTGACAGAGCTCCTGCTACTGCTTCAGTGACGGTAGAGCCTTCCCATGACAGGGGTGCTTTTTGTTTTGTAACCTTCTCTTTTTTTTCCTCTTCCTTTTCTCTGACAAATGCCATTCCTGCTTCTCTTGGTGTGAGGTTCTACTTTTTTGCTGGCTTTGAAAGTCTGATTTAAATTATGTCAGTGAATGCAGCCTGGCAAGTGGAGTCTTCCTTTCCCTGCCTTTGCCAGAGGTAGCAAATGCTCCTATTTAATATAGCAGTTTGCTTTGCTGTTCACTGTTTTGGAGGTTCATTTGGAATTTTTACTTTCTGTGGCTCACTGAAAATTATTCAGATTGGCTTATCTGGTTTTGAAGGCATCTAGTATTATGATGCTGACAAAACAGTGACATTCACTAGGTTTCTTATTAATTTAGGGCTCTGGCCAAATTACCCAAGTACAGGCAGTCCTCAGACTTACGACACAATTGGTTCCTGAAACCCATGTCTCAAGTTGAAAAGTTGTAACTCGGAACCGATTTTTCCCATAGGAAACAATGTTATAAATGGGGGATTCGTTCCTGAATCAAGGTCCAATACCCTATTTTCACCAAAAATAACCCAGAATTTTGTACTAAATTATAGATGAGTAATATAGCTACACTAATGTATTTATATTGTACATAGCAATCGTAGATTTGGAAGGACTTCTTTGAGGAGACTTTGCTGGATGTTTTTAAGGGCTCTTGGTTGGACTTTTTGAAGGGTTCTTGGCTGGAGTCTTCTCAGGAGCCTTAGCTGCAGGTTTTTCTGGAGTCTTGTTTGCTTCCTTAAAGAAAGTATCCAAGGAAGTTTGGACAGATGTTCTCTAGGGAGATGGATGACGCAGTGTACTTGATCTGATGCCAAACCACGCCAGCGAACAAGTGTTGTAAAATCAAAACTAACGTCAGAAAGTTGAAACGGGTGTCAGTTTATAAATGTAGGTGCAAAACGTTGCAAGTCAAGGACTGCCTGTATATGATATGTAAGGTATCCATTGACTAATATTCTAACAACTGCTCTCAGTGGTTCCATCTGCACAGGGCAGCAGGGAACAGAGGGATGACTTGTGTAGGTAGAACTACAAGTGTTTGGGATAACTTAATTTCTGCTGCAGCCTTAAGTCTTTTGAAACCTATTTTGTTTTTCATATGGCAATATGATTCAGAACACCTTGGGGCATAAACTGTCCTTGGGCAATAGATTTGGAACAATGTTTTTATTCTATTTTAAAAAATCCAATCCAAAACTCCATTGGGGTAAGTGAGATTTCAGATTCTTAACGTTTACCTTGTTAGCCTGCCCTTAAGTCTTCTGTGCCTTGACTGACCTGTATATTTGCTGTGCAGTTGCAAATAAAAACTGGGCTTTCACTTCAGTTTCTTTTAAATGCCACTGATGCCAGAAGGATGAATGAATGATTTGCCCACTCAGCCTGCTAATTTCTACACCATTAAATCAATATAGCATTTTATCTCCAAAACTAGCATGAATATGAATAATCATCTGATAAGGCAGCTTGCATTGTAAGCACAGCTGTACTTGCAATGGTTTGCAGTTACCTTTGTTAATCCATTGCGAGTCTGACATAAATATGCATGGCTATAAATACTGAAGGGGAAGAATGATTCCTGCTTTGTTGACTTGTGCGTCCTTCTACTGTCCTTGTCAGTTGAGTCGAAATTGTTATAACTCTGTTTAACGTTTTGCTATGGACTTTATCTAGTGGGAGCTGGCACCTGCACGTCTGTTTTTCTTACTTTAAACATTTTAGAGTTGTTGGCATTAACTCAGTCCAGTAAAACAAGATTCTTGATAGCAACTCTGCTGACAAAGAAAGTTTTCTTTGCCCTGGAAAGCAAACTGATCTTCCCTATTCAGTTCTACTGGGACTGGCAAATGTGGGATTAAAGGTGCTGTGTAGGTGTTGTTCCATCTTCAGGTTCACCATGCCATGCGAGTATCTGAGGTTCTGAGCCTGTGAATCTCTGTGTGTGTGTTTTAAATTGCCAGTTATCTCTTTAAACTCTAAAATAGTGCCATAAGTAGGTTAGTTGCATGGGGCACTACTTCTATATTCTCTGTTGCTGTAGAATTTGTTCTTTGCTTCACAACTGTGGTCTAAAATCTAAAACTTTCTAGCACACATAGAACAAAGTATAAACCAATGAGGCATGGTGATTTTTTTTCTGAACCTACAATGTGCTGAAAAGTGTTATCATCCGCATTTATTGCTTATATTACAGTCAATCTTTGTAACTAAAGGATGGCCAACTTTTTCAAAGCTGTCTAATGTGTTTACAACCCCAGTCCCAAATGCATGTCTCTTTAGAAACTTAAGGCTATAACTCCCCTCTACTAGATAGGCAGATTTCTTGGTTTTCACTAATGTTGTCTCTAGTACAGTTTTGTTGCATATATAAAATGTTTTTGGCATGGTGAAAACTTAAATGAAACACAGAATTTTTAGCTTGCAATGTACTATAAGAATCTACAAACAAGCTGGGGAGGGTGGGGGTTGCTACAGAGATTGGGTCATTTTGCTAAGAGAGCGTGAGTGTTGCATATAGCAGAAGAATTATGAGCAACTAGAAATTTCCAATAAACACTATTTGCTTGTGTCCAGAGGCATATCCAGGATTTACCAAAGAGAGGTGCAGGAGTGTCAACCAACACTGCAGGGGTGACTAC
Source organism: Crocodylus porosus (assembly GCF_001723895.1). NCBI lineage: Eukaryota > Metazoa > Chordata > Crocodylia > Crocodylidae > Crocodylus > Crocodylus porosus. Next base: position 101,714,055 of record NW_017728943.1, read on the forward strand.
TCCTGGCTCCCAGCCTCTTCCACCCCTACCAGTGCAGAAAGACTGACCTGTGAGAGTCTCTTGGGACTTTAAGTCCCTAAAACAGATGCCTTTGAACAGGAAGAAGGGAGGGAGGATTTTCTCCTACTTTAGGGACTTAAAAAAAATCCCCTGAGGTCCCATGGTATGGTCGAATCCAAAAGAGGGGGTACAGCTGTGCCATTGCACCCCTACTGGATCTGTCCCTGCTTGGATCCTGTTTGAATTCATAACATCTCAATTCAGATTTTATTGCATTTTTCCATACTGCCACAGGTAGACAGAAATGATATTTTAGCAGCCCTTTACACACTTTTGTCAGTAATAGTTGGGAGTTTTTGACAACTTAAAAATAAATACTGATTTATCATTTGTATGGACATAGCTGATGATATTTCTCCTTTGAATGGAGTGGGCTAAAAACTGTATAGTAAATTTTAATGTCTTTCATTTTGTATTGTAAAAAATCCACTTGTGGTAGTGCTTTGAGCACAAAACTTACTTAGTGTTGCTTGACACTTTATTTCACAGCTCAGAGTAGGAGAAAATGCACTATGTCAGCTATTACATACAAGCCAAACACTCCATCTGCTTGAACCACCAAAATGAGATACCACTTCCAATACGTCATATAGCTGATCAAAGTGTGAACTCTCATGATTCTTTATTCAGTTGGGGTTCTGGTTCACCCAAGTAGAGGGATAGGGAGGTAGAGTGAACAGGGGTGAGGAAAGTAGTGCGAGCAGAGTTGTATAGGGTATTGAGAAATGGATGAATAGCTTCCATGTGGATGGATACGCTCAAATTAGTTGGACTAGAGATTATATCCATGTACAATATGTGTACTGTGTAGTAGAAGTGGAGAGGACACATGATGCAAAGGTCTACTATATACTAAATCATTTGAATTCAGGTAAAGTTGCCCTTTAAAAAAAAAAAAAAAAAAAAAGTCTGATTGCTTGACTGTGTAAGAAAGTTGTGATGAGCAGGCACAGATCCAAAGGCCGTGGTGCATCTGCCTGCGCTCCCTGCTCCCAAGCAGAGTCACTTTCTGACCATGCTGCTGGATCAGCAGCCAGGGATTTAAGTCTCAGAGGTAAGCATTTCCCTGTTCATTCTCCTTCATGCTCAAAGGCATGCCCCTCTTCTGTTCCTTCTCCCCTTATCCCTCCCGCCACCCTCAGCAGCAAAGGAAAGTTCCTGCCTGCTCCAATTGGGCTGTGCATGGGCTGTGTTCAGCTCAGGATTGCGATAGTGCTGGCAGTGGGCAGATGTGTTCCCCCTTCCCTGCCTGCTCCCCTGGCGTTCCCTGCCAGCCCAGGAGCAGGCCCAGCGAAGGGGAACATGTCCACCTGGCAGCAGCAGGCAGGAGAGGATGGGATTGGGAGGAGAAGGGATGGAGAAGGATGGGAATGGGGAGGGGATGTGCCTCTAAGCATGTGTGGGGAGAGGGAGGATGCTTGCTTTCCTTGGACTTAAATGGGACTGCAGGGGCAGCAGCCAAGGGCTTGTCTGCCCCAGTGTGTGGGGGGGAAGAGATTGGGAGCAGGGAGTACAGCCACCCCTGAAATGCTGTACCCTCCTTTACCAAATCTTGGATTTGCCCCGATTTATGAGGAAGGTCATGCATTTGTTCCCCATGTCTATTTCCTTCTGGCGAAAAGTTTGCTCAGTGCAGACTGGCTCCCCTGCCACTTAGTGGCCAAATGTTATAGTGGTGCTTACTGTAGGCAGCTAGCCTAGATGACCTTGCTGAGTGTCCTCTCCTTATTACGAAGTAATTTTTATTATGGGGTAAAATCGGGTGTGATTTACTCTGTAGTAACTATGGTGTGTCTGCACCCAGGGATTTGATGGAAGCAGGAGAAGATGACTTTGGGGAAGTATTTTGGATGAGTAGGGGGCATTGTAGAAATAGGAGACAGTCAAGGAGTTACAGTAGTAGTTGAGCTGTTGCCAGTAAATCAAGGCAGACCATGGCTTTCGGAATGAAGAGGGGAAACACTTGAGCCCTAGTTCCTGGCTAGCCCTTGCCAGGAACTAGCCGGACCTCCAATGCATTTTCAAATACTTCCTTAATTTCATCTTGGGTTATGTGGAAAGGTAAGTTCTTCACAAAGATCGTTCTGGCATCTCTCTCTCTCTTCTTTTCTTTCTGGCTTTCTTTAGTCCTTGCTTTGTCCAGTTTCATTTCTGAGCCCATGAGCTTCTTTCCATTGAACTTGAGAGCTTTCTCCAGGTCATCAGCTGATGAGAAATCAACATAGCCAAACCACTTGGATGCGCCGATTCTGACTTGCAAGACTGTTAGGTTCTTCTTGCAGTCACAAGCTGGCAGAGGGTAGGTTTAGGTTAGATATCAGGAGGCGCTACTTCACAGTCAGGGCGGCTAGGGTCTGGAACCAGCTTCCAAGAGAA
>NW_017728943.1:101716590-101719662 GCF_001723895.1 Crocodylus porosus
CCTGGGGGTGTTTAAGAGGAGGTTAGATGAACATCTTGCTGGGGTCATTTGACCCCAGGACTCTTTCCTGCCATGGCAGGGGGTCAGACTAGATGATCTGCTCAGGTCCCTTCCGACCCTAGAAACTATGAAACTATGAGATGCAAAGTCCTCTTTTTGTTCTGTCACCATGCTCAAATTTGGGTCCAAAAATGGGCATATACTGTTGCTCGATCTGTAACCATAGCAAGGTCCTTGTTGGTGGATGGTTTCCCAAATGGGGGCAGGCATAGGTGTTCTGTAGTCTTTGAAAGTACGTCCACACTTTCACATACGGTTTGCGTCACTGCAGTATGCCTATAGTTGCATGTTAATTTTGGTCTTACCAATCTGTGTTGAGAGGCAGTTCAAGCTTTTCTGTCTTCGTCAGTCAAGCTTTGCACCTGCAGGGAGATGTCTGGCAGTTTTGATATTCATCCTAACTTCCTTTTGGGTCATCCCTAGTCCTACTACCACATTTTTATGCATGTGGCTGTTAGTGTTTCTTTCCTATAATGCAGCCAGTAGCTAGAATTTCCATGATTTTAGTCAACTGGGAGCTTTGTTGTGGCCATATATTCAGTGCCCCTGCTGGGTATGTTGTACTCTGCTTGCTCTTGCTTTCCTGATATCTGGTGGGACAATTCCAGTCAGTAAGTAGAGACTATTAACATTCATTGGCTTAAAGCATCCAGTAATGCATTTGTCTGAACTAGTGGGAGGAATGAGGTCACGCCTTTATGGGAGGAGTGAGGTCGTGGTGGTGCGGTGGGATGACCCTCAAGGTGGGTTAATGAACTTTTGTTAGTTCCTCCATTTGACACTTGTTTGTCTGCTGTTCATAGAAGCTTGAATGCACTTAATAAATTTCTGTTCAGTCTCTGCTGCCAAACAGGGAATCTGATAAAAAGCAGCTGTTGTTTTCTTGTTGAAATGTTTTGGGGTAAGGGAATAACTTGACCTGAACTGTTCTCAAACACTTACATTTGGTTTATCCATCTGAAGTAGTGTAATTGTTAATTGACATATTGTTAAGAACTTTCAAAAAATGTCACCGTTCATTTAGCGTAGCTGATCAGACACTTCCTCTTCAAAAAAAAAAAAAAAAAAAAAGATTGCCATTGCATCTTATGGTATGCTCAGTGAACCTAGTTCTTGTTCAGTATTCTTGCTTTCAGTCGCCTCATGGACTTTCACAGACCTTGGCTGCTTTGATTCACCATAGAATTACGTTTCTACTGTTTTGCCATTGTTAACTTAAACATGCAAGTGAGCGGCAGAAACAGATATAAAGAGGAATAAAAGTGATCTCTTAGTCACTTGCATTTTGTCTAATACAAAATTATCATGAATTGAAGTATGGTCTTGGCTACAGCACTTAAATGTAGGCTACAGTTGGTGCATTTTGAGAAGAGCTGCATTGTGGTTGAATATGTAGAATATCTAGAAGACTTTAATAAAAGTAGAAAGAGTGGAGATGCTGCTGAATTTCCAATGCAAAAACGTTCTTGGAATTCCGCTTTCACATACAGCCCTTAGGTACATGATGCCCTTTAGCCCTTGCTGTCTGAGTGGAAGATTATGGTTTTCTCTATGGAGGTACATTGCCACCTCATCCAGCAGGAAGCCAGGATTTAGGTGCTTAAGTTCAGAATTTGAGCACCTCAGAACCCCTGCTTGGTTCCCCTGAAGTGAATGAATATCTAAACTTTTCTGCATTGAGACTTGAGACAGCTAGGGGAATTTTAAATATTGACAATGCTGAACAGCTTGAAACTTAAATAAGTTTCCTACAGCCACAGAAAAGAGCCCGTCTCCATCCTGTCTGTAACTGTTCTGCAGATATTTGAAGACTTGTACTGAATTCTTATCTTCTTCAGACTAAATAATCCTAGGTGGTAATTAAAATAAATCTGTTAATGTGTACCACTGACAGGTGGTCTGCATACCACTGATACGTACGTACCACAGATTGAGAGCCACTGAACTAGACAATTGGCGGGTGGTACTTAAGGTTGTACAATTTTAAATTGGTGGTGCACAATCTGTCCGAGTTTGGAAACCGCTGCTCCTGTCTCTATTTAGGCATGCAGTTATTCCATCCCAAGTGCAGAACTCTGCACTTGTTCTTGCTGAATGTCATCTCATTGATCTGTGGACCATTTTTCCAGGCTATCCAAGTGTTGTGAATCCTAGCCCTGGCCTCTGGTGTGTCTGCAACTGTACCCAACTTGGTGTCACGTGCAGATTGTCTAAGTGTCCTCAATACCATCATTCAAACCACTAATGGAGATGCTAAACAATGACACAGGCCAGGCCTCTGGAGAACCCCACTTGATATTGCCTTCTAGTAGACATTGAGCCACTGAGGACTGCTTACTGAGCACAGTGGCCCATCTAGTTTTGTATCCACCTTTTTATAGTCCTTTTGTTTTAGTTCAGTGGTGCTCAGCCTTTTTACCCTTCAAGCCACGTGAATGAGCTGGGGCTGGTCCACAGGCCAGCTTGAGCCCTGTGAGTCAGGATTTGGGTCTCAAGGACCCAATATCACCCACTTTGCTCTGAGTATGGGGATAGGGTCCCAGAGGCTTTGCCACCATTCCTTCCTGCCCCCATGTGCTGGAATTTGGTCCCAGGGGCCTGATACTTCCCCCACCCCCACCCACTAGGATTGGGTCTTGACATCCCACTGTACCATCTGGCCCCTTGTGTGCTGAGATTGGGTCCTGGGGCCAGTGCTATGTGCTGGGATTGGGTGACCAATCCACTGCATAGGGCTCACGGCTCCCCGTGGCTCTAGAAATGTGGCAGTGGGGGAGATGTGCTACTTCTCTTGCTGCCAGATTTCCAGATCCCTGGGCTGTGGGCCAGATCTGGTCTCTGGTCCAAGGGTTAGGCACCCCTGGTTTAGTCTTTCTTGAGTTTGTTAATGAGAATGTTGTGGGAGATGGTATCAAAAGCCATGCTTAAGTCAAATATATCACATCCACTGTTTTCCCCCATCCACGGAGCCTGTCATGGGTGACTGGTGCCACCTTAGTCGGGGGGGGGGGG
>NW_017728943.1:101719762-101782720 GCF_001723895.1 Crocodylus porosus
CAGCTGATCCTACTGACCAGTGGGGGTCCCCCACAGGCAATTGCGACAGGCTTCTGGGAGTGCCACGGTGCTCCATTCCCCAGCTAGCGCTTGCAGGGGGGGCACCGGCACTCCCACCTGTCAGCCACCTAAGTGGCAAGCATGGCCAGTTAGGGGGTGCACTGCAGCTTTCAGGGGGTGCATGTGTTATCACCAGAGCCTGTCACTTTTATCATGGAAGTAAATCAAGTTGTTCAGGTATAACTTGCTTGTTGTGAATCCATGTTGACTGTTCCTGATCACCTTGCTGTCCTCCAAGTGTTTCACAGTGGATTCCTGGAGGACCTCTTCTATGATTCTTCCAGGTATTGAGGTCAGGCTAACTGGTCTTCAGTTCCCTGGATCCTCTTTCTTCCCTTTTTTAAGGATAGGCACTACATTTGCCCTTTTCCAGTTGTCCAGGGCCTCACCCAACTTCCACAGCTTCTCAAAGAGGATTGCTAAAGACTCTGAAATTACTTCAGCCAATTCCTTCATTCTCCTAGGGTGCATCCCATACAGCCCTGCTAATATAAATGCATCTAGCTTCTCTACGTAATTGTTAATCTGTTCTGCTATTACTCTAGGCTCTTTATCTCCATCCCTATCTCTGCTGCAAACTAGTTATCATTTGGTAGCTGACCCTAGTTGTGAAAACTGAAGTAAAAAAGGTATTAATTGCAGGACTTCTCCGCATCATCTGTAACAAGTTTACTTCTGTATTCTGTAAGGGACATAGAGCTTCTCCGGTCTTCCTCTTACTTTTGACATACCTGTAGAATCCCTTTTTATTGCGTATTTCCATGTCCCTTGCCAGCTGCATCACAAATTGTACCTTGGTCTTCCTAATTTTTTCCTTGCATACCCGTGCAACGCTCTTATACTCTTCCCTAGTACTACAACCAAGATTCCACTTTTTATAGGATTCCTTTTTGAGTTCCAAATCACTGCATGGGCAGGTGCAAGCTGGGGCTCCTTGCCTTGCTTCTTTCCCCCTGGGGCCTCTGTGGCCCAGTGGGTGGGATCTGGTGCAGCAGGGCAGAGCAGAGTGGGGCGGGGAAGCTCAGTGCCACCGCCACGAGCCCTGCACCACCATGGTGAAGCACCCCTGGCAGCAGTGGGAAGGTGGAGGCTGGGGATGCCTTGCCAGGGCGGCTGAGGGCTCGCGGTGGCAAGGAGCTTCCTTGCTCGGCCCCACTTTGCCTTACTGTGCCAGGTCCTGCTCACTGGGCTATGGAGTGGGGTGGGGCAGCAGGGTAGGAGCCCCAAGCCTGCAGCGAGCAGCCCCCCAGCATTCTCCCCTCCCCACTCATGGGCTCTGCTCTGGCTGTGCCACCTATGGGGGAGGGAGAGCCACACTCCAGTTGGGCACAGCAGCCACTGTCTTCCACGAGTAGCAGCCAGGGCTCGGGTGGTGCTGGAGGGGCGGGAGGCTGTGGACCTGGGTTCCTGGCAGCTGGGAGCCCCCTCGGGCAAGACTGGGGTTGCAGGGGGCTGTGGGTGGGGAGAGAGGGGCCTGGACCTGTGTTCTAGTGAACAAAGGGGGCAGGGGGAGCTCTGATTTTTTTCCATGATAAACCCAAAATCAAATACCAAATTTTATAGGTATTTAAAATTTATTTTATTATAGTGATTGAAGCACTTTTAGGCTTCCAAATTGCTTTACAATTCTAAATATATCAATACAACATTGAGTTCAATTGATACCTAAACCTACAGTGGTGTTTCATTTCAATCGTGGATTTGGGAGTGTTTTAATCAGCAAATTTGTAGGGTTTTATCAGAGGATTTGTGATTTTTCTGTTTAAAAAACAAAACAAAAAACTCCCAGGATCCCTGATTAGGTGCCTAAGTTCCAGACAGGGAGACAGATTCAAACATACCTCTCTGTCCTTGGTATTTTTACTGATTAACTTAAGTAGCTTTCTGTTGAATAGGCTAGCTTTGTGAATCCTATTCCTCGGTACGCAACTGCATCCATACATTAAATTGGGAGTCAGAGCACCCAACTCAGGAGTGTGAATTCACCTAGGTAGCGGGTTGCTGCAGCATTCAGTATTGCAGTATTCCAGTTTATTTTGTAGACTTAGTACCAAGTGCCTTAGCATAACAGTGAAGTGCATGGAGTGCTGAGAAAATATAGCTGATATAACAGAGCTATCTTTTCCAAGGCCCTTGACTGATCTGAGCTGTATGAGATAGAAAAGTCCTATTTTACTTCAACTGAATCGAATGGTACCCTTTGTGTCAGTGAAGATGTTGCCGGTATAAGGTTTCCTTTTAAAAAAAAAAAAAAAAAAGTCAGTGGCAGCAAATCTGCCTGTAAGTGGCACTTGGCCAAAAATTTGAAGCAGGTGCCAAAATGGACAATAAACTTTAGTGTATGCTTCTTCTTTCTCACGATTACTCTTATTTAGCAGATGGTGTCAAGTGAAGTACAACTTTCTCTGATTTGGTTTGGTTTCATTGCCATCCTTGTAATCTATATAAATCTTTAAACACACTGGTACAGAATGTCATACTGTGGAAGTCATTTATTTCACTTTGACTGCCAATTTTCAAATTGCCAAAATTATTTTAGCATTCTAAAATTTTAAGTTTTACAAGTCTAGGTTGTTATCCCTTCTATTTTTAATACAGTATAAATTATGGAATACAAAATCATGGTAAAACTGTCTTATCATAATGTTACTATTCAATGTATGGTCAATTGCAGACACTTAATAACTTTTATGAACAGAGCTGGAAAGATGGAGGAAGTAGTAAATACCTGTTATAACTTTCAAGTACACTCCTTTTAATCTTTCAGTAGTACCTAGAGGTCTAGATCATGATTTTTGTTACCTTTTGGTGCTAAGTGCAGTACAGATGTATAAAAACCACTGTCCTAGCCCTAAAAAGCTTGCAGTTACTTGTGTTTAATAGTAAATTATATAGTAAGAAAGAAAGTGGAGGAGGAGGGGAGGAAAAAGGGATATACAGCAAACCATGATAGTAGTAATATGATTATTCAATAACTTTAACTGTGAATCATTTTGGTGCTCAAAACCATATTGAACTAGCTTTTAATCTCTCTACCTGATTGCAAACATCTACCATTATGTTAAAGTAAAAATGTGGTTTTATTAAGCTGAGGAATAAATTTTAAATTTTCAGAGCAGAATTAGTTTCTTGCTACCTCACTCATGCCACTAATATAATATAGTAATCAAACTTAAAGTTTTAAAAAGCATTTCCCCTCCTCTGTGTTCAGATTTTAAGCTCCCAAAAGTTCAAAATGCATATCTTTTCTCACTTTTTCTCCATTTTGTAATTGTCTAAACTCTTCCGTAGACCACAATAGCCAAGAGGGTTAGTTTTAGTTACTGTAACTCGCTTCCTCCCTCTTCTTATATCACGAACTTTGAAAAGATTAAAACAAAAGGTTAGACTCTTGCCAACTAACCTTCAGTGTCAGTTTTTTGTGTGATCTGTAGCTTAAAAAATACACTGCAGTTCAGAGTTGAGATGAGACTTTCAAATGGTATGCTAGTCTTACTCCTCCTGCTTAATATGATGAATATTGGAGTTGTAATTAGTGGGCTCTTGTTTTGTTTGAGTAAACAATTGGTACAAAATCTCAGAGATCTAATGGATGATGTAGAGCTTCATATTTCAGTTGTCTTCACTTGAGAAGGTTGAAATATTTCTGCAAAGTTGAAGAAAAACCTTCCACATAAAAGGGGAGAACAGAATAGGAATTTCTTTTTATATGCAGTAATCTTTGAATCAAAGTAATCAAGCAGTAGGCAAATTTAATCTCTTCCCCTACAGCTTCAAGACCTGCTTTATATGTAGAAGCTTAGTATATTTATTTTTGGTAAAACTGTGTTTTGTCATGCCATGGAAGATATTAAAATAAGTTGGCAGTGAAAATATTATTCTAATAACTGTTCCACTCACCTCCAACATTAGTTTAGTATCTACATGTTCTTACTTAAAAATATTAGTGTTGCAGAATAGCTTCTTTACAATGTGAAAATGTACAGTGTGTACAATCCTTCCTTCTGTGTCCTGAGACATAGCCCAAGGAATGTCACTTGGCCAGTTGGTCTTTTCATTTAACCCTAAATATGTTTAAACCAAATTAACCCTTCTAAAGCAGTTTTCAACTGTAGGTGAAGAGAAACCCCTTGATGGCAGCAGTAAATGTGCATTTAAACTATAAATGTATTCTGCGCTAACCTGTGCTCTTAGCTATGCTAGTGGAGTTTATCCCTTCCAAAGGACAAAACTGATCTGGGGAAGACGCAAGGAGCTTTTCCCCACTGTTTGTTTCCTCCTGGGTCTCAGAAGCAAAACTCATACAGGAGTGTCTGTGTGAGAAGCCCTTGCACAGGGATATCTTCCTTACTGATGGATGAAAGACTTTCTCTTAGCTCTGGCATGGTTCCTATGGGAGAAACTGCAAATACCTGTACCCTACCAGTCTGTGCATATTCTTTGTTTGGATTTCAAGCGTCGTTGTTTATTTGCGTGATGCCACTGTCTGTATTAAAGCTTTTGTAAGACATTCTGCCTAGATTTGTACAGATGAAATTGGCCCTGTAGTTGGGACTTAGCAACAACATCTTGTACAAGAAAAAATAACATTCTCTTTAGTTTTGTTGATTCCAACTCTGCCGGGATAAAGGGTAGCAAAGATTCTCGATACTGATAACAGATGACTGAATAAACATCGGATGTAGATATACTGTGTAAAGGCTTTTCCACAGACTCTTCAGATTAGAACCTTGTGCTAGTTGTACATTTCATTATCACTTTTTACATGCATGTTTTTCTTTTAACCCAATTTCTCTTTCAGGTTGATTCTGTGAAATCCTAATAGTGAATGATCAGTTGTTTCTATAGAAACATAAGCACTCGTGATGACTTCTCTGCAGAAAGGAAAATGGAGCTCTTAGTGAAATTGTCTTTCTATATTCGTAAAGTACCTTTACTGAAATTTAAGGGGAAAAGCATACTGACACTTGCTCTTTACTATATCAGTGTATATATCTAGAACTACAGTCATAAGGTCTAATGGATATTTTATTTGAAAATCTGCTGCTAGCTTGGATTCCTCTGTAAAGGATGCCTCTAAATGGCTGTTTGTCATGTACTTTTCAGAAGTTTTGTGTTTAGAAAACCATTTACCAAAATGACAATGAAAGCTGATAAGTAACTTAGCAATGTTGAATAGCAGCTATGAGGCAGAGGGAGATTGTCTAAATAGGAAAACCTCTTTGCACAGCCTGCTTACTTGAGGTTTTGTTTTGTTTGTTCTTTTCCTTTCTTCATAGAAACAAACTGTGTATATTTTCTAATATACTTGCTCTTTGAAAACAGGGAAGGGCTTTTTTCCAAGTAAGAAGGTATTTGCTGCTTAAATGAAGCATTTGTCTCCGTAGTTTGTTTTTGTAAAAATAGGGAAAGAAATCCATTCCTTTTGCTTATATCCAAAAGCAACCTTTCCCATTTTTTTACATCCTTAACATGATTTAGAGACCATGCTGTTGCTGTCCACTTTGAAAATGCAGAAAATGAAATACCAATTAATTATGTTGCTTTAAGAAGTGGCTTTAAGAAAATACTTTCTTTTTCCACCCCCTCAGGAGGACCCAAATGACATTAATTCACCAAAAAGAAAAGACTCACGAAGTAACAATGGGGAGGACAAAGCACAAAGTATGGAGACGCTACCTCCAGGTATTGCAATAATCTTTGTTGTCATTGGTGACAAAAAGCAGGGGCTGTGAATTTATTCTGATGCTGGTAACATTTTACTGGGGAAGTAACAGAATGATGAGAAACATGGATGTGCTGTTGTTTGGAAAGCTTCAGTTTTCTGAATTGTTTATTATTCTAAATTCTATTTATTATTTATTTATTTGTTTTTGGATAAGATTTTTGCTCTAAAATCCTACCTGCATTTGATCTCTACCAGCCCATGCTGTAAGCTACTCCCCTTGGGCGCATTCAGTTGCTGAAAGCAGTCATATAAGAGGTGCTCCAGTTCTCTCCACTGGGTTTGGCAGGTGGGTAGAGCACTTGATATGGATTACGGTGCTTAACTGGTAAGTCTGGTATTAAACCTTCAAGCAAAAGGGGCTTCTTTGCCTTCACTTTGAAATAACATTGGCTTTTGTGATGGATGTGGTGTTTTTCTACTCTTCTACAGCCTTGCCAGGCTAATGTGTCAGCTTCAAGCCAAATGGACCTTTCTCTATCTTTCTGCTCATTCTGTGTTCTCTAGCATGTCACATAAATGGGGCAGAGTACAGCATTTTGGTTTAAGGTATTTGGCTAATGCCCTGGTGATGAGCTAGGAAAATATAAATTGGCTGTGCAGCTAGCTTGTATTATATTTACCAATATGATTATTCTCTTCCTGAGACTCCTGGTATAAAACTGGTTTTTCAGATCAGTGCTAATAAATGGGTATAGACAGAATGACTGTACCAAGGAATGAATAAAAGCAATCACTTAATTCAACTTGACTTAAGTACAGTCAGTCTATTTAAAGGCCAACTGTCTTGCAAAAGGAATGACTTTTTTTTTTCTTTTTATTGGATGATTTCAGAGTATGTTTCACTCATTGACTGACCATACTACTCCAGATATTAATTTTGGTGAAAAGTTGCAAATTAAGCATCTAGAATGGCACAGAAGATATTGGGAAGGGGGAGGAAAAAGAATAACAAAGGAAAACTTTCTTCTTTACTTGAAGCAGACCCCCCTTTTTTAACTTGGTAGGCTGCTTTTTAATTTTTTGGGGGGAGGGTGGAGGGAGAGGGGCAGGAATCTGGTAAAACATTATCTGTTTGAATTCAAAGTGTCCCCCTACAGTGTTTGGCCTACCTTGTCTTAGCCACCTTCCATACAAAAACAGAATTATGGCTATGCATATGTATTTTTTATCAAATATGTTGTACAATACAGGTGGAAGGCCAGTAAGCGTGTGTGTGTGTGTGTGTGAACCTTGTAGGCAAGCCTTGTGTTTCAATTAGTTTGGATTCAAGCAATTTGCATTTGTTTCTTTCCTTAACCAGACCTCTTTGACAATATAATAGCCCTCACTTTTATCTGTACAATTTGGCCTTTTCTTGTAACTTTTAGTTGTTGCTCTTAATATTTGAGACTTGTTAGACAACAGTTTCATGGCAGTGATTCCCCATCCACGGCTTGCAAGCACTATGCCTGCAAGACCTGATGTTGCTTGCAGTGATAGCGAATTTAAAAAGCTGAAACTGGGGTGGATAGGGAGAGCAAATCTTGATGGTGCCCCAGTGCATTACGTGGTATTGTTACCCATGGCCTAGCCAAGATTTGGTTCTTGTAGTATAGCAGTCCTGTGCCAAAAAAAGTCCTCCTGGCTGTCCTTCCAAGAAGGACCTTACTTTTTGATGGTTTGTAGGGTAAAAAAGCATAGGTGCTAGCAAGGGTAGAGGAAAATTCTCAGAAGGAAGGTTTGGGGTTGTCATACGGATGAAAGGGAAGAGTTTTTAGATGCTGGAAGGATTGGAACAAGGAGTGAGAAAAATTCCAGAAAGGGCAGAAGTGGAGATACTTTTTTTTCTCTTTGTTTTGTCTGTTGATCAAATTCTTATCTATAATCCTTGATTTAGCTGGGAAGAATCGGCATGCTGCTGTGTAGTTTCTGGAAGTGTGGTCAGAAAATTCAAAGATTATACTGTGGCAGACTCGTTAAATCTTTGCTAGTTTGGGCACTTTTAATTTGGATGCTCATGGATTATGGTGGGTTGGGAGGGGTTGTGTGTGTGGTTTTTTGTTTTGTTTTTTGTTTGTTTTGTTTTGTTTTTTGAACCTCCCAAGACTGGGAGCTTTTAATTTCTCTCACTGCAAGCATTGTGAATGTTTTCCAGACAAGTGGTTAAGCTTTAGGTCTTTTGGCTTTTTTCCTTCTTTTCTTCTTCTTTGTTGTAGCATTCCTTTCCTTCTATTTTGGTGGAAAGTTGAGAAATGCAGTTTGTTTCAGCTTTGTGCAGTGCCATATTTCCAGATCAAGGAAAAGTAAGGAATTGTTGACTGAAGTCAGTGTTCCTATACTATAATAAGTAGAATTTGGAGTCAGTATTCATCCAAGCCGTTTAATTGTTAAATGTAGACTGACATTTTACCTTCTGTTCAGAGAGCTGTGTATATTTAGCCAATATTTGATGGTCTTACTAAATACCTTGTATACTGAAGAGCTCTATATGCCTTGTATTACATAACTAACTAGTGGTGTCTGCTTTTGCAGAGCTAAAGCAAAACTTTGAACCCTTGTCCTGATGGGAAACTGGAGAGGATTTATTGTTAACTCTTTGAATTAGTCATTTCCAGCTCATGTGTTTTAAAATATCTTTAATTGTATTAAAGTAACAACAGGTGATCAGACTTCATTAAAACATTTCTGTTCCCCTGTTGAATAAAGGAGCAATTAACTATACATTTGAACTTGCTGTTACAATTTTTATGAAGTACTTACGAAAATAAGGCTGAGGTGAACAGAGGTTAAAATTAATCTAGCAGCCTTACCTTTTTAATAAGATACTTTTAAAGCTTCCTCCCATGGATCTATTTTCAGTATAGGTTTACCAGACCAAATTTAAACAGTGCTTTAGGGAGGATTTAAATAATGGTGTTGCACACCTGAAACGATGAATTATCTCTCCCCCATGCTTCTTTGTTTGATAATTTATGCAGTTGCAGTTGACATCTGAATAAATCAAAATGATATATTTTGTAGATATCCTACAGTTTTTGAGCTGTGTTTAGGAGTAGGGGTATGCTAAAAGTGCTAGTGTCTGGTCTCCACAAGAAGCTGCTTAGGAGAGGCTTTTCTTAGTAGTTTGCTTCCTATTCTTTTTCCATTTCCTGCATAGGCTGCTGCTTCTGCTGCTACCTGGCTTCTCACTAGATCTCTTCTCTTCCCCATTCCATGATGCCACTCTGCCAGTCCTGTGGCTGGCTTTAGAGCCAGGCTTTGTGTTCTCTGTTGCTTGTATCCCAGTGAATTTATTCTGCACAATCAACTCTTTCTAGAAGTTTAGTTGGGTTTAACTTAATCTGAGGATCATTTCTTCTCCGTCCCCCACATTTGCATTCGCACCACTGCCCCTTCTCCCCCAGTCTTTTTTTTTTTTTTCTTCAGAGCCAGCCCGTCCCACCCCTGGGGGCTGGGCTGCTGGCAGGCCAGGCAGCACCTGACCTCTGGGTCTGATCCTTCTCCCATGCTGTATTGCACTCCTCCCCAGCCCTGCTAGCTGTACCTGGCTAGGAGGAGAATATAAACAGTGAAGTAAAGTAAAATGAAATGAGTTAAACTAAGAAAACAATGCTGTCCTCTGCACATCCAAGCGAAAGGCTGGGGCTGCCTATGCCACCCAGGATTCCCAGGTGGTCTCCCATCCAAGTATTAACTAGGCCCAGGACTACTTTGCTTTTGAGATCAGATGGGATCAAGTCAATTCAGTCTGGTCTGGCCATAGGTACTAGGGTGCCCACTTTTGAGGTCAGATCAAGAGAAAACAACCAGTGTAGCATGGGTAAACGAGGGGTGTAGTTCACTCTCTTTATATGACTCTTAAGGGGAGTACCCCTTAGAGATCCAGTTAAAGGCCACAGCAGGTTTTGAGCCCAGTGTCTCCTTGTGGTTCCTGCTGGGATGCTGACGCAAGGCATAGCTTGCTAGTCTGGGCTCCGTATGGCTGGCTGGGGAGCTGTTCCCTAGCCCCCTGGTGCCTTGCCAGTGACAGGAGTATGTATGGCAAAAAAATTCTTGGCTGTCAGATAGTTTTTGCAGCTAGCCATAGGTATGGCTACAGGGAATATTACAAGTGGCTGAAGGGGGGCTGTGGTGGGCTGTTCTGCTCAGGCTAATGGCATGGGCCTTAAGCCATGTGGTATAAAGTTGGCAAACCCTAGCTGGGACTGGCTGGCAGGGACCATCTGTCAAGCCCTCTGGGCTGGAGGTAGTACTGATGGTCCTTTGTGCTGGTTGTGCATTGAGACCAAGGAACCTCTGAGACCTTCCCTTAGGCTCATTGGGAAGCCCTGAGCTGGGGGGTGGTGCTGTCTAGCTCCTATAGGTGTTAAGTACTATTAGTCATTTGTCCTTAGTGTGTATATAGAGGCAATTGCATATTGGCTCAAAATAGTCTTAGTCTTATTCTCATATTGTGTGTGGTGGGAGTGGGGGCTGCCCACATGCTAGGTTCTGGGAGCCATCGGGGATCGGGGGGGTGTGCAACAGAGCTTGCCTGAGTTGGGATGCAGATGTGGTCAGGCCCCCACCCCCCGCACATTCTGACCAGCAGCTGCCCCCAAACAGCCTATGGCACATTCCTACCTGCACCCTCCCTGTGCTTACCAGGCAGAACTGCTCCCACCCTGGTCAGTGTGCACAACTTCCCAGCAGAGCTGCTTCTAGTGTGGCTGCAGCCACTTGGGTACTGCTCCGCTCCCCCCACCTCCAGCAACTCGTCCTTCTGCCCCCGCTGCACTGCTCCAGGCAGTATGGGGAGGCTGCGGGGACATGTGCCTATCCAGGCTGTAGGGAGCTGTAGCTGGGTGGCTCCTGCCCTAGCAAATGGGGCTCCAGCTCCTAGCTGCCTTTCATCCACTCAGCTGCCTTCAGGTGCCTGCTCATTGTGCCAGGTGGATGGAAGGTGGCCTGGTGCTACAGTCCTGTGCACTAGGGTGAGAGTTGCCCAGCTGCACCTCCTCCCTTGCCCAGCACGTGTCATCATGGCTTCCCCATGTTTTCTGCTGCCTGGAGTGGCACAACAGGAGCTGAAGGAGGAGGAGCTGCTGGAGGGAGGGGCAGCTGAGCAGTACTGTACCCAAGTAGCTGCAGCCACACTGGGAGCAGCACTGTTGGGAAACTGTGTGTACTGTCTGGTGGGCATGGGGAGGGTGTGGGCAGGAGCATGGTGCAGACTGCCCCAGGCAGGAGCACGCAAGGGTTGGCCCCAGGCAGAGCACCATGGGGGCAGCTGGGCCAGATGCAATCAATTAGAGGGCACCTGCCTTCAGGCTGGATCCAGTCAATTGGCATGTTGGATCCAGCCTGCAGGCTGTATGTTGTCCATCCCTGACCTAGTCGGCTACTTCTGGTAAGCAGAACTGGTATTATGGGATGAACCTAATACCAGGTTAAGGTGCCTGATGCCAACAGCAGGACAGTGGCCATGGAAGTTAAAATCCGCTAGAGCAGCATTTCTTAACCTGTGGACCCAAAAGTGGGGTCACAAGAGTACATGAAAAGGTTACGAACAATTTAAAAATAGATTCTCCTTTAAAGGAAAAAAATGTGAGAAACCATGGCTTTTCTCTTGCAGGCTGGCAGCGTTCCAGCCTGCAAGGGGCTGCTTGGGGGGGACCTCCATGCCCCACACACCCACCCCCGTGTGAAGAAATCCCTCCCCCTCTCTCTGACCCTCACTTTTAGGTCAGGTCAGGTGACCCCTTTCTCTTTCCTTGCTTTCTTCTTGGTTCAGGCTGGTCAATCATGGAACCTGGCCAGATAAAATTGCTAGGGGGAAAGGGGAGTGCTCTTTTCCTTCTGGTGGGCACTTTGAAAAACTTCAAGCAAGCACACCAGGCTGGTGCTTGGTGATTTCTGTAAGTAGAAATCTGGAAACCAGCCAGGAGAGGAATTAGGTTTAGGCCAGTTGCATCTTAAGTGTTACCATATCCAGTATCTGTAATGACTTCTGTTGCTTTTGTTTGCTCAAAGTGTACTGACATACTTGTTCTACTCTTCCCTCCCCCCCCCCCGCTCCAGTTCAATATAGGGTGTTGGGTTACAACCTGCTATGTTGGGCTGCTGAGGGGGAAGGCCTTCCACTCCTTGCCTGGCAAGTGAAGATTTTTTCTTTCTATTCTTCAGTTTTTCCTGATGCTATCTAGGGATGCTTCGGGCTGAAAGAAACACCCAGAAATATTACTATGGGTAAAGCACCCCCAAGGTTGGCAAGGTCTCTTTGCCCCAGACTGCAGAGAGCCCTGCCAGAAACTAGGGCCTGGGTGGTGGCAGCGTTACCACAGGCTTGCGGGTGTTCTTCAGGAAGCAGAACAGCTGGCTCTAGGCTCCCCAAGGGAGGCTTCTGAAGTAAGGTTTTGGGCCTGGCACAGTGAGGCGGGTAGCTCTGCATAGTAGCACCCCCTACTCTGCCACCACACCCCTGCCCCATACATTGGGGGCTGAGGCCTGAGTGTGGGGGGCAGCAGGTCAGGAGTGAGGGGCATGGGGTTGGGACTGGCCACTGTTTACAAATGTCTTGATACAAAAAAAGGTTGAGAACCACTGCAGTAAGGTTTGTAACAACTCACCTGCCAAAGCAGTTAGCCCTGAAAATGGATGGTGCTGAAGAATTGGGCCCATACCCAGGCATCAGTGGCAGTGAGCCACAGGGGTATGCCACGATGAGTTGGAGGGCCTCTGCAGTGGGCATGAAGCCCAGGGCATGGGCCTGCATAGAGCAGCCATAGGTGCAGCTCTTGGTGCTAGTAACAAATATTCAAACAAGAACTTTGAAGGCCGAAGTGGAGAAGGGTTCGATGTGAACAGCAGTTGAGCATGGATCAGTCAGTCCAAAGAAATAGGCAAGTGGCGTTCCGAAGCGGTGGGTGATGGCTTCTGTTGCCCTCAGCTGATCAAAAGGGAGTCAGGTTCAGATTCCTAAATCTGGAGTAGTGGACCACAAGGGCACCACAAGGCGTCCAGTGTGGTTATGAAACCAATCCTGGGGAAGCCAGCGGGAGCCCCAGGAAGAGTTTGGGTTTTTGTTTTTTTTTGTGAAGGGCAGGGTGGGTTTGCCCTGAGAGAGGGGTCTGAGCCTTGGAAAGTGTCGCAGTTCTGGTGGTGTCTGGTGACCTCTTGCTGGCCCTCAAAAGGAGAGGGTGTAAATCTCACACCAGGCCATACCAATATCTGCAGCACTGTCTCCAAAGTGAATAGCCTCTGGCATGTTTTAAAATGGGTAGACAACCTTCAGCTTGAGTGCCAGAGTGTGATACTCAAAGGCATTTTGCTTGGCATACATGCCTCAGGGTGGACAGCAGTGAAGGGGCCAGGGCTGCACTGCCACAACAAGGATTGCACCCCTCATGGCTCCCCCACCACCATCTTGTCCCTGGCACACCAACATCATATAAGTCAAGGTCGTGGGTGTTTTTGGCGCTCTGCCCAAAAATGTTGCTGACCTCTGTGTTAGAACAATGTCAGTAAGGGAAGTCAGCAAGCTGGATCCATAACTTTGGAATAAGGTTTGGCTCTAAGGGCTGGGTCAGTCAGGCTGGTGTGCAAAGCAGGGCTGGATGAGGTACTTCCCACTCCTAGGGGGCAGCAGCAACTCTGGAGGCAAGCTGGGCCCTTCCTGTGGATCACCCCCGCTGCAACAGGCATGGCTCAGCTCTTCTAGATGCAAGGAGCTGCAACAGGGCCGAGCAGCTAGGAGCTATGACAGGGCAAGGCAGAGGCAAAAGCTTCCAGCTGCGGAGTATAGATTCTGCATGGGCTGGGGCCAGGCTCTTCCCAGTCAGGCAGATCTGGGGGGCACGTGCCCCCCCCCCCCCCCCCATGCTCTTCCAGGCAAGTGGTGGGAACTGCCAGAAGAGCACTGGACAAGCTGTGCGCAGTGGTGGGAGCTGCCCCTCTCTCCCTTACCATGCCCCATCCAGATGAGTTGTGCCTCCGTCCCAGCCCCAGCCCACGCCACACTGATCTGGGGGAGATCAGCCTCTGGCATGTTTAAAATGGGTAGGCAACCTCCAGCGTGAGTGCCAGAGTGTGATACTCAAAGGCATTTTGCTTGGCTTACGTGCCTCAGGGTGGACAACAGTGAAGGGGCCAGGGCCCCCCACCCCCCCAGATGAGCTGTTTACGACTCTGTGCCATGCCCCTTCCCACCTTGGCAGGTCAGTCCCAGCAGTATTCCCAGTCCCTCCTTCGCAGCACAGGCCTTGATCTGCCCCCTCCCACCACATCAGACTTACCAGCTGGGCATACCTTTTGAAGCCGAAGAGCTGCATATTGGAAATCGGATAGGTATCAGCTGATATGCCTCCTTAAAAATTGGCTATTGGCATTGGGCCCCCAGAAATCTCTATCAGTGCACCCCTATTTGTTTTATATCACTCTACCTTAATAGATATTTGTTAAAGCAATTTGGTTCTCTGTTTTAATCTGATTTGAGTTGGCAAGCATACTGCTGTTTAAACAATTGATTTTAACCTTATTTTGTATTTTTAGTTCTTTTTTCCTAAAAGAAAATAGATAAATATTGGCTGGCAATAATTAGAACATGTTGATTTGTACTTAAACAGTCTTCATGGGAGTTTTGTGGTCATTGAGATGCACATGTTTAAGCTGTTGCATAGTTTAATGTTCACTTACTGAATTTTCTTAATTATTACACTTTTTTGTTAAACTTGTTCATGTTCCATTTACTAAGTGATTATTTGCACTTGTGATTTGTCATGCTCTATTTGACTTCAAATGGATGGATATTCAATAAAATGCACAGAGGATTTAAAATGTAATATGTTGGCTATGCAAAGAAAAAGGAGTAGCAAAATGTTTTGCCTGAAGAATTACTGTTTTAAAAAAAAAAAAAAGAAATACCAGCTTTGACCGTCTCTGGTTGCCATGTCCTTCCTAATAGATCTCAGCCTCTTGCATTTCATTTTTATTCATAGATCGGATGATGAAACCAGGCTTTTTCATTTTTAGCTCCCCCCGTTAATTTCTGAACTTTTGAATGAGGTAGTGGTCAAATTGGACTAGTTGAAGACACTTGAATGAAGAAAATATCTTCTCTGAACCTGCAAGCAAGGCTGTTTCTGTGAAAAGGTAGTTTATTGCTTCCAACTTTGGTTTCATGTGTTTAGCCAGGAATTTTATACCAGTTCACCAGTTTGACTTAAATTAAAATGTTGGCAGCAAACATGTACTTCTTGTTTAAATTATTTATCATTAAGGCCTAAAATTACACTAATCTAGGTTGTCATCATTTCAAACTAAGTTCTGTAAAGGTTTATTTTTAAACAGTGTCCAATTTAAATAAATTACTTATCTGCTCTGGTATTTATCTGCTTAGTTTGTCATTTGGAAATAAGGGGCACCAGCGCCATCTAATTGGAAGGCTGTGTAGGCCACTGGAAACTGCCCAGCAATAATTTTCAAAACTGAAGTCTGCAATTATGCATGCATAAATTAAATAGTGTAAAAAAAAAAAAAAGCATGTTCGGTTACTGAAAAAGGATCTGTTGATCAGCCTTTATCTTTAAACCTAATTAGCAAGTTATGTTTTTGAAACACGAGCCTTTCTGCAGCAGCAAGCAGAGACAATATCCTTAGTTTTGCTAAGTAGCCTTACAGTCTCTTGCTTTTAAAATTTATAGTAGTTCATTCTTGCTGTTGTAACTTATAACCTTATAATCTGTCCACAGTAGAATTCTACTTTGTTTACCTGAATCCAAGACAGACTTTTTTTTTAATTCAGCATGGGGTAGAGGTGGAGAGGGAAGCCTAGTCTTGGCAAGGCCAGGGTCAGGGCTGGGGTCAGAGTTGCTCCTGTTTGTTGCTGCTACTTGGCCAGGGCCAGGGCAAGAGTTGCTGTTACTGTCTGCAGCTAAGGTGAGAGTTGCTGCTGCCAGGCCTGGGACCAGGGCTGGTGCTACTTCTACCTGTTAGGATGAGGCTAGACCAATTCATTGTTGCTGCTTGCCTGGGGCTGCCACTTTGGCCACAGTGTGCTCTATGTCCTGGGCTGGAGTTGCAGCTGCTGCATAGGCTAAGTGACAGAGAAGAGGAGGAGGGACAGGTAGCAAGGGGGCACTGGTATTGGGAGGCAAGGGGTGGGGGCATCTATAGAATCTAATTATTGGAGCATAATGTTACTGCATTACTTGGATCTAAGACAGCAGTGGGTAAAATCTGGCCCGTCAGGCCATTCTATCCAGTCCGTGGGGCTCCTAAAAACTTTTAAAAAATAGTATTTATCTGCTCCTGGCTGCCTATCAAAGATGACAGGGGCCAGGGGCAGTATGACCCAGGGGAAGCCAGCTGTACCCAATGGCCAGGCCCGCTCAGCCCTACTTCCTTCAACTCCTTCCACTTCCCCTACCCGCCGCCCCCCCCCCCCCTGCCAAAACCTCTGCCTAGCGGAGTCTTGTGGCCTGGGCCCCTGGAGCTGTTCCTGTCTCCCTGCACTGAAGGGAAATTCAAGTAAGAGTTGGGGGAGGGAGACAAGGGGGGGCCATGGGGATCATCCTAGTCCTCGTGCTGGGCTAGCTCCTGCTGAGTCCTGCTGTCCGGCCATGCAGTCGGGAGCCATGTGGTGCAGGAGCGGCCAGAGGACAGGCAGGGAAATGGTGAAAGTGGCCACAGGTGTGGGGAGGAGGGAGTGGGAGCAAGCTGGCATGCAGTGATAGCTAGGTGGGAGTGTGGGGCCAGCCCCAGTATCCTGGGGCCAGCCCCAGTATCCTGGGGCCAGCACCAGTGGGGCCCAGGCCAGCAGGGGCTCTGGAGCTGAGCTGGCTCTCCCCTCTTCCTGCTGGTGTAGTCCAGCCCGGGTCCATAAATCTCTGCCAGCCCAGGCCCCGTGCTCCTGCCTGCACTAGCCCCAGGACACCGGTACAGCCTCATGCTCCCACCCAGCTGTTGCTGGGCTCTGCAGGTCTGCTCATGCTCTGCCCCCCTTCCTCTCTCTCACCCCTGCCCCCCCCCCGGCTGCTGCTTTTGTGGCTTCCCTGCCTGCCTGCCAGCTGCTCCTGCACCATGTTGAGCCTATGCTGGTACCCTAGGGCCAGGAATGGGAGAGTGTGTGTGTGTCTGTGTGTGTGTGTTCGTAGGGCGAGTCCCAGACACACCCCCTACCATACACATGCTGAGTCCTGCCCCCCCTTGCACTGCTATATACACAGACCCTCACACACCCCAGACACCCACCCTCCACATATCCCCCACACCTATCCACATGCCCCACACACCCACAGCCCCCCTCCCCAAACCTATACCCACTCCCTGTAAAATACAAAAGTAAGACTTCATTTTAAGCAATTATACTATCACTTCTGTGTACACTACACGAACGCATGTATATCGGGACAAAAATATTTTTTGAAATCAAATTAATCAATGTTGTAGATATTCAATTTTTAGAATATAATTTGATATTTTGCTGGTTCTGAGACAGCAAAGCCCCTTCCTGAAAGAAGTACTTCTGGGGACATGGGGCGAGGCTTCTGGTGGCAAAGGTCAGGGATTGGGGGGGGTCTTCCAGTCACAAGATGGGGACCAGGGGGTGGGACACCTGTGAAGGGGCAGAGCTACCCATGCAGCCCTTGACACCTTGCCAAAACTCAGTAAGTGACCCTCTGCCCAAAATAGTCTGCCCTGATCTAAAATGACCCTTAATTTTAAGGCAACCCCTGTACAATATGATTCTGTGGGAAACTTTATAAATTTGTTATACTTTTCCACACGCAATCTAATTATTGGAGGGTCGTCATTTAATTCATCCCCCCCATCACTACAGGAGGACAGGCAGTGGTGGGTCAAGCAGCTTGCCCCCTCCCTCTGCCTGCTGCCTCTGCTTGCCCCTTCCCCCCCAGATCCCCTGGTTTCTCCCTTCCCCTAGCCTTTGCTCTTTCTCCAGCCCCTGCTCCGTGCTCCCTCCTGCTTGTTTTGCGCTGGCAAGCTCTGTCCCCTTTCTAGCCCGGGGCACTAAGCATGGCTCTAGCCCAGCCCCTATAGTAGCCTTGTGGGCTGCTGCTGCGGGCCTGGGCTGGGGCTGTACTCAGTGCCCCAGGCTGCAGCATGGACAGGGCTACCAGGATGGAGCATGGGTGAAGGGGCAGGTGGGGGAGCAGAATCTGCACGAGCAGAGGAGAATAGGGGAAGAGACTGCAGAAGGGAGATGTCTGGGTGCAGAAGTAAGGTGGGGTGGGGAGCATGTAGCAGCTGTGGCTATGGCCCTGACCCCAGGTAGGGCCTGGAACCTAAGCCATAGCAGCTACCTGCACCCTGCACTGCTCTTGTACTTGTTTCTAAGAAAAAGGTTTTTTCCCCTCATGATATAGGAAGGGAGGAAAAAAACCTCTCCCTAGAATCAAGTAAATATGGTAATTTTGAAGTACAGGCAGTCCTTGGATTTATAACACAATTGGTTCTTGAAAACTGCGTCTTAAGTAGAAATGTTGTAACTTGGCACTGATTTTTTTCCCATAGGAAACAATGTTATAAATGTGGGATTGTCTGATACCCTATTGTCACCAAAAATAATCCAGAATTTTGTACTCAATCAATTATAGATGAGTAATATAGCTACATTAATGTATTTATATTGTAATTAGCAATCACATTGATTTGGAAGGACTTCTCTGAGGTGGCTTTGCTGGACTTTTGAAGGGCTCTTGGCTGGAGTCTTCTCAGGAGTCTTGGCTACAGGTTTTTCTGGCGTTCTGGCTGCTTTCTTAAAGAAAACATCCAAGGAAGCGTGGACAGATGTTTTCCAGGGAGATGGGCAATGCAGTGACCATATTCATTGGCAAAACATGGCATCAGATCAAGCGTTGTAAAGTCAAAACTGACTTCAAAGTTGAAATGGTGTCAATTTATAAATCTTGTAAGTGCGAAATGTAACTTGAAACATTGCGAGTCGAGGACTGCCTATAATCTTGGATTCGGGTAAATATGGTACTTACTATTATTGGCTGCTGTAGTGAGAACATTTGTACTCTTTCCTGCTCTTTCTAAATCAGTATATTGTGCAAATACATACTGTAGTTGTGGCCTCAGGTCTCTAAAGCTGAGATTTGCAAGAAGGATTGGTCCATTATCAGAGTGGTGTTTTAACAACTTTTTTTTAACCCATAAAAATTAACATTTGGAAAATTCATACTATAGTATGTACTAAAAACTGTCAAATGTATAAAGTGTAGAGTGATTTGATGCAAGCAACAACTTGTTCCAAGTCACAGCTATACATAATTGCAAACAATCATGTGCAAAGATGTCTCGAGTCTTGTAGCAGTCATCTAGTACTTGCATAACCAAGTACTAATGACTGTGCAGTAGTTCATGAGTACTGTGCAGTAGCATCGTATCACAGTTCGTGCCTGGCGATGCTACTGCACAGTGAGCATCTCGTGTAGACGTAGCCACACTTTCTTAATCTTTTGTATGGGTAACTCATTTTGTATCAGTAGGTATTCAGTTAGAAGTGATTGGATAGCTCTTAAAATTGTAATCCAAATTACAGATCCATGCGTCATTGCTGTGGTATTTGCAGCTCAACCAGATATCAGTGAGTTCTAAAACACTTTTGTCATGGCTCATGTGCCTTTTACCAGTATTATAAGCAATCTTGTAGCCTTGGTCAGAGCTGATTTCACAGGTCAGTGCCTTGGGCTTCTCTGAGGTTGTAGAGAATCTCAACTTGCTCATTTTCTTTTTTAGTAACTAGAAGACAGCTGCTTCAATCTGGTTTTGTAACATAATCATCACCTTGGCATCAGATTTTGTTATTTCCCAGCAGAAGTTCAAATACATTTGAAGTGAAATTCTACTTAGCTGTAATGTCATTAACCAGCCGTAACTCAGTTGGCATGCTGTGCTAGTTGGCAGCAGTAGCAAAGGGATGCTTGAAATGTCTGACCAACTTCTGACTTGTGCGTTTTAAAAATTCTAATGGATAGCTCTTATAATCGCACACCTTTTTGATACAAAGCAGCAGGATGTGCGTAAAGTATCTGAAGTTAGACACATTACTCACCTAAAAGCTTTAGTTGGGCTACATGCAGTGTTCCAAGAAAATGCCAGTATCTCTGGTAATCTGCCACTTACTGAACTTGTTCAAAATACCTTGTTGCTTTTGAAATCTCATTGTGAAACATCACTCTTCTTATGAACATTTTGTCCATAAAACAGTGACCTCTCCCTTCCCCCATGAAGAGGTCATTTTTTCTATCTCTTCATTACGTGTTTAATGACATAATGCCTTATTTTGTGCCACTTGTTTAATGTAGTTCCATGAGCACTTCCACTTTGCTGTGGGGAGAGAACAGTACTTAGTTGTTGGAAAATGCAGTATTTGGGCTCCAGTGGTTTTTGAAGTTTTTTTAATCCTCTACAGTTTTGAAGTGGGTTTCTTGTCAATAGTCATATAGCTCTTAATTCTAAATTAATCTGTGCTGTGGACATCTTTTTATATTTTTTCCTAGATGAAAGCAAAACTTTTGGACCCAGATTTTGTTCCATTTCTGACATTTGAAGTGGTACTTACGGGGCTTTCAGGCATCTCAGTCACTGAGGTTATAAACAGATGTAGTCTTTGGAGCAGGATGTAACCTAGCACAGCTGATCTGCCTCATTAAGGAATACAAATGTTGCCCATTGTCCTAGCTCAGGGCATGGCAGTGCCATGCCACACACAAGCCAAGGAATTCTTTTGTCATGCACACGAGGAAACCCAGGCAGGTGCTCTGGGGGCTTCAGGGGCCCAGTCCTACAGGGGGATTCTTGGAGTGCACAGGATAGGCCCCCTGAAGTCCCAGGAGTACCTAGTTGTCTGTTGCAAAAAGCATCACAAATTTATACCGCCTATTGTCACGACCACAATTTTTGACATCTGTTGTGTGGATGTCTGCTTGCTTTGCTTTTGCCATAAAAATGTCTATGATGACACAAAGGCAACATCTGTTTCCAGTGTAAGTATAATCCTATTCCACCCTGCTGAGACCCCTGGAAAATGGTTAATGTGTTTATTTTTGCATCATGTCTTTCTCTAAGTGTTAAGTTATTTAAATTGAGAGGAATAGGGGTAGTAGGACCACTTGCCTTTTTGTCCAGTAGCTTAGTTGTTAAAGTTTTAGAAAATGCATTGTAGGACTTCCTCAGTCTGTGGGTGAGGGGTGGATCCAAGCCAACATCCTGCACTTCCCAGGGAAGTGTCTGGTCACCAGGCTGTGGACTAGGCTGGGCAGGGCTTGAGGGTACTCTATCTCACCTATTAAAGCTAGTCCAAAAACATGAGATTCATGGGACCAAGAGAATTAGAAGATGGACCATAATTTTACATAGTTATTTATTTATTTATTTGAAATGGCCCAGCTGGGTTCTGGTCTGCCCAGCCCACAGCAGTTTTTCTTGGGAACTGGGAGGTGGGATCAAGCCCATCAGGGTGAGGGAAGCCTAGCATAGAGGTGCTTTCTGGGTAAATGCCCTGACCACTTGAGTATTGAGCAGGAGGTAGGGGAGCAGAAAGTAGGAGATCCATTGGATCCTATGATTGCGAAAGTTGCCGAATCACCTATGAGTAGGAACCTACCGAATTCAAGGTGCCTCCCCACTTCATGGGCACAACACAGGCCCAATAGCCATTTTGCAGGCAAGGCATGACTGGCCCCACATGTCTCTAACTTCAGTAGCCCCACCCCTCACCGCTGATTGTCTGTGAGGGCTACCTGTCATATGCCCCTGCCCCTCATTGCCAATTGGGGCAGAGGGATGGGACCACATGACAGGCAGCCCTTGCAGCCATCTTCAAGTGGGCAGCCCTCCCCTCCTCTCTTTCCTGCTTTAGTGGGCTGCTGCAGCGCCCTAAGGATTGCTGACTTCCTCTGGGGAGCCAGCATTTTATTTTCCATAAGTGTTTTTCTTTTTTTTTTTTTTCCCTTTTTTTTTTCCTCCTCTCAGATTTCACAGGCAATGCCAGATTTCACAAAAATCCTCAAAATCGCAATTTTTGTAGGTTACCTAGGAGTTCAGGCACACCCTTTCATAGAGCATTTCCTCTTGGCTGCCAGAAGGCAAACCATTATCAAAATGTCAGGTTTGCGTATGTCCATATGGTAGACCTCTGGAGGGTGCACTAGGTTTCCCACTGAGGTGACAGGAGAGGTATGTGCTTGCTTGTATGGAGTGTTTTCTTTCCTGAGGTGAGAAACTTTTTGTCATGTAGGCTTAGTCTTCAGTATTGTATTCTGAAATAACCTCCTTCTGTTAGGAAGAACACTGTCCTTTTCTTTGGATGAAGAGAACTGTTACCAATGGTTGAATGGTTTAATGCAATTACTAAAGAAAAGAGTTTAACTACTGGCTTGGAACCTAAACAGTATAAATTGTTTCAACTACTTCATGTCCTCCATAACAAAGTGATCAAGTAGCACTACCTTTTGGCAATATTTTCTAGGTCTTACTAAAATAATGCTTTTGTCGTATAAAAACTTACTTCTACCCTTGCTGCCAAAGGAACAGGCATCTGGAATACAGAAATTCAGATTCTTTCTTAAAAGATGCTACTATGCAAAATTAAACCTGAATGATTTGTGTGAAGTTAATTGAAGTGTAAACTGAAACAGTTTTAAGCATTTCTTGGCCTATACATATATGCTTAAATCATCAGCCACTTAATTTTATAGATTTTTGTCTTTTAAAGATGTGAATTGGGACATGTGGTAACTTAGGTTAAGATTTTTAACTTGAGTTGATGCATGGTCTAGCAAATACTGCAGTGGAGTTATAGTCTGAATACCTGAATTCTTGTCCAGCACCAATACATTGGATAGCATACAGTAGATCACTCTGCAGCATAAGCTACTAGGAAGTTATGTACTTTTTATACCATTAAAGCAAACAGTTTGATTTCAGCATTTAAGAACTAAAGTCTGTTTCAAATCTATGTTAATTGTATTTTAACTTCAGGTTTTTTCTTTCACTTCAGGAAAAGTTCGATGGCAAGATTTTGATCAAGATGCCTATGTTAGTGCAACAATGGTTCGATCTGGTCAGGACCCATATGCTCGGAATAAATTTAATCAAGTAGAAAGTGACAAACTACGAATGGACCGAAATATACCTGATACCAGGCATGATCAGTAAGTATCAAATTAAGCAGCAGTTGAGTTAGAATAGTTCTCCCAAATCTGTGCCTCTTGAGTAGCATTTGACTCTTCTGTTCCTTGCTTGACTTATCCAAAACTGGCAAAAACAGAAAGTTTCTCATCTAACCAGCTGAGTTCTACCTTGCACTTTGACCTTTTTGGCAGGTAAGTATTCAATGGTGTATTGAATTACAGGTTCCATTTTTGCTGGTGCTTGTAAGTCCCAGAGGTAGTCTGTAGTGTGTGCAGGTGTGGACAGATGTAAAGCTTGGTAGTATTCAAAGACTATTACCGGTTGATTGGGAACCACTTCCCAATCATCTTGGTAGATGTGCCTGTACATACCACTGTCAGAAGTTCTCAGTAGAATAATCACATTTTAGGCATGGCATTGCAGTGCTGTCAAACTGCCACCAGAGACCTGTAGTGAATACCAAGTCCACCATCCCTCCCAGTGGCCTGTGCCCCAGTTTCCCTAATATTCTCTGAGCAGGCAAGGAAACTCTTAATTAGCTGGATGTCAAGCAAGCGAAAGATGTCAGTTCCCACAGTTGCAATTTTCTGATACCTCTTCTCACTAATGTGTACAAGGGTTCAGTGCATTGCAGGCTGATTTGGGGATGAAGGGTTGGCCAGTTAGGGGGATACCTGAACCCCTGTTTCTCCCTTCCCAGGGGCTGCACAAGGTCTCTTACTGAGGCTCCCTTAAAAAGACTTTCCCTAAGGATGGCCAGGTTGGAGGGTGCCTGGGCCCCTGCTTCTTGTTTCCTGGGTAGCTGGATATTCTGGGATGTGTGCAAAGTCCTCAGTTTTTAAACAGCTTTTTCCCCCAAGCCGCTTATCAATTTAATTTCATTTGTGGTAACTGTAACCAGACTTTGGGGCATCATAGGCTGACTAGGTAGGGACTGAGGCAGGAGATAGAGGGGATACCCCTGCTTCTAGGTTCTGCCCAAGGTCTCCAAATCAGTTGTCAGGAATGGAATAAAACTGACCAGTGGCTTGGGGAAGAATGCTACTTAAAAGTTGCAGTGACCTTGGGTAACACCCTTCAAATATAGAAGCAGGGGTACCCTGCCTACCCATTAGCTACCCCTGACCCCTAGGCGATATCAGCCCAGGATGCTCCCAAGTGTGGTCAGTTGCCACTAATGGAATGAAACGCACAAGCAGCTTGGGGGAAAATGTTGTTTAAAAGGTGCAAAAACATTGGGCAGCACCCTGGGAACCCAAACAGGGGTGCCCCATCTGCCCTGACCAATCCCCAATACAAATCAGCCTGGGATGGCACAGACTGGGTCAAGTGCAAGCAATAAAAGTTGGGTAATAAAGCTCTGGCTGTGTACCAGAGTAGTCCATTACGGGGAGGGAAGAGGTAAGGACCAATGTAGTGTGAGATACCTGGAGGACTGACCAGACAGACACTTGGTTTGTGTGCATAACGCTGAACCAGTTCAAGGACTGTTTCAAAATAATACATGATAATCCATATATACTTTTGAAATGCTCCAGGAGATTTAAGACTCTCTAAATGTGGCTTGTACATCTGGATCCTTGTGGTTAAAAGAGCAGTTAAACTATTTTAAGTATTATGTCTGCCTGCACCCTACATGTCATCTAACAGCGTCTTCACTGCATGGTTCACCCAGGTGCTTGACACTCAGGACAGGACCACGTCTGGTTGTGCATGCCATAGTAAAGGTCTGCTTGCTCACTCACTTCACACGGGGGGCATGTTCCATGGTTCTTAAAAGGATGCCCAGTAATCCAGTCATTTATGGAAGAAAACGTCTGTTCTTTGGGCAAAAGTTAGATGGCTGGGAGGGTGTTCCACACTGAAACGAGTCTTGCCTTCATCCTTGCTACAGAGCAGGCAAGTTTTTACTTATGTTCCCAGCTGGATAAGCTAGTGTAGTCTTAAAGCACCTCCAAACTCAGATCACAGGTTTCTCAGTGTGGATCGCAGAGGTTAAGGAAAGATTATGGGTTAACCATGCCATGAAGAAGACCTACTATGAATCAGGCAGAATAATCCAAAATGGAAAAGCTGTAGCACTTTTTGAGATGGACAGGACAGGATTTGAGCTTTGCATACTTCACACTTGCCCTGAGTCAACTAACCTTTGCAGTGTAGACTTCCTTCAGCTTTGGGAGTCTTTCAGATTTGTGGATCAATTTCCAGCTTTAGGACTGAAGTATTCAACAGCATAGCCCTCCCTGTCCATTCCCCCGTCATCAATTTGCCCTTTCTGTTAGGAAAGAAGGATAAGATCATATGGTTCCAGCTTTGAATTGCTTTGCCTTTTATTTCCCTCCAAATTGTACTTAATCTTAATCATTTTAATATCCTGTGATTTGCAAAATGAGCCAATGTAAGTGTTTGTTTGGATCAAGAAGTGTCCTCAACTGTCTGTATCAGGAGGTTCTCAACTTCTGGCCTGCGAAGCCATGGCATCTGGCCCATGGGGCTTTCCACAGGTCAGGAAATTTGGTGGTGGGGGAGAGGAACATTGATTTCAAGTACTGCCACCTTCCACTACTGCCAGATTCCCAAGCCCCATGTGGCAGTTGAGTAGGGGCCTACCAACACCCCCCCCCCCCACCATGTGGTGGGAGGGTGCAAGCTATGCCCCCTTCTTCATCCCTCCTACATGGCTGGATTTGTGTGATATGTCATCCAAGTGCTGGTGTATCTGATTCGACTTACCTTTCTCTGCTACCTTCAATATAGTGGCCATCTGTCCCAATATTGAGATTAAGCCTGTCTTTAGAAAAGTTTGCTTGATACTTCTTGGCTTTCCACTGATAGTTTTTTGATTATTGAATGCCATTTGACATTTCAACTCAACCTGTAAAAAAGCAGAAGAAGCTCTTTTGGGGGACTGTTTGAAAGATGGATCAAATGATGCTGCAGTAGGATTAGTTCTACTTATCTAATGCTGTGTTCTGCCAACAGATGTCATAATGTTGGTTTTATCATTATCAGCAATCCCTCAATTCAGAGATGATCTCTACCACAGCTCATTCATGGGTTTTGAGGTGATTTAAGAGTCCAATCCTTGTATCACAGACCAGTCTGCAGAAATTGCAGGTCTTTTTCCAAGGCAGTAGGCTGTAGACTGGGATTCTTCTTTTCCTTCCTCCACCCTCTCTCCTTGTTGGAGGGCTTTACCTCAAAACAGGCTGCTGCTTGGTTGAGTTTGGTGCAACTGGAGTCAGCTGACAGCCAGCTCTTCCCACTTCTTGATGTCTGCATCAGTTTTCTTGAGGTATGTCATCAGTGTCCTCGTAGCATATCTTCTGGCCACTGTCAGATCTCAGGCTGTAACTGAGAGTAGAGCATGTGTTTTGGGAATCAAGACTGTGGCATCAGCACACAATAACTGGTCCAGTGAAGTCACAGCTTGAGGATCACCAACTCGGTGCTGGTAACCATGGCTTCAGCAAGGAAGCTGGCCTTTGTGCGGTAATCTTCCCATTTAATGCAGAGGATTTTCTGGAGGCATAGTTGGTGATACTTCTCCACGCTCTTGAGATGATGACAGTAGGTCACCCAAGTCGCATCCATATAGGAAAGTGGGGATGACGATTGAATTGTAGACCTAGATCTTGGTGTCTTTGTGGAGATTACAATGAATAAACAGATGCCAAAGTAATTTCCCAAAGGAGGCACTTGCACACCAGATCCTGTACTGGATCTCCTCATCAATGCTAACTCAGTAGAGAGGTGGCTACTGAGGTAGGTGAAGTGCTTGACTACTTCCAAGGTCTTTCCCTCTATCGTATTTTGGGGAGCACGCACATTTGTGGCCTGGGGCAGGCTAGAGAGTATTTGGGCCTCTCTCACCTCGTGAAAACTAAAGTTTGAAAAGTTTCTGCAAAGAGATCCGGTGTTATCTGGAGATTTTCCTGAGTGCATGCAAGGATGGCACAGTCATCAGCATATTGAAGGTGAAGTATGGTTGTTTTGAATGCTTTGGTCTTCAAATGAAAATGAGCCAGACTGAAAATGACACCGCTTTACAAGCACTCATGGTGCTCTGATGAGGTACCTGATGACTGGAAAAGGGCCAATGTGGTCCTCATTTTCAAAAAAGGGAGGAAACTATAGGCCCATTAGTCTTCATAGTTTCATAGTTTGTAGGGTCGGAAGGGACCTGAGCAGATCATCTAGTCCGACCCCCTGCCATGGCAGGAAAGAGTACTGGGGTCAAATGACCCCAGCTAGATGTTCATCTAACCTCCTCTTAAACACCCCCAGGGTAGGAGCCTGCACCACTTCTCTTGGAAGCTGGTTCCAGACCCTAGCTGCCCAGACTGTGAAGTAGCGCCTCCTGATATCTAACCTAAACCTACCCTCTGCCAGCTTGTGACCGTTATTCCTGGTCACTCCTGGCGGTGCTCGGGGAAACAGTGACTTCCCCAATGCCTGCTGATCCCCCCCTGACTAGTTTATAACAGACCTAGTTTATCTTGGTCCTGGGGAAGCTCTTTGAGAGAATTATCCAGGAGCACATCTGTCAGGGGCCAGCAGGGGAGTTTTTGCTTAGGGACAATCAACACAGGTTCATTAGAGGCGGGTCCTGTCAGACCAGCCTGGTGGCCTTCTATGACCAGGTCACAAAAGCCTTGGTATGCAGGTGTCATGGTGGACGTAGTCTTCCTGGACTTTAGGAAGGCCTTCGACACTGTCTCTCACCCCAGCCTCATTAAAAAAAACAACTAGGCGTCTGCGGTGTTGACGCCTACGCTGTTAGATGGGTCGCAAAATGGCTGGAGGGCCGTACCCAGAGAGTGGTGGTGGATGAGTCATTTTTGACCTGGAAAGATGTGGGCAGTGGGGTTCCCCAGGGCTCGGTCCTCGGGCCCACACTGTTCAATATCTTCATTGGCAATTTGGACAAAGGAGTGAAAAGCACCTTGTTCAAGTTTGCAGATGGCACTAAGATGTGGGGAGAAGTGAGCACGCTAAAAGAGAGGGACAGGCTACAACTAGATCTAGACAGGTTACGGGGGTGGATGGAGGAGAACAGGATGGGATTCAGTACTGACCAGTGCAAGGTGCTGCACCTGGGGAGGAAGAACCAGCAGCATGCCTACTGGCTGAGGAACTCCCTTCTCATCAGCACAGAGGTAGAGAAGGATGTTGGAATCACTATTTATTGATTCCAAAATGAACATGGGCCGCCAATGTGGGGACGTGATCAGGAAGAACCAGCACCTTGTCATGCATCCACAGATGCATCATGAGCAGGTTCAAGGAGGTGATCCTCCCCCTCTGCGACATTGGTCAGGCCGCAGTTGGAGTACTGCATCCAGTTCTGGTCGCCGCACTTTAGGAGTGTTGGGTTGAGAGGGTCCAGAGGAGGGCCACTCTCACAATTAGGGGACAGCAGTGCATTCCCTATGAGGAGAGGCTATGGGACCTGAACCTCCACAAAAGAAGGCTGAGAGGGGATCTGGTGGCTGCCTATAAACTTGCCAAAGGGGACCAGCAGGCAATGGGAGAGTCCCTGTTTTCCTGAGCACTACCAGGGGTAACAAGGAACAACAGCCATAAGTTGACTGAGAGTAGATTCAGGCTAGATATCAACAGGCACTACTTTACTGTCAGGGCGGCTAGGAGCTGGAACCAGCTTCCAAGGGAAGTGGTACTTGCTCCTACCATGGGGGTCTTCAAAAGGAGGCTAAACGGCCACCTATCCGGGGTCATTTGACCCCAGCATCCTTTCCAGCCCATGGCAGGGGGTCGGAGTAGATGATCTGCCTGGGTCCCTTCTGACCTTACCAACTATGAAACTATGAGCCCTCCATCCATTTGGTGTTTAGCGTCAATTCCAGAAAGAAGGAGGTCCTTCACGAGAACCAAGAATGCCTGTCAAAAATGGAGAACAGAATTAGGGTGATGATGCATCCTTTCTTGATCCCAATTTGGATGACAGATGGAGCTGTCTCTGATCCACTGCAAACAATGGTCACAGTCATCTGGTCATGAAGAAGCTTCAGGATTTCGATGGACTTCTAAGGACATCCAACACTGGATTTGGATGTTGGTTTATATCATGACTGGTCCAGCCAATGAATAGTTTGGTAATTTTCTGACTCGGTCTGTTCTTCAGGGCTTCATTATTACTTCCAAGATCTTTTTGGGTAGCTAACAAAGTCTCGTGGAGCCAGTGACTTTTGACATCTTGCTGCTGTCTGGATTTGTTTGTTTCTGCAACCATATTTGTTGCCCAGATTTTGTCTTCTCTGCTAACTGCAGACTTTCACTTTGGCAAATAAGTTTCATCATTGTATCTGTCATGCTAGTAATATACAGCTAGGAATTTTTGTAGACTGATACCAAATCCCTTTAGTCCTTTATTTCTCTGTTTGGAGACTGTTAATGTTGCAGAATCTTTTTCAGATTTCATCTTGAAAGTTTTGAGCCACGTCAGAAATGTTACTTTTTACATTTATTTTGAAGATTTACTAAAAGGGAGAAGGTTTAACTTGAGATGTTGTTCCTGTAATTTTTACCAGTGTGATCAAAGAGTCTACTTCTGAGAGAAGGTGGGCTTGATATTTGTTGTCATAGCCCCCAGTTTGTCATATTTCCATTTCGTCACGAAAGATTTGATTTAAATTTTTCATGTTTTAGATATTTTTCCCCTGTTGATCCTATGAGATTAAAATAGCCTTTCCAGCCTTTGAGTAAATCCATTTTTTGGACATCCAAGTTCTGTTGTGCGGGGTGAAATCAGAACTTAAATGTCTGTTTTTAGAGAGGCAATAAACATAGTGCAGAGGTCATCTGACTTAGGCCATGTACACACATTCGTATGATCTGGGCGAATTCTCCCAGGCTTTATTTCCTGGTAGAAAAACTTACCTGGAGATCCCGGAACAGGCATTTGAATGCTGAACTTGCAGTGCTAATGCTGTGCAGAATCAGGGGCCTGTATGCATATATCTTGGCATACTCTATAGGCTCAGTCTGTATGGAGACAGTTGGCAGCAGTGCACAGGGTAGCCTTGATTGACTGACCCAGACTGCTTGGGGTCAGCCCACGTGTTTCTACAGCATTCTGGAAGATTGAAGGGGGTATTTTCTGGTCCCTGCTTGGCTGCAGCAGTAGAGTCCAGCAAGCAACACACACTCTCCTTGGTAGGGGGATGAGAAGGAGCCAAGCATCCTGAGATTTTGGAGGACTGTTCTGTGACTTCTCTCAGAAGGGAACACGTGCAGACATTCACTGTCTTAGGAGAAACTTTACTGGGAGAAATGTAACCCTGATTGTTCTTGGGTTATTTTTCTCCTGGAACAGACTTTTTTCCTGGGTGGGGGAATCCTAACTATTTGTACACAATTATGGTTTCATCTGGGAAAGCAGTGACTCCTTCCAAGAGCAATTGAATGCCTGTACGTGGCCACAGTTATAAGTTCAGTGGAAAAACAGTCTAGCAAGGCAGTGAACTATACTATATTGTTTATAGATGAGCTTTACTAATGAATACAGTTTGTGTTGGAAGAAGTTTGCCCAGTTGCTGACAGTTCTCCAAGCTCTAAGTAGGAGCACCCATCTTGCACTATACTCTTCCCAAGTGCCACATGACTACTTAACTGCATCTGCATCTGAATGTAATAGAAGCAAGATAAACAAATTTTTAAAGCCAGTATTTTATTGGTAGATTCCCAAGGCACTGCTTGCTCTTAATTCTTGGATGAAGTTGAAAGTCTGTCTCTGAGTGTCAAAGATCTTGAAAAGGGACAAATTACTTTCTTGCCAATTCAAAGAACATCTAATCAATAATACATTAAAACCTCCTTTCTAAAAAGTCAGAAGAGGGAAATTGGAGGAAGGTTGCATGCTGAAATTTCTATGATATACTTTCTGTGCATCAAAATGAAAGTCTTAAAAATCATTTTTATAACTGACTGCCTTTTTAAGGGAAGGAAGGATATTCAGGATTATGGGCTGAATGGATTTCTCCTTTGGTATTATCAACATGGACTAATACAGCTGTTCTTACCACTGTGCAGGTCCCTATATTTAAACCAAAAAGGCCCTTTTTATAGTTTCATAGAAGTCACAGGCATGTGTAACACACTGTGAAGAGGAAGTAATCTCATTTTGGTATAAGATTTGCAGACTACCAAAAGCTTTTATTTTTAAACAGTTTTAAGCAAGAATTGTAGAAATTACTAAACAAAGCATCAGTCATTCACAAGGACCTCACAAAGTCTTCTGTAGTTTACTTAATGGAAATGACAGGAGAAAATGTCTGGCTTATCTATACCTGTGGAAGAATAAGCATAATTAATGCCAAAATGTTAACATAAATCTAACCACCCATAAAGAATTAGGTAAATAATGAAATGAGGTGTCAGGATAGGTATACATGGCAGTGTTTTATAGATAGAGCATCTGGGGGAGAGGCAGCAGGGGGAAGACGGAAGATGCTGGTGTCACTTTTTGTTCTCTTTAGCTGCATGTAATTAGCAGCTGTACAGAAAACTGGACTTCCTCATGAATGGCACTGTATAAAATTGAATAGTCATTAAAAGCCTATTATTATTATTATCATAATTTTAAGCCTTTGTATTATAGTATTGCCAAGAGGCTTAATGTTGTATATGTGGTAGTCTAGACTGAATAGTAGGAAATCTTGCATAATATAATACTAAGCAGCCTGGAGACTGGAAAAGTTCATTATTTAGTTTACTTGCTGCCTGGAAAGCTTGGAATGCTAAAGAGATTAACTTGCCCTCTTAATATTGAACAGCTTTTGTAGATGGTCTTTTTATTTCACTTGTGAAGTATCCTTTGGCCACATGCAGATACTGTGTTTCTACTGGGAGAATCATGACTCTCCCAGTTGATATTGCCAGTGTACCAGCATTCAGTTTCCTGTGAAGAAAACATGTCCCATTCCTAAGGAAGTTCTTCCACTTTGATACCTGAAAGATCCCCCTTGTGTGAGTTTCTCTTGCTAGAATGATTACATGTACTGTTGACTCTGGGGGAGACCTGCTCTAAGGAAGGCTGGGAGAGCAGCAGCAACTCAACACCTCATGTCATGGAAGGAGTACAGCTGCAGCTTTCCTTGCACCTTCCCCAGAGGTACCTGCATCTGGAGAAGGTACAGAGGCATTTCCCAACAGCTCAGATCCTCCAATGATCACCTCGGGCTGGGGAAGGTATGAGGGTCAGGGGGGAGAGGGAGGTTTCTGCAGGCTGGAATACCTTTACTCTTTTTTTGGGAAGAATTTCCCAGAAATTTTCAGCAGTAGCAATGAACACCTGTCCATAGCCTTGGTGTGAAAAATCTATTCCTGTTTCTGTTTAGACAATTTTATAATTATTTTTTTAAAAGAGCAGTGTTAAAGCCATCAACTTTGTCTTGGGTATTTCTGAATTGGGGTGTTCTGTGGATTTGGCTAGCATACTTGCTATGCTTTGTTGAGAGAAATTGGAAAAAATACTCAAAATTTGCCATAACTTCACCCTTTGCAATTGAGCTCCACACACTGACTGACTGGGGCAGGCCCTGTACAGCTGGGGTGGGGAGCAGGACTGAGCCATGAGCAGCTTGGCTGGGGGGGGAAATGAGGAGAGGCGGGGCATGCAGGGTGTGGAGGGTGTATGTCCCAGATCTGCATACCAGCTGGGTCAGCTGCTGCTGTGGGCTGGGATGGCACTGGGCTCTTTCTGGTGGGGGTGATGGGCTAGGTGGCTGCGCTGGGAGTGGTCTTACAGGGGAGGGGTCTCCTGAACATTTGCTGTAGCCTGCCAACCTCCCCTCCTAGCACTGCCATTGCCCACCGTGAGCGCCACGCAGCACTGCCTGCAGCAGTGGCCCACCCTCCCCCATGCACAGATCCTGGGCACACAGCCTCCATGGCTTTAGGGGTGGGTGCAGGGGAGGGGTTGTGCTGGGGGCTTCCCAGCAGGGGCGGGGCTGGGCTGGGCTGTGCTGCCCTTGGGGAGGTGGTAGTGGGTTAGGAGGCTACAACAAACTTTTGGGTGGCTGCAACCCCCCCCCCCCCCAATAGCCCTGCTCCCAACACCACTGCCGCCCAGCCCAAGCCTGCAGTAGCAGCCAGCATGCAGATCAGGGGGCATGCGCCCCCCTGGATGATCCGCTTGTGGCTATGTCCTGCACCCTGCCCCAGCCCCACTCCCTCCCTCACCAATGTGGGTGGGGGTGGGCAGGTCAAGGCCCCAGTAGTGAGGGTGGGAGCAGTGCACAGACAAGAGTAGGGACTGGAGGGAGTGGGGCCCCAGTCGGGCTGGGTGGTGGGACAAGCAGATTCTCAGCTGGGGCCCCACTTCCCCTAGCCTCTGCTCCTGTCTGTGGCCCACTCCCTCCCTCACCCCTGGGACCTCAATCTACCCCCCACCAAGGCCCTTTCCCCTCCCCACTTTTCTTTCCCCACAGACTTACGTGCTGGGGAGGGTGTGCCCCCAAATAATTCTTTTCTCCCTCTGCCTTGATCTGCCCCCCCTTCCTTCCCTACAGACTGATTTGCTGGGGGTAGAGGTGGGGGGTGCATGGTAGATCTTGGGTTGCTTTTTAATTCAGAAAGTGGTCTCCTACTTAAAAATGTTGGGGGCCACTGCCCTAGAATAAGCTCCCTGTCCTCCCTTTCTATTCTCCCATTCTGAAATGGGGACAGGCTGGGAAAGAGGAGCCATTGCTAGGGGAAACTGGCTGCAGCTAGCAGCTAGATTCCTTTTCCCCTTGGAACCACCAGTGAAATTCTGTTTGTTCCAAGGGATCCTTGTAACTCAAAACACTTCTGGCAAAGCCTTTTCCGCTACAGCAGGGAGCTGCACTTCTGTCTGCACTCTTAATGTCTGAGGTTGATTCCGCAAGTTACGGGCTAAAAATTTTATGTTGGATTTCACCAGCCAGTGATTGGCGGAGGGATCCTGCTGATCAGTGGGGAGGTGAAAATCACAATTTTGAATATGCTATGGTTTCTGACTGGTGGAGGGGCCCTGGCAGCCCCACTTTCTGCTGACTGTAAATGAGGCAAAAACTAAGGCACATTTGAAACACCAGCTTTCTCTTCCCAACCATCGGGAGCAAGTGCCAGAGCCAGCGGAACCCCTCTGTCTATCAGCAGCAGGGGGGCATGCAGAGCAAACTCCAAGATTAAAGGAGCCACCACACTTCCCATGCAAATTGCAGTGGTCCCTGTGCTTAAGTAAATAGTTGAGTAATCAGAAAGACTGAGCATCGTTCAAGTAGTCCAGCAACTGCCGGTGAAGATCAGGCTTGTGCAGGGATTTAAACAGCTTGTCTACTTGAATTTTGTTGGTGCTACAGATGATAACCATATGCCCATTCTGGGCTTACCCAATCAAGTCAATAAATGCACTGGTAGAAAACAATGCAACTTTGTGGTGCAAGGTTTGGTTATTGTTGTGGCTGAATCCTGTCTAGATGTTTAAATGACATGACAAAGTACATCATAGAACAAATTTAACTCTGCTTTGCAGCAATAGGCAGAGAGGCACTGTATTGCCCTTTTTGTACTAACCATTAATGTTCTCTTTACTATGAATCATAAAGCGTTACACCCTTTTACTTCAGAGTGACAAAAGTAAAATATGATAGTTCATGTCTTGACAGGTAGACCTAGTACACACACCATGACTGTAATTGAACTTTAACAGGGCCAGTGCAATCTGCTATGCTCTGAGAGTTTGTGCAACATTACAACCCCTTGTGCTTACATGGCTGCATGGCATGTTGGAGGTGTGCTGGTCATTTAATGGGGTAGTGAAATTACACTTATCTAGAGTAGAGGGGAGGCCTTTATGGGGGAAGAGGAGAGTGAAAAGCCTTCATAGCATTAGCACTTGCTCTTACTACTTGTTTTCCTATGTAATAAATATTTCTCTTGCAGCATGTAGATGCATGTCATTAACTCAGGCATAATTTCAGACTCAACTGGTAAGGGACATAAGGCAATAGAATAGATTCTACAGGTATATCAAAAGTAAGAAGAACAGAAAAACCATAGGTCTCTTACAGAATACAGAAGGCAGTCTTATTACTGATGATGCAGAGAAAGCCTGTATTGAATTCCTTGGTTTGGAACTAGTGAGAAAGCAAGGTGATCAGGAACAACCAACACGGATTCATTGGATGTGTCCGCACATGCAAGCACGTGGGCTTGCAGCAGCTCAAATAGAAGTGGTGCACATTTGAGCCGGGGCTTTTTGCCTCAGTGCGTGTACTTTGTTGTGGAGCAAATTGTGCCACCTGAGGCAAAATAACCCTGCCTGGCTCATCCTGGATCTGCGGCCAGGGAGAGCTAGAGCCCAGGGCCAGCACCTGTGCTGTCTCCAGCAGTATAAAAAGCTGCCCCATCCTGGCCCCATCCATACAAAAAGCTGGCCTGGCAAGCACCTCAGAGCTACTCGCTCTCAGGAGCTTCTGGGGCCTGGCCAATTGGTACCTGGGAACACTACCTCTTGTGCAAGCTGGACTGCTGCAGCAGCATCCCAAACTCATTTTTAAAAATACCCCAAAATCCATGTTTTTCCACAATTTAAACAAAAGACTGCATGCATGCGCACACACGCACACACCAGGGGCCAAGGCAGCAGGAGAATGAAAGAGACTCTTGTGTCAACCAGAGCATCTCTTTTGGAGGACTAATTCCCTAGCACAGTCCCAGACCATGCCTTGCTCCACTCCTCTGTGGAGCAGTTTTTTTTACCCCATGTCCAGGGGTCTAATTTTCTCTCCATGCTGCAGGTTTGTTCCCACACATGCCTCTTGTCCCACCTCAAAGGGGTTTGAGATGGGGCAAGTGGCACGTGTGCGATCGTCTGGACGTGCCCATCGAGTTCGAGTTATGCCTTACCAACCTGATTTCCTTCTATGATAAGGTGACAGGCTCTGTGGATGGGTTAAAGCTATGGATGTGATATGCTATACTTACTTGAATCTAAGTTGTCCCGGAGTTTAAGATGACTCCCCAGTAATTGGATTCTGTATATGGAAAATTTATAAATTTGTTAAAATTTTCCAGGTATAGAATCTAATTATTGTAGGGTTGTCTTTATATTTTCTCCCCTGCCCACTACTACAGAAGGAAAACCGGTGGCTGGGGCAAGGGGAGTTAGGTGGCCCCCTTGTCCTCTGTTCCCCTTGCTGCCTTTCTGCCCACCTTCCACCCCACAACCCCAGCTCCCCTACAGCCTCTGTCTGTTTTCCCCTCCCACCGTGCCCTTACTGTCAGACACTGCTCAGGTACATGGAGCACAGCAAGCAGAAGCACAGCTCCTGCCAGCCATGCAGCAGTGTTGGCACTGCTGAATGCAGCATGGCCCCTGCCTGGCTAGTGTTTGTGGTGATGATTAGCTGGGCAGGGGGCAGAATTTCCATGTGCTCCATGCCCAGGAGGGAGCTTAACATGAGCCAGAGCTGAGCTGCTGCTCACTGTAAGCTGGAGGAAAGGTGGTGTGGGTGCAGGGGGACAAGCTGCAAAGAGTAAGCGCAGGAGGGGCAGGAAGCTGCTGTGGGTGTGACTCTGGCTGAGGGCCAGAGTCAGATCCTGAGCAGCCCCTTGCCTTCCCCCTCCCCCACTTTGTGCACAAACCTTAAGCTGAGGGGCTTCCCCTGTGGAGAATCTCGCCTTGTACTTGAGTGAATACAGTATTTGACTTTAGCAAGACTTTGATATTCTCATTAACATGATTAGGAAATATGGGCTAGACTAAAGTATTGCAAGGTGGATACATAACTGGTTGGGTCGTTGTGCTCAGTAAGTAGTCATCAATGGCTCAATATCTAGTGGCAGGAAATATTAAGTGGGGGTCCTTGGGAGTCCATCCTGGGTCTGATATTGTTCAATGTCTCCGTGAATGATTTGGATGATGGGATTGAGTGCATGCTTAGCAAATTTACAAATTATACCAAGTTGGATGGAGTTGCAGACACTCTGCAGAACAGGGCTAGAATCCAGAATGACTTGAATGACCAGAGAAATGATCTGCAATCAGCAGGATGAGATGCGACAAGGACAAGAGCAAAATCCTGCATTTAGGGTGCAACAGCTGTACGAACATATACAGATGGGGGCTAAGGGTTACTTAGTCCAGGGAAGAAAAGAC
This sequence comes from Crocodylus porosus, assembly GCF_001723895.1. Lineage (NCBI taxonomy): Eukaryota > Metazoa > Chordata > Crocodylia > Crocodylidae > Crocodylus > Crocodylus porosus. The sequence continues at coordinate 101,756,815 of NW_017728943.1, forward strand.
AGGGGAATTTGATAAGAGTCTTCAAATACCTGCAGAGAAAATGGAAGGTGGGATTTTTTTGTAGTGTAGGAGACCAGGATTAGAAGCGACGGTCTCAATGTGCAGCAGCAGAGGTTTAGGTTGCTGCTTTATGAGAAGTGTTCTGGCTATAAGGGTGATCAGTCAAGCACTGCACCAGGCTACCTAGAGAAGTTGTGGAATCCCCGTTTCTGGGAACTTTAGCAGCCGGTTGGACGGACACTTGGCTGGGATAATCTAGTCTGGGACAATCCTGTGTGAAGCAGGCGGCTGAACTAGCTGACCTTGGGAGGTCTGTACTAGCCCTACTTTCCTCTGATCCTGTGAACTCTGTTCTTGGATACAGAAGGTAATAATCCAAGCCAACACCTTGACTTAAAATTTTAAATAAGAATCCAACATTTTTTTTTTTTTAACCAAAAATGAATTTTACTGTGTATTTTTAGCAATGATTTAGGTCTGAGATGTTGAGCTTTAGTTAGGTAATGGTGCAGCTAGTCCAGGCTACCCACTATGAAGGTTATGCCTCTAATATTTAACTAGAGATCTTCAAACGCAATGGTGAGAGTTAGATGGGGCCCCATACACTATTATATGCTGATGAGAAATATTGTTAAGACCTTTTGTCCGGTGTATTGCCTTATAAGAGGCCTTTGTCCTGTGTTTTGCATTATAAGAGGCCTGGTGGTATGTAAGGCTTTCTCTATCTCTGTTAATTTTGAAGGGGAATAAATACGCACTTGTTAACAGTGTTTTTCAAATCTGTCAATGAGATTTTTAAGCAGCTTAATGTCATGCAGTCCTGCAGGATTTAAGTATCATGGGATTTTGTTCTATTCAGATTTAAATCCCCTAGATTAAATTTGGACCATTAGAGTAGATGAAAAATGAGTTGATTTAGAGAGAATATTCTACCACTATCACTGTTTGGAAGGATTAGCTAGTGTTTTAATCAACTGAACATCAGGGCACTGCTGCTTTTGCTTTTCAGATTCTGAATTTTGGATCTATAAATATGGTTTTGCAGGCTAGTACCTGAGAGCAAGGCCACAGTGTTAACCTACAAATATATGTTATGAGTGGGAGGCTGAGCAGGCACTGATCCAAACCAAAAAAATGATTGATTTCAGTTTGACCTTTTTAGAGAGATTTATTCATCTGCCTATAATTGGGTTTGTAAAAGTATACTTCATTAGCTGTAACGATTATGAAGTGCTTTTTAAATTTCCATTCCATTGAAGTCGAAAGAAAGTTTTTATTTTTTTTAATTTCTAATATCTTATAATTTAAGTAATAATGTCACATAGGTCACTAGTGGGCGCTTTTCTTTGTTTAGTTGTTAAGAGTAGCTAGTGTACTTCGTTTTTTTCTTTTTTAATGTATTGCTAGTTGCTCTCATTAATCTGGGTTTGCAATATAAGTACTACAGTCAGGATTGTAAAATGTGTATCCATTTGAGGGAGCAAGCGTTTTAAAGGACAAAGGAGGATTTTAGTCCAAATAAAGCTTTACTTTTTCCATTATTTACTGGCCTCGGAATATTTCTGTGGCAACAGCTTCTTTTTTATTTATCTCCTAGCAATAACATTTTAACTTTTCTCTAACCTAAAAAGTGCCTTAATATCTGTGGGGCTCTTTTGTTAAAGCATAACATTTTAACATGTAGATGCTACAAACAATAACCTGAAAAGGTTATTTTCAGCTTCTTGAGTAATTTTTTACAGAATTAATTCTTAACTATTCACTTGCATGATCAGGCAGTATTTCCATTTTACCCATTGAACCAGTCGCATAACTAGACAGGGAAACCAGGGCATCTGCCCCAGGTGCCAACTTGTGGGGAGAAAGAGGAATGGTCGGAAAAACATCTGTGGCCATCTCCTCTGCCACAGAATCATGCTGGCAGTATGGCAGCTTTACTTCCAACTCTTTCCTTTATGATATGCTAAAATGATGAGGCAATAAAAATAGTAATTCTGACATTTAACTTCGTGGTTAAATTCAAGCAACAACTGAAACCTGTCCAATAAAAAGAAAGATCTAACTTTTGTTTTGCTAGCTGCTGAACAGTTGGTTAACTCCTTGCTAGTTGCTGGTGTGCAGAGTACACTAAAAAGATCCATAATTACAAACATGCTAGATTGGATATATACCTATAATGCACATCCCTAGGTTAGAATGCATCAGACACTTCGTGTTCATCCCCAAAAATTCAAGAGATCAAAAGAAGGGCAAGTGCGTGACTGACTCAATTAATCCTATTGTTTCAAATGTTTCTCAATAAATTGCTGGGTTTTTGGTTGCTGCAGTGTTGGTCTAAAGTCATAGGCAGGCAAAGTTCTTTGAGTAGATGTGGTATCTTTTATTAGACCAAGATCTTCAAACAGATATCACATCTACTCAAAGAACCTTGCTTGTCTCAATAAATTAGTCTGTTAAGACACTTGCACAGTACTTTGAATTTCAAAGTGTTACTATTAGCTGGTAGCTCAGCAAAGTGGAACCCTGTTGTCACAGTTTGGAGAGGTTTAGCGAGAGCTTGAATATGGCTAGCAGCTAAGCATTCTAATATTAGTTAACTATAATGCAGTCTGGTGTGCCAGTATCTAGTGTATAGATACCACTTCACCATTGATAGACCGTCATTTTTTTCTGAACGTATCCATTTGCTACCTCACTCATGTGGTAGTTATAATGCCTGGTAGTATGTACCACTGCATCAACCAGATTTGGCAGAAAGAGGAAATTTTTATTCTAGCATTCCCTCACAGAGCTAACTATTTCATGCTTCTGAAGCAGAAAAATTGTAGTAACATATAATAACCTTATGGGTGACAGCTTTGTGATGGGGATCATTTACTACGAGTACTATGTGGGAGTACTGCCTTAATTTAAAGGGTTTTTTTGTCTTCAGGTGTCAACGGAAGCAGTGGCGGATAGACTTGCCAGCCACTAGTGTAGTGATCACCTTTCATAATGAGGCAAGATCTGCTTTACTTCGAACAGTTGTCAGGTATACCAAAGAGATGTACTCTGTTGCCCTGAAAACCCCTATGTATTGCAAATGACTGTGACATGGAAAGTGAACACTGATTAGTATTGGTTTCCTTTTATTGCAGTGTTCTTAAAAAAAGTCCATCGCACCTTATCAAGGAAATTATATTAGTGGATGACTACAGCAATGATCGTAAGTACAATTGTAGAGCCTGAAGTATGGGACTTTGAATTGTTAAGTTAGAGTCCAATACACTCCAGAGAAAAAGGACTTGCCATACTCCTTTAACAGGCTTTTATTATAAATGACTGATATTTGTACCAAATATTTTGTATTACTGGTATAAATGGATTCTGACACTAACAATCATTTAAGATAAGAAAAAAAAAGAAAAAGTCTTACTGCTATTAATAAAACTAAAGAATAGAAACTTTTAGCTAATATGATGTCCAACCTGAATAAAGTATATGAACAGTGAAACATAACTTTTGGTTAAAAGTTGGGACTTATCTACATGACAGCATCTCTCTTGCTATTGCTGTGCTGATTTTATAGCTATGTCGGCAAAGTCCTCTAGAAAGGTGCAGCGTACGATGGCAGAGATCTTTTAAGAATGTAGCTACATTGCCTCCCTGAATGCCTTAGCCATGGTGTTCATAGTTCACAAATAAATTAAGATTAATGTAAATATTTACAAACTTGAATTTCTTGTATCTTTTTTGCCATGATATTTAAAATAGTTATATCAACATGGGGTTAATCATTCATTTAATTATTGTCTTGCAGCTGAGGATGGTGCTCTCTTGGGGAAAATAGAGAAAGTGCGTATTCTTCGAAATGACCGTCGAGAAGGTAAGATATTGGTGAACTCCGGGGAGAGAAAAGTACAGATTAAACGACTATGTATTTTAAATGCACCATTCTCTATCTTTAGTGCAAAAAAGAAGAATTGATCATTTAGTACTGAAAAAAATAAAAATGTATGTGCTAATTATGCAACAGTGGCAAGTATCTAATCTGATTTAAAATTCATCTTTCTCACTTACCATTCACTTCACAATTAGTCTCATTTCATTAGCTAGGTACTTCTTGAATGTTGGGTTTACAGCCTTAGATATGGCAGTTAGTCTAATTACTGTCCTACAGCTGTTGAAATAACTGATAGTTGACTAAAGTACCAAATGTGTGCTTATTCATTTTTATAAATGCTCAGCTAGTATCCTGCCAATTTTGCCTGTGGAACAACTATTCGAAAACAAGCATTGGCACACATACTACCTTGATATGCCATGACTAATTACACTGTGCACAAGAATTTCCATACTCCTGAGCACTCAGTGCTTGAATATTTTCTTTGGAATATGCTTGTAAACAAAACTTTGTCAGAAAAGCAAGGTTTTACTAGATCAGGCATATAAGTAAGCCCGTAATGTTTTTCAGATCAAAACAGCACTTAAAAAGAACAAGGTAACCATTATGGAAAGCTGATTTACAGTAAAGAGCCTTTGGAGTGGTAACCGATTTTTATCTTACTTATCTCTGCACGATACTGTAGAATTTAGAGGGTGAACTGATTTTTTTCTAGTTCATACACTGAGAGGTGCATCAATGTGAAAAGTGGAACTAATTGGTTTGCCAGATATTTTACTGATGATGCATGTACCACAAAAAAGTAACTTATAAACAATGATAATGCTTTCAGGTTTCATGGTGCTTTAGATAGACTAAAGATGTAATTCCTTCCCTGAAGGACGAGCCATTTGTTTTTACATAAAGACTTACTTTTCCTTATCATGCAGTTATGTACACATTTAATGGAATATATTTTAAAGGAAACCTTTTAAGGTTACCTTTTTCTCACTTGCATATCTTTAATATTTAGGAAATAAAGTAGAAGTTTAGAATGATATTTCAATGATGACACGATCTGTACAAACTAAAATTTAAGAGGAACAAGAATAAGAGTAAATGAGAAAGTGGAACACGAGGGTAAGAGGAGGAGGTAGGGACATGAGGTATGAGGAATCAAAAGAAAAGAGGTGTATCAAACAAATTAGTCTGATTTTTAGGGAAAGCCTAACTTGCAGAGCAAGAAGGTAGAGAAGATGCAAGCTGAAAAAAAGATGCCAAAGCTAGATTTTAGGGCAAAGAGTTGAGGAAGAGGAAAATGAAGATAGTTTGTGTTCCAGAGATGGATTCTAGTTTGAAGGGAGCTATATTAAAAATACAGTCAAAATGGAACTAAGGAGAGACAAAGAGAAGTAAAAGGTGTGATAAATAGCTGTTACCCAGATTACAGTTAACTTTGTGGGTGGGCTTCTGGTAAGAGGCAGAAATGGGTCTACAGCCCAACCTTTTATTTGCTTTCACTTTAAAACATGAAAATAAGCATTTATCCCATAGTCTGTTTGGCTACCCATAACAGCGCAGCATAGATTCTCACCTATACCGGTTGGCGTGACACGAAACGGGGGAGGAAGGTGGCATGCACATTGGCAGCAGGTCTTCTCAAATCTGCTGAGTTCTCCAAACTTTCCCTCCCAGCCTATGCCCAATAAGTTTAGATGGCTGGTTCTAATATTTCGATAAACGATTGGTTTTATTTGAATTAATTTTGTTTTGCTGAAACTTTTGGAACTGGACTAAACCAGATCTCTTGCCGACTTAAGTGTCAATTAGTTAGGATTTATATCCTTGGGAAAGAGAGAGGAAGGATTCTTATTTCCTTTCCTTCCCTGTTATGGAGTGTTACTCAATGCTGGCCTGTTTGTTTTATTTTTGTTTTTACCCTTAGTTTATGGTCTTCTCTGACAAGGCTATTTTTGTTTTTAAAGATTATCTAAGCATCTTAACAAAAATATATCTATTATAACAAAATGACACCTAATACATTTGGTTACATCAATCACTACTACTACTATTTTAAGATAAAGCTTTGATATAGTGTATTCGGATTATTTCATGTATGGTCCTCCCTTATCTCCTTTCAGGCCTTGTGCTTTGTTTAATTGTGTTTGATGGCTTCCTTTACTTGCTGACCAAGTTAGTTGTCACATCTGCAAAGGTTCACACTACGATAACTCAGAAACAGGCTTTTGGTGCCTTCTGCTTAGCAACACTTCTGCAGCTTGGCCTAGGCCCCTTGAAAATGGCCAAGGCTGGCAACATGGCAAGGTAGGGAGCAATGAAACAAAGTGCTAAATAGGGCAGAACCGTAGAAGTAAGATGTTTTCAACTTTATGTGAGACTAGATCAGTACAAGGAAGCTTAGGAAGGAGTGATTTAGCTGCTAAATGCCAGACTGCAGCAGGAAAAAAAAATTTGAAAGGCTTAAGAGGAAAAAACTCATTCATTCATGCTTTGAATGAGACTTTGGGAAGTAGGGCTGTATTTTCAAATGTTAGATGGCAAAGCAAGAAGATTTGATGGGAACTGATGTGCAAAAACAAAAGGAAAATGGGAAGCTAAAGAAGTGTTGTTATTGGTCTGGAATGATAGGGAAAAGAATGGCTTATTAACTGTTAAAGTAAAATAGAGGAAAGACAGGGGGTTTAGTTTTTTTTTGTTTTTTTTTTAAAGTAGGACTCATGAAATAAAAGGATGGGTAGGTGCATTTGAGAACTATCTGCAGTGGTAAGAGTAGAAGAGGTCACCTGGGGAACAAAAGGGGGGAGAGGGCATAGAAATCCCTCGTAAGTCTTGGGATAGCCCAGAGGAGAAAAGGAGTTCCATTAAGCCAATGATTAGCAAAATAGGACTAAAAACCTAAGTCACAGAACCATAAGAAAGGAATGGAAATTGAGCAAAGGCTCTTAGAAATGGAATAAAAAAGGGATGGTTACTTTAGCAGTTTGAGACAAGGCTGAAGCCAACCTGGAAACAATTGAGGAGGTAGGAATAAAGAGTCTGTTCAAGGAATTCAAAGACTTAAGAAATGGGAGAGACTTAACAACAGCATCTCCTGCAAATCTGCCATTGCAAGTTTATGGTAAAGTTGGGACTTACCTAAGCACATAGGTACATTTTCACTATACTAAGCATAGATTAAGTGGTGCAGCTCCCTAATGTGACTGGTTGTGCCAGTCATAAAGGCCTTCATTTTGGTACTGTTCATTTCTGTAAGGATGAAGAAGCTATACTAGTCTAATATACCTTTAGACACCGTTGTTATACTAATGATTATACCGGTGTAACTAGAGTTATGACTTTTCTGTCAAAATTAATATACAAGCTATGTATCCCAGTCTTTATCCTGCAAGAAGCAGAATTTGTTTGGCAATATATATATTTTTCGGATAAACTAGCTTGCAGAGACGAGCTTTGGGGCACCCATTCCTCAGATTTGGGGTTGGAAAATTCAAACCATGAGGCAACAAGAACCCAAACAAAATGGTGACTTCCACTCCTAGACAAAAAGCTTGTTTAATATCTCTTCCAACTATATAGTTGGCTTAGTAATAGATATTGCCAAACAAATTCTGCTTCTTGCCATCACATCTATAGCAATATTATTAACCCACTTCTTAAGTTAGAAGTTTTTGTCATCTAATTCCTGAACCTCAGTGAGCAGCCTGTTTTTATAAAAGGCTTGTGGGCTGGCTGGATAGGAGCATTACTGCTTTTCTTTTTAGAGCATTCTAATTTTGTCTCATTACAGTTGAATCTTTCTCCAGTGATGACTTCTTAAATCTTTCTTCCAAGGTTTGATGCGCTCTCGTGTCAGAGGGGCAGATGCGGCACAGGCTAAAGTATTGACGTTCCTGGATAGTCACTGTGAATGTAATGAGCACTGGCTGGAACCTCTTCTGGAGAGAGTAGCTGAGGTTAGTATAAGGTGTCTGCTTACCTGATTGAAAAATGATTGATTTGATGTATTTTGTACAAAATGATTTTCTCTGTAGTGAGAGTAAACAGGACAATATGGATTGTGCAACAGCTCATCATTCAGCAATTCGTTCATCGTTTCATGATGAATTCTCAGTTCTTGTTCATTTAATTTGTAAACAGCAGAGCATAATCTATATAAATATTTATGATAATCTTTTAAAGTAAAATACATGCTTCCTGGTTTTTTTGTGACCTGTCATTGTTTCATTGTTTCAACTGTTTCTACAAGCTTAAGAGGGTTACTTCCTCTTCAGCCAGTACCATTTTAGCATAATGCCATGTATAGGTACTCCTCATTTAATATCATCCCAGTTAACGTTGTTTTGTTTGCTAATCTATTAGAGAACATACTCATTTAAAGTTGCTCAGTGTTCGGTTATATCATTGTTTGGCAGCTGCTTTCTAGTAGGTAACTACTGTGATGCAATTGGATTCACTTAACAACCTTTTGCTTAAAGTCACATTTTTCAGGAACATAACTGTGAAGTTAAGTGAGGAGTGGCTGTATTTGAATATACCTGATTGCTGTTGTGAAGGGAGATTCAGGCCAGGAAAGGGACATTGGTCTGTCTATCTGTCCTACATGATAAGTTTGTAGGAGCTGTGGGTATATGGTTCTGATATTTCAGCCTAATTTGTGTCTCTGGAGAACCATTGACAAGACTGGTTAAGAGTGTGCATATGTGCTGTTTCCCTCCTTGTCTTACCTCTACTTTGAAAATGATTGCTTACTAAGGAATATACAATTTTGAGAAATTCTGCTCAAGTAGTGGAAAAAACAAACATTGCACTAGACAGCCCTGAATAAAAATGTGAAAAAGCCATTTGGCCTTCTTTTTACATTCCCCTTGCTCATTAAAATGTTCTCTGAATGTACCTGTTTCCTCTTAGAATGACCCTACTCTAATCTCCTTCTCTCTAGAAAAAGGTATCTGGGCTAGGGAAGAAACATGAAAAATAAGGTATATTGCTTAGAACACTTCTAAGTATTCAGTTGTTGAACTGATAAAACTGAAGCCAAGAATGCTGCTATTTGGAATGCCAAACACATTATTTCGTAGATTTCATAGACATTCGGGCTGGAAGGAACCCCAAGGATCATTGAGTCCAGCCCCCTGATTCAGGGGCAGGAAGTCAGCAGGGATCATAGGATCCCAGCAAGATAAACATCTAAATGTATCTTGAATGCGTTCAAAGTGGGTGCTTGAACCACCTCTGGCGGCAGTCCAAACCTTGGAGGCTCGGACAGTAAAGAAGTTCTTCCTTATGTCCAACCTGAATCGTAAATGCAGCCATTATACCTAAAATGGTTTCTGTTATGTACTCTGTCTTGCAAATGTCCTAACGCTCCCCACTATTCCTACCTTTAAAAAAAAATTAACAAAACATGTTCTACACATTAACTGTTCAGGACAGGTTGAGCATAGTGTAGTTTGTGTGCAGTAACTTGCAGTTGTGAACTGTTTTTAGTGGTTTTTGCTGTTTGGTTCTGTGAAGTCTTGCTGTTAATTTTTCTAGAGTCACTGTACTTGCTATAGTGCAAGATTTGTGTATGACTTGGAATTCTGTTTTCAAATATTAATAACTTAGAGTTGGTTGAAGTTTGACAATACTAATATAACTAGTTAATACCTATGAAGTACCTTGAAGCTAAATATACAGGTGCTACAATAATTTTTAGTTACATAACGTGCATTATTTGAGAGCCCCATTTAGCTGAGAGTGCAGCAAGCTTCAAAACTTAGAAAAATCTGCCCCTCCACTTTCATCTCGAAAGAGATTAGAAAGCTCCCACACCAGCAAGTTCTTCTACTGGTTGCTCCAGAAGGAGCAAATGGTTGCAGGAAACCTTGGCTTACAAACATAAGCCAATATAAAATAGAGATTGGGAACTGCTTTCAAGTGTAGCTGGACTGGAGCCTGTACTTACTTGGAGACCAGGGGAATGGGAGCACTGAGCTACTGTGGCTCTTTACGTAGAGGACAGATTCCCTGCTCCTTACCCTGTGAATTTCTGCTTTTCTGTTTCGCTGTTGGTGCAATTCCACAATGAACTTTGCAGGCAACACTTTAACGTTTTAGGAAATTAAACTGAGAGGGAGGAAATATATTCAAGACTTCCATAACAACAGAATGTAGCACCATTTTGAAGTGCTGGTAGGCTAATGAACTAACTAAGATTAGTAAATGATCTTCTTTACAAAAGAAACTGATGTACATTTTGTTGCACGTATCCGCTAATTTCAGGTAGCTGGAGATGATTAAATACACTAAAACTTCTTTTTTTTAACTACTGTCATGTGGTCTTGAGCTCCCTGAGAAGCATAAATGTAGATATACACTAATCACATTAATCATATGTTTGAGTCTAGAAGGGTGCTCAATTTGATGTATGAATATTGGTACAGTGTAAATAGTGAAACTAGCTTAGCGTACTGTTAAATAAGCTTTAAGTGTAATTGAAGTCCCAAATTCTTTTTCTTGGGGTAGAAGTTAAAGATGTATAGTATTTTCTACCCTTTTGGGAAAGGTAAGGTACACATTTACATGATTTGAGGGGTTGGTAACATAACTTTATGGCTGTTCAGTTTGACAGGGACTAGAAATTATTAATGTATGTTATGTCCATCATACATGTCAATCAAGCTAATACAGAACCTAAAGATGTCATGTTAATTTAAGTAGATAAGGAAGAGAATTGGAAAGTTAGGGCTATCTCTCTATCTCTGTCTATTAATATTAGTATTATTATATTATATAATAATTTGTATTAATAAATATATAGAAATAAAATGCTAATATTAGTATATAGAAATGGATAGCTCCAACTTTCCACTTCTCTCTCTTATCTGCTTAAATGAAAATGACACATTACCATCAAGCTAGTACAGAACCTAAAGATAAATGATGTATAGCAAGGATGGACTATACACCAAACCTATATAAACTTTGGGTGGCACATTTGACAGTAGCAGATTTTAAACAAACTAGATCTTTAGGGCTAGGGACAGACATTCAAAAAAGCCTGAGCCTGAATTGATTCAGGCTTTGCAGGTTAGTCTAATCTAGCTAGGTTGAACTGGTTTCCAACCATACAGACAATCCCTCTGGACTAAGGAAATTCAGACACATGCCTGCAGTGGCTCAGGCTGGAAGCTGGGGGGCACTAGAGCAGCCCTCCCTTCCACACAGCTAAACTAAGGGAGGCCCCAGAAGGGCTCTGACTAGGGAGGAGTGTAAACCCCCATCCTGCCTGCAGTCCCTGGGCTTTTCCCCACTGGCTGCTCAAGGGGGGGCGGGGTTGCCAGCCTGCAACCCTGGGATAGCACTCTGAGGGCAAGGCAGAGTGTACAGTGCATGCATCTATTGATGATACAGAGCTTTTCACTCTCCCTCCCTGCTTCTGCAGCAAACTGACAGGCAAGCAAGCTGGAGGGGGTGAAGGGGGGAGCTGGTAACAGTGTTTATCACCCTTATCTCAGTATTTATTGCCCCATTAAGAAAATGACAGACACAGTACCAGCTATCTGTTGACTCAGCACAGACCCAGCATGTAAGGTGTCTGGCTGATGCACAGACACCTCCGCAAAGGCAGAGGGGAGAAGGGAATTTTGTGCTTAGCAGAAAGTGGTGAGAGAGAGGGAAGGAGGGGAGCAAACGGCTTTTCTCAAACATTTCCAAAGTAGTACATTAAGGTATCTGTTGGTTAGCTCCAAAAAGCCTGTCTGTCTTTGTCTCTCCCACAGCATGGACTGTAGCCAGCATGTGGTCTGCTAGCTAATCCAAAGGTGTCTGCTAAAGTGGGGGGGGGGAGGGGGGGGATAATCACTGCTGAGCACAGAGAAGCCAGAGCCAACCCTGATGTGGAGTACAGAGCCCTGCCCAGCCCAGAGAGCATGCTGGGATGCTGGGGGAGTCTGGTTTATCTTAAACCAGCAAGAGGTCTGGGACAGACATTGCATAAACTGGTCTGAACCAAATCGGTTAACTCTGATACTACATTCAACCAGGTTTATCTCAAACCAGTTTCATCTATTTTCACATTGGTTTATGTGCACTGAACATTTGTTCTGTTACAGGTTTAAACTAGTTTTTGATCACGTAAACCAGTTTATGTATAATGTCTGTCCCTAGCCTAGGTGATAACAGAATGGCATTGTGATGAGGAATAATATTTGGGTTCTGTTCTCATGTCTGTTTTAAATTTGCTTTGTGTCTTCAGATGAGCCACTAGTGGTCTAGCAGATATCACCATGAAGATATTCATAATTTCTCCAACAGGTGTTGTGAATCCTAATTAATTCTGGTTCAAAGTTTTGAGATCCTCTAGAATACTAATAGGGGAGGGAGAGAAGCAAACCATGTAGAATCCTTACTAATTCCTGATGACTAGAGTACAGTTTACAATAATCTAAATTTCTAGTATCTTCATTATGCCTCTACCCAATATTAAAAGAATTAGAGTACCAGCACTACCAGTTTCCAGGCACTTATTTTCATACTTTTTATTTCCCTTTACTGTAATCATCATGAAGCACACACAATTTGAGTTCCATGTTTCATTGCAAAGTAACTACAACATTTACAGAACGGAGCAAAACTTTACCATATTTTCCCTTGGCATTTTTTAGTTATCAAAATGCAGATCAGATTCCTTATAGGATCAGCAAGAAAAGTAAGTGTCCAACAAGTCAGCTTTAAATAAAGGCCACTTCAAAGGAACAGTTGCTTTTAATTTTTTCAATTGGTGTTTCTGAATTGAGGCCCGCAGGTCTTTTTTTTAACAATTTATAAGCATTAACTGTTTTGTTGCACTCTGCAATTATTGTTCTGAGAATACATAAAAACTCTGCCTACTCTGCTGCAAAACACACATCCGTTTATATCATGGGAGAAAAACAAGGCTGTTATCGGGAAAACAGAGAGGAATATATTGAAAGGATGCCTTCAGCTCTTAAGATTACCATGTGGTTTTTGTATCTATATAGAAGCTAGAGAGAGTTTTGTTCAAATAGTCTCCTCCGATATGCTACAATACCAGTGTGCTAGTATATGAGTTCTGAAGTGAAATTTAACCAAGCTGGGTTTTGTGGCCTGGGAAAAATCCCAGAAAGGTGAATAGCTAGCGCAGCCAACTGCCGTATAAGCCAATACATCCAGCCCTAGGTATAAATGAGCTCTTAGGGCCTGACAGGTAGTGTGGCCTCATTGTGGCAATTTCTCCCCCTAATGTAACAGGTGCTTTGAACACTTTTCAGATCACCCTACTCACCTATGTCAAACATAAAACTGCAGTGGAAAATGGAAATTTCAGAGATAATTTTATCAGAGTATAGAGGCTCCAGATATAGACATAGCCTGAAATATCTGTTCAGATATTTTTGGAGGCTTTAATTGTTTTTATTTTATATATATTTCCACTTCTGTAGTTTAGTGGATTATTTTAAGTTCTGTCATTTTTCAGCTGTTTTAATTGACTGATCCTTTGACAACACATTCAGTGACCATTTTTCTCTGTTATACAAATGTTATACAATGTACCCAGCAGATAGATATCGGGTATTAAGAACAAAAAGGCTTTGTTTTGACTTTTCTCACCTGTCCTACCTGTTAAATGCGACTTGTCTTTTGAGGATTTTCTTAGCTTAATGAAGTCATACTAATTAATGGTTAGTGGAAGGCCTGATTGTAAACTTGCACAGTGTTATGTCCCTGATGAAGGTGTATAGTTGACCATTATAGTTCATGATATTGATTTGGATCTTAGCTTGAGTTTTAATTTGTGGATCCAACTAGATTCTCTTCTTATCATTTAGCAGGATTAAAGCCTTGGAACTACTGACTGGCTGATGGCAAGATAGTGTGGATTCTGTAAATGCTCAGCATTTTCTTAAGATTAGCAGCATGTAATAACAATTTGAGGTTTTATTGAGGTGCTTAAGGATTTAGCAATTAGGATTAAATAATTGGAGACAAAACGGTGCTCTTGATACCTCTCACTATTTGCCCAATCTTGATTTGATTTAACAGAATTGATGATACTTCACAGCAATCCCTTTTTCAGTACAAGCAGTAAAAATGTTCTCACAAAAAATTGATAGTAGAAAACAGATTAATATTCATTCTGATATGGGAAGAATGAGTTCTGAACCTATAAATTATATCCATTGCTAGTTGAAAACGAATTCCATAAATATGATTTTAAAATAAATGAAGAGGTTTTTCACCCAATGCACTTTTACCATGAAATTGCTTATTCTGTAGCACATTAATCAAAATTAAATTTCTCATTTTCATTAGACACATCTTTATGTATTTTCCACACTTTATTAATATAGGCACTAATTTGTTGAGTTAAGTGTTTAGTCCTACCCATAATTAATAACAGTCTGTTCTGAGGCGTTGTTCGTGGTATCAGAGTATTGCCTGTGAACCAAGAGTCCTGCGATAATTATTCATGAAAACACATTAAAAAAAAAATTGGTTAGCATTTTATCAAGCAATAAATAAAATGCAGGTTTTTTGTGAAATGGAGTAAAGTGGAATGTTCCAATCTATTACATTAGGAAAATGATGAGTAGTTTTGAAAGTATTTGGATTTTACCAACATCCTAATTTTTATATGCAGGTTTGATGGAAAAATCATGTTTTGTCAAGATTGTTTTGAAAACAACACATTCATTCAAGGAGAAGTGTTCAAAGCAGTTTCACTGCAAGTGGGTGTGGTAGCTGTCCAAAGACTTTTTTTTGTTGCTAGAATAGATTTTCTGACAACTTTAATATTTTGAATTTTTTTAAATATATCTATTTCTGTATTTGTTGACTGGAGTATCCCAATGTTAAGTGTCTTTATGCTAGTGCAGAATACATTATCATTAAAGGAAGGATCTGCTGGTGTTGAAAGGTCAAAGAAAATATAATATATATAATATTGGGTTAAGATGGTGGATTGGTGAAGTCCTGATAGATACTGCAGCTCCTTGGACAGCAGGAGACTTAACATCTGAATTCTGAAGTGGTTTTTGAGACTAGTTTTCTGTGCCAGGTCTAAGACTGAGAATCACTGTTTTCTGCTTGCCTTCTGAACTCTGGGTTTGAAGTTGATTATGTGTTTTGTTTCAAGTCCAAGGGGAGAGGATTATTCTTGTATAAAAGTAGTCTAGAATGAAGAGAGAATTCAAAGCCATCAGTTGAGGCAGCTGTTTCTGGAAGTGCTGGTGAGAAATTCTCCCTAAATGGATATTCAGTGAGAGTCAAAAATAGAGGGGGAAGTGACAATGGAATCCCACTGAACTGTTCAAAAATATCATCCTGTGTGAATCTCAATATTGACTTCATTATTTCAATATTACTTTTTAATATTTATTTTAGGACAAGACCAGAGTTGTGTCTCCTATAATTGATGTAATTAATATGGACAACTTCCAGTACGTGGGGGCGTCAGCTGATTTAAAAGGCGGTATGTACCTGTACTGGAATACGAGTCAACCAAAAAAATTAAAATAATGCACAAGGACTCGAAACGCACATCATTATCATCACAGAATTGACAGACTTAAGGCACCCTTTGCTCCCTCTCGTGCATGAAGTTGAGGTTCTTACAGTCAGTGCCTTTCTAGACATGAACTTGAAATTCATCTTTTGTAGGTAAAAAACTTTTAAGGTTTCTGCTGGCCTCTAATTCACAATCAAAACTCCTGTTGATGTTTCTTTATAGTGGCTATATATACATTTCAGGAGCAATATAGGGCCAACAAGTCTTTGCTTCTGCTATCCAATAAGACATTCATTAGTACATGGCTTGAAAAGATGCCAAGAATGCCCACACACTTATGCAGCTTGTTTTGCTTAAAAACTTTCAAATATTCAAACTGGTTGACTTTGTATACATAAGGTTAAGTGTCAAGTTTCTTACAGCTAGTCATTAATCATATATAAAAAATGTATATAAATGCATGCTTTCTCATACATGCGCGTACACTTGCACACTCACTCTAGGTTCTACAGTGCCATTATCCCTTTCCAAATTTCTTCAGACTGTGATAGGAATGGAAATGAAAGATTTTCTTTTGTGACAAATTAATGGCATATGTTCTGCTTAATAAGTGTGAACAGTTCATGACTGATAATAAAAACCTTTATGCAACACTTAATTCAGAGCAAAGGGCTTAACATTGAACAAAAAATGTTTTATTAGGGATGTTGACATAAACAATAATACAATTTCAATCTCTATTGTGTTTCAACCAGGGCATGAAATTGCTTTCATTAGGAGTGAGGGGTAGTTCAATTTCAAACCTAGTCTGCCCTTAATGTTTGGGGACCTACTTCAGTCAGATGTGCCAGTATATTGGTGTTCCTTGAATGGAGAATCTCAGTGGATCCAGGAGCAGGGCAGTGGGGGTGTGGCTGTACCCGTCTTTGGCTGTTCTGTGCATGCATAATGAATTCTACATCCACTGTCTGGTCAGCACAAGCTCCTGCCTGATCTCTGCATACATAGTGAGCTCTTTATTTTTGAAAAAGAAAAAAAATATGTATATAACTTTATCTGTGTCACTCCACCAAGCAGCCCTTGTGGTTTACTTGCACATCAAAGCACACTTTGACAGTTAAACCATTAAAAACCCATTACTCTGAGCTCATCAGAGTGAGATCTTGTAGGAGCTACCATTTTCACATGGTTTCAGAGCCCAGGTTGTAAGTGCTGCCACCACTGCTTCTCTCCCTCCTTTCTCCTGTTGCTGAATTGAATGGGAGGGTATGGGGGTACAGAAAGAAGATAAGGGAGGTGAACAGTAGCACTGCTCACTCCCTGGGCTCTGGAGTAGTGCAAAAGTGGTGGGCCTGGCCAGACCATATTCTGATCAGCTGGTGCACTCATAAAGCTGACTGCACATGTGGAGCCTGGGCAGGAGCCTGCGCTGACCAGCCTTTGAGCTCAGAGCTCACTATGCATGCATGGCACAGCCAAAAGGTCACTACTCACCCCTGTATCTGCCCCTGATGCTTCTGTTAAACTAGAGTAGATGTTCGTTTAAGACACTAAGTGCCAAGTTCTAGCCAGTGACTTGAGTTTTGAGTGACTGCACCCCTTTAAGCTACTAAGGAGATATGGAACCTTTCATGTCCAAGTCGGTTATTTGTTGAATATGTTATAAAGAAGGTAAATAAGTTGCTGTGACTGAAATCTAGACTTATATAAATCAGCACCTCATCATTCTTACACGTGCACCAGCTTCCAATAAATGCAAAAGTTTATTCCCCAAGGTATTTGTTATATGACCTGGGTCCTGGGAATCTGTGCATGACTTCTTGGCACTATTTCTGTGTTGAAGAGGGAGGAATGTTCTTAAATAGAAGTGGCAAACATATCTTTCATGCTATTAAATTCTTGGTCTTGGGGAATTGAGGGCTATGAATAAAGAATGTACAGGCTTGCTGCTTCTCATGGTGCTTCTGTAGCTCTGTCCTTCCCAGATATCTTCCCTCACTTCTCCTTGCACTGTTGAAATGCTTCTTATTAAATGGTGTCCAGCCCCCTTTACTCATGGCCTTGGGAGACAGAATATGCCAACTTTTGAATTTAAATAATAGGAATTTTGCACATTCAAATTTTTAGGTTGTTAAAGGTCTGTGGTGGTCTCCTCCAGTTTTCAGTGATCAGATTACCATATCATAACTACTACATTTGTCCTTTTTGGCCATACTAGTAAAAGCCAGAGACAAGGAATGGAAATTGAACTACCCTTTCATCTGTAGTATTCTCACTTCAGCTGACGCATTGGGTGTTGACACAACATGGGAAAACTTACAGTACTTTTGTGTGTGATACCTGGAGAGAAGACTTAATTACCTTGAACAAGAATCCTGTTCTAACAGTAAATTTATTTTATATGTCTTTTTTTAAAGTGGGATTGGAAAAAAGGGTTTTTTTTAAACTTAGCTATTTCCCAAATGCATGTATTTTACCTGTTAGTGTTACAAGACAAAAACCTTCCTTCTGCTATTCGTTGTTATTTGATAATATTATCTGATGTATTCTCATTACTTGAATGTTAAATTGGACCTAATCTCTTAATGCAGACACCACAATAGGCTGGCATAAATTACATTTCAGATGAAGTAAGAGTAAATTCTTCTTTCTTATCAGATATGCATTTGGGTAATACAAATAAACGTTTGCTACTTTTTAAAAAACTCCCTTGCATTGAGTTAACGATCTCATTTCATTGAGCTCAGATTCTTTTTTCCCCAGTCAGTGAGAATGGAGAGGGAAAAAACAATTTTGTAGCTATTCTTATGTTTTGCAATGCTCTCCTGCGTTCCAAAAGAGACCCCTTGTGTTCACTGTAATGTATTCAACTCCTATTGCTTCTGCACTGGAACAGTAGCTTGTCTCAAGTATGTTCCAGTTCAGATCGTTTTGTGGAGTACTGAATAAGACTTTTTAATGAAATGCAGAGTATTAGAGTTCATTTTACTTGTCATGAAGAAGGCTTTATACCATTATCTATTGTAAAATTTGAATCACATTTTATCTTAAAGTACTTTGTATTTTAGACCTTTAATATTTTAATGTGCAGTGTTTTATTTCTTGTAGTATTCAATGTTATAGTAACTTTAATACTTGTTTAAAAAGTGCTTGCCCAGTTGGCACACTTTTGTAATGAGTGTTCAAGACTCGCATTTACTTTGTGAGAAATTAATATAAATATCTTGTGGGATAAGTTATGGGTGGATTCAGCTGTCTTCACTTTATCCATTCTGCCATCCCCATGTCTGATAGTTATGATGGGTCATTAGTGCAGTAGTTTGTTACTGGTGCTAATGTTTCTGGATCTAATCTTATCTTTTTTTCTAAATATTCCACTTCCCCTAATGTGTGCTGCTATGTCCTTGTGTTCAGAAGGGATGCTGCTGACATTTTGTAACAAAATCTGTTAATGACCTCATTTAGTCCTAAATGTCTTCAGCTGGCACATTAGCTTGAATCAGGAGCAAGTTCCGTAGGTTGTAGATATTTGAACTTTTTCATGCTAGAAGGGATAAATCGCCCCCTAATTCCTGTGGACAAAGAATTTTTTTTCTGTTGATAAGTTCTGTTAAGCAGCTGATGCTAGTCATTGTTAGGTTTAAAAATGTGAAAGGAGAAAGGTAGGTTTCCTATGTAGGTAAATGGACGAAATTGTAATTAACCTATTGTGACATTCAGCAAGATCCTCATGTAATATATAAATGAGCAAATAAGAGCATTTGCTGTTGTGGAAAATAGGTGCAATATATACATGATCTCACGAAAGCCAGAATCCATTTCTAATTGTATTAATATTTATTGGAGTAAATTTAATGACTGAAAGCTCTTCATTTTAATGTCCCATTTGAGCAGATGCGTACATGGCTAGGTCTATAGGTCAAGGCCTGTTGCTTCTTGGTGTTGCTGTTCTAAAATTAAGTAGAGAGAGATTTTAAAATAAAACCTGATTTCCATTGTAGCCCATGTCTGTGTTGTCTTTCATCTTTAACTCCTGGTTTCTTACTCGTTAATTCCTTTGCCCTTCTTTTGTTTGCTTCCCACATGTTTCCCTGAGATTTTGACTTAAATTCTGTCACCTTTCCATTTTTCTCTTTCCACATTTAAATTTCAGTTCCTGGTAATATTAGTCAGAAAAGTATGATATTAAAAGCTGAACAATGAATGAAATATTTTAACATCCAACTGTTTTCTATTCTGATCTTTTTTTTTTTTTCTCGAAGGCTTCGATTGGAACTTGGTGTTCAAATGGGATTATATGACGCCAGAGCAAAGAAGAGCACGGCAAGGAAACCCTGTTGCTCCCATAAAGTATGTTTCTGTCACCCCCTCTCCCAACACGTGCACACATACACACCGATGTTATTAAATACTTTAAGTGGAACTGACTGAGCTAATGTCTCCCAAATGTTATACTTGGCACACTGTCCTGTTGCAAACTGGTTGGTGCTAGAGTATCTTCTCTTATAAAAGATTTTAAATGTGCAACAAAAGCATACACCACTGGAGTGGTATTACAAAACATAGCAATTGGGTAGCCTGAACCAGTCAACTTTTACATTGTTCCTACTCTTCTTCTACCTGAACTCATGGTTTTTAGTGATGTACAATCCAGTGTTGCACTGAGTGGAATAGAAGGCAGAAACTGATGCTACTGATTCGGCACCCAAATTAGTATGTTCCTTGGTTAGTATCTAGCTACCACTGTTGCATGTAATTACTGAAGGCAGCATTTTGAGACTTGATTTAAAGAGCCATTTTTTATTTTTCCTTCTCTAGAGTTCATGCAAATCTGTGTCCTAATCAGC
The DNA here is from genome assembly GCF_001723895.1 of Crocodylus porosus. Lineage (NCBI taxonomy): Eukaryota > Metazoa > Chordata > Crocodylia > Crocodylidae > Crocodylus > Crocodylus porosus. Next base: position 101,777,057 of record NW_017728943.1, read on the forward strand.
TTGCCTCTGTTAAATTTCATAGATTAACTATCCAAGATGTACATGAAGCAAGCACACCAAAATATATTGACTCCACATATGTAAATAGACCCAGGCATAATATGGCTAAATAGACTACTTCATTTTCCATAGCTGTAAAGAGGGGATATTTACTCCACCTCAAGAATATCAGACTTACTTTATTTATTACTTGCAGGACACTGACTTTTTCAGGCAGAAATACTTAAGAAGGCAAAAAATTATTGTCACTATAGGAAGGGCACCCAGCTGCTGCTCAGGTTTATAAAATAACCCTCTCACTCTTGGGGAATTAAATATTATCTGTGATACTAAGAATGTGGGAGGGGTTTTAAAATTCAGTTTGATTTCTAGTATACATGACCACCATCATCAGCCTTTATAGAAAAGACTTTGAATGAGAATCTAGAAATGGAGATAAACATCATCTATGGAAGTCATGCTGGAGCATGATTCATAGAATAACCCTTGTGGCTATATGCAAGTGCAGTTACACAGGCATATAGCCAAGTGAAATGGCTTAAGGGAGAAAATATTCCAAAATTCTTCATGTAATCAATGAGTCTTGAATCTTTAACAAACAAAACAAAACACCCCAAAAAGCCATATACTGGCCGGTCATTATGCATTTATTTCCTGACTTTCCCCTCTCTCTCCCCCTCTCTCTCTCCTCTCTGTCTTTTTCTCTCTCTTTTAGAACACCAATGATAGCTGGTGGGTTATTTGTGATGGACAAATCCTATTTCGAAGAGCTAGGAAAGTATGACATGATGATGGATGTTTGGGGTGGAGAAAATCTAGGTATGTGCATCATTTAACCTTGGCTCTTTTTGAAGAAAAGCAAGTGATTTCTTTATCCTAATTTTTATGAGTTCATGGCCTTCATCTGCCTATACAGAAAGGATGTAAATGACAGCTAAGACTTAAAGTGGATTATTGGGAAAAATTCAAAGAACAGTTTCAGTTTAGAGAAAGAATTAGAATAGACTAGGACTGCTGAGTTGAATATGAAGGATTGAAGGGGAAGCGTTTGTTAGCTATACATTTGAATGACTTTTGTGAAAAGGCTGGCTAGTACAATGAAGGTAAGAAATTGCAGTAGGAGGTTAAAAATAACTTCCTGTGTAGCGTGAAAATAACCCCTTACCCCATTACCTAAGTGAATTACAATGCAATAGTGTTTAAGTACTACTTGTTTGAGTTTCTTAAGATGTTGTTGAAATTTAATCATGTAACACAGAACACAGAAGTTCATGAATTTAATTCTCTTATGCACCCTTTAAGAAATCAATTAATGTAACTTGTTGTGGACTGATCTAATTTATTTTTTCATGTCATCCTTTCTTGTCACCTATGCTTAAGGTGTATTATAACTTTATAGATCAGGTCTAGCATCACAAGATAATTATGGCTGAAATGTATGTTTATAATTCCCTATTTTCAGCTGATTGGATGTCTGAGATGTAGGAGATGGCCTTTGGCCCTATTCTCATTCTTGTCCTTATACAGTTTTCAATTTGTTTCAGTAACTGGTTTTGGTTATTTAGGTTGCAATAGTGTAAGGTATTGACAGTTGTTTTTTTCCTGTTAAGATTGTCATATCGAAAAAGACTAGTGACTTTGTGGGGGGAAAGTGTGTTTTCTGTTAACAGTCCTTTAGTAGAGATAAGTGTCTTAAATAATGTTTTGAAATAAGTCTGGCTTACAATCAATGAATAAACAGTTCTAACATATACATTGGACACGCAGTGTATTTTCTTTCAAACTCTAATTTCTATCTATCTCTTCATCATGGTTTGGATGTGCTGACATAGATCCAGACATTGATTACGTGCTTTTTTTTAAATGCTGGTGTTAAAAGCTGAAGTATTTGAATGTTTAATGGCCATGTATATAGTTCAGGGGAAAACAAACACTCTTCATTGAGCGCTGTCATATTAAGATATAAGAATGTGTCAGTGAGTCTAATCCCTTGCTGTCTCAGTCAACCATGTAATACAGTCCTTTTTATAATTTGAATAAGCTCCATCTTAAAACTAGTTTGGTTCTTTGTTCCTATCAGTGTTGATTGTGCATAACTAAAACATGCTTATTTGAAAATTGCAACTACTTTCACTTTTTAAAAAATTCCTGAGAAACTTATTGCAGAACTATCTCTGCAGTATTTCAGTTGATTTTTACTATATCTGATAACAGTTGTTAAATAAGTGCATATAGTGTTTTTAACACAGACCTTGTGAGTATATTCTAGTACCCCCTTTCTTTGTTATATGATGATGGAAAGTGGTTCTTCTTCAGTCTTCAGTGCTACAGACAGGTTTCAGGATCCCCCTTAGAAAACTGTTGTAGTCCTTTCTAATTCTTTTCCCCTCGCCTACCAAGATAGCCTTGGGGCGCTAAGACACTACTGCACTTTAAGTAAAGGCTTAAGAATGTGTTTGAGAAGCCACTTTGACTTCACATTATTAAAGTTAAGCAGATGCTTAATTACTTCTGTGACAAACTGGGCACATCTACATGAGATACATACTGCTCATTAGCTTATTAACACTGCACAGTAATGTAGTGGTTAAAATAGTGCTAATAACCTACTGCGCAGTGTTATTAAGCTAATGTGTAGTAAGCATCACAAAACAACTGTGCACTGGCGCACTACAGTAACTCTACTGCGCATTTAGGTAGTACTTTATTAAGAAAATACTAACCTAAATGCGCAGTATCTAAGGTGCATTAATGAACATGTAGATGTGCCCACAGTGTTTTAGTTATAATATTTCTGGTTTAAATACATGCATGGTGTAATTCTGTTGCATTCCTTGGTTTCCTTGATGAAATTTTCCAGGGTGAAGGAAGGAGTTAAGAGACTGAAGCCAGAGTTGCCTTGCCTATCTAACAGAAGATGCATACAACAAGTATTGATTAGCTTTGCTGACTGCTCAGGTTGGCTTGGAAAGCTTTCCTTTGGAGGTGACACCCTCATGGGATTTCAAGGGAAGCAGTGAAAGAGGAGTATCAGACCAAAAAAAAGAGAGCAGCTGAAAAAGCAGTAGGTCTGGAGGAGAGCAGGAGGAATGCAGTAGACCTTACTTTGGGGTGGTCAGGTCTGTGGGCTGGGTTGGGCACAGAGGAACTGTTTAATCCTTTGGATGGGGCAAGGTTGTCCTGCTCTTTAGCTTTGCCTTTATTGCAGAGGAGCTTTCTGCTTTACTGTATGAGACTTCAGGCTGTACTTCATAGGCCCCCATTCCAGGTATCACACAATTAACTGGTTAATTGTGCCATTACCTTGAGTCCAGCTAAATGTGCAAAATATTTATTTCACAATAAAGAACTCCAACCAGTTATAAAGTTAAACCTTCAAAACGTGTACTAACTTTGTAGTTGGTTGCTATTGAGCTTTAATTTGCACGTGTAGCAGGCGGGGTCTTCCCTGTGGCTGGCAGTCCTGTTGACTGTGGGCTCCCAGCTGTAGGTGTGCACCTTGTCCAGCTGAAGCTGCAAGTCCCAAAACTGCTCAGGGCCTTCAGCCCCAGCAGCTGCAGACTGTGGATCACAACAGTACTTTACAGATGCAGGGACCCAGAGTCCCATAGCTATGGATGCTGGGTCCCTACAGCATGCTTCCTTGTGATCTCCCTGCCCTGGAGGTGTGTGGAAACCCCTGGTGGGGGGGAGGATTGCTACTGTGACTTCACCTGCCCCTAGGGGTTTTGTACACCTCACGGGGTGGACAGATTGCCTGAGTGGTGATCCTCCCGCCTCCAGTATTTCATGTGCCCCTGGGCTGGGCAGATCACCACAGTGACTGGAAGCCCCTCAACTGGAGTGTCTAGAGCTCTCAGCTGTGGGAGTTTGCTTCTTGCAAGTGCCACAGGAGCTTGCTTCTCGCCAGTGCAAGGGGAATAAGGCAACAATCCCACTGTTGCGCCTCTTGCCATGCACATGTGGCATGGCAAGAGGCACAATTGTGTGAATCACATATTAAATCCCATTGCACTTTTACCTATACTTGTAGAGGAGGAGGCCGAACCCATCTGAAGAGGTAAAGTCCCTCCTTTGGGAGCTGAATAGAAGGTAGTTCCTTGAGGGAGGGCCATAGATAAGCAGGGAAAGCTAGGGACCAAACAGCTGGGAGTTAGGGATTCGCCCCACTCTACAAGTCATGTGTGGGCTTGCTTCAGGAAGTACTTGGGGAATCTAGATAAGACAAAGGATCCTTGGGTTCTGTCAGCTTTGAACGAAGCTGCACCCTCTCTCAAGGCGAGGAATTTTTGAGATGAACAAGCAAGACGTCTGTGTTTCTGTAGCACTGTCTTCTGTTTTTCCCACATGGAGGGAGCTAGAGGTAGTTTTGAGGTCCCCTTGATGAGTGTCTTTTCTTTCTGTTCCAGTTTTTGACTTGTTATAGGACAGATGTGCTAAGCTTAGTGAGAAGGTAACTGTTTGAAGTTGTCACAGTACTAGTTGGTAGGAATGATTGAAAGGCCTGAATTTTATATTCAAAATAATAGTCCAAGTACACACCAGATACCTGATATCTACATTTGACAGCTTGACATCTGTTGCTGTATAAACTCCTGCTGCTATAATAATATGTTTAGACTGGTGTTATATTCAAGTAAAATATTATATATGATGTATACTATATATAAAATACTGTATATGATTTACATGTACTATGTGCACCTTTTCCCCAAAAATCAGCCTCCTCAAAATTGTGGTGCATCTTAAGTAGGAAAGCTGATTTTCTCCTGTGGGCACATGATATGCAAGAAAATATGGTACTTTTAGAGAAGCTCCATTATGTTTTTTGCTGATCTTTTAAAATTTCTAGGATATGCAGTTGGGGGGGCATTAATTTGTCTGTATATGTGTACTTATACCTCATTTATAAATCATGTTTCCATGTTTCATATTTATTTGAAAGAGTCTGAAAGACCATCTTTACCACTGAGAGGTGATATATTTTACTTTCACTGTTAAATCATTGATAACAGTTTATTTGTTGTATAAAGTATATTAAAATAGCTGTAGATCAATGATGTGTTCAGCCTTTCTTGATCTTTAGGACTGTCACTCCTAAGAATAACGAAAGATGTCTGCACAATAGCACTGAAAAAATATATTGGAAAATTGAATATACTGCCACACATTTCAGTTTACCCTTAGGTGTTAGGATTTGTTTTCATAGTGGTTTTCCTTCATAGTTTTTCAGATTGAAGCAGTAAAGTGGACAAAAGCAAAAAATAGGGATTTAAAAAATCTTCTTCAACCCCTTGTGATTTAAATTCATCTTAAACCCATTCAGGTTTTAGCTGTAAAGTTGGTTAAATGATAACCAATCTACCCCATTCCTGTTCACATGTGTCTCTACCTTCCCCTTTTATCTTCCCTTTAGCTACTTCTTGTCCTCTACCCTTCTCTGACCAGCTTCTTTGGGATTTAAAGTATCCCAAAACCTGTAACAATATACTGTACTATTGTGAGAGTTGATGGGAGATGGAATTAGGTTGACTGAAATATTTCCCATAAACTTAGTGATGTGTAATGAAGGTGAATATGGCCATGTATATTGGAAAGAGCTCAAAATGTATACTTTTAATTCATAGCATTTCAGTGCTTTACAAGCATTCAGCCCCCCCCCCC
>NW_017728943.1:101782820-101815413 GCF_001723895.1 Crocodylus porosus
GAATATCCCCCCCCCCCCCCCCCCCCCCCCCCCCCCCCCCCCCCCCCCCCCTAGCATTTCAGTGCTTTACAAGCATTCAGCCCCCCCCCCCCCCCCACCCCCACACACTTTAGAATCACTGACATGGCATGTATCAGTAGTGCTCTTCAGTCAGAGGGCTGCTCACTCCTGCAGCATCCCCTATTTCTTTGCCTCTCGCTCGCTTGGGGGAGGGTACCAAAGGACCAAGCAACCCCTGTTGTGCTCCATAGAGCTTGTAGGCATTTCAGGAAACACTTCTCAGATTCTCTTCCTCTTTTTTGAGGATCATTTTTGAAGCATTTCTTTCTGTGTGTGCACATCTGTGCTTGCTATGTGAAGTGCTTCAGAGGCAATTGAAGCACTTCAAATGTTTAGGTTTTTTTTTCCCAGGCTTATTCATAATTAAATAAAGATTTGCACTAGGGATGTGAACAGTAAAGCCGATTCATCATTTAATTGATCAGCTCAGCGATAACTGGTTCTAGTTTACTGGTTATCATTTAGCCTGGGACCTGGCGCAGTCTGGGAGGGAAGGAAAGGGGGAAAGAAAGCCCTGCCGTGCCCTAGGAGGAACCAGAAAGGTGGCAGGGAGGGAGAGAAGAGAAGGGAGAGGAAGGAGAGTAATTGTCTGCTCTCCCTCACAGTGTACCAGCAGCTGGTAAACCCTTGCTGGCTGCTGCTTGCCTCTCCCTTCCCTCTTCCTAACTGCGCTGCTGCAGCTGGCCCTAGGAAGCTGCATATTGGTGGCTGAAGCCCCTCATTGGCTACTGTTCCCCCCCGCCCACCAGCTTCCTGGGCTGTACCACCTGCCTGATGGGACTGCTTTGGCCCTTGGCTCCCCCTGCTGCTCAAGGCAGGTGGCTGCAGTCCCTCTTTCACAACAGGGCAGGCATCTGGGGCTCAGCACCTCCCTCTTTACCCCTTACCCCCAACACCCAACTTCAGAGCTACAGGCTGGAGCCCAGAGCTGCCATGCCCATCTCCATCCCTGTGCCTAACCGATTAATTGTTTAACCTGTTATAATCGGAACAGGTTAAATGAATATTTATTTAATCGGCATTTACATCCCTAATTTGCATGTGAAGGGTATTCCAAAACTTTTTAAACTGAAATACTTTTTCAGAACTACAGAATACAGGCTTCCCTCACTTTATGCAGTAGCTGCGTTCCTGAAAAACTGTGCATAACTCGACTTTGCATAAAAGGAACCCACCTTACAAGTTAACAAATAGAGATACGTTCCAGGACCTCAACTGCATTGGCAGCAGGTAAGTCTGCTGGGGCAGCACTGGGCTCTTCCCAGTGGCGGCACTGGGCCGAGCTGTGCTTGAGGCAGGTGGCGATTTGCACTGGAAGGGGGCCAGCGCCACCACTGCCTGCCCTGAGCACAGTGTGGCCCAACCCCCCACCAGGAAGAGCTTGGCCTTAAGGGCTGGGGTAAGTAAGGCTTCAATCTGGCCCCCAGCTGGTGGTGAGGGAGGGATGGGGCTGGAGCAGAGGCAGGTGCTGCAGAGCCCGGATGGAGGGCATGGCTCCTGCTGCTATGGGCTGCTGCTATGGGCTGGGTTCAGGGGAAGCACTGGGCTCTTCCTGGTGGGGAGTGGGTTGGGCCATCATGCTGCACTCAAGACAGGCAGTGGCAGCACTGAGAAGGGAGTTGGGGAGGTTATGGTGAATTTTGGGGTGGCTGCAGCCTCCCCCCACCCCCCCAATAGCTTCCTTCCCAGTGGCACTGCCACTCATCACAAGCACAGCCTGGCCCAGCCCCCTGCTAAGAGCCTGGTGCAGCCCCTCAGCCCACAGCAGCAGCCTGTAGCAGCAGGAATTGTGCCTCCCATCCTGCCCCGGCTGTGCAGCACCTGCCTCTGCCCCACCCCACTCCCTCCCTCACCACTGGCGGGGGTACAGACCAAGCCCCCATTCACCCTAGCCCACTCCCTCCCTCTCTGCTGGGGCCTCCACCGTCCCCCCCTCTCCCCCCACGTGCAATGTCCTGTTAGACCGAGTTTAATCCTTAAATAATTCTAGTTCTCTTTGTTTGCAGTATATAGTCTGACATCTAATTTTGCCTTCAGGAGAGCATACAACCAAGCCCCTGAGAATCTAATGTTGAGTTCTGCTATACCTTTTGCTCCATGCCTACATGTCTCTAGGAACTATACAAAAGTATTTATCTTCTACTGAGTTTACCCTCGGCTACCTTCACTTAGTTTTTTATATTGCTGAGTAACTTTTCCTACCCTGCCCTAGAATTTAATTGTTCTTTTTTTGTATCAGTCCTTTAATCTCTGGGCAAAGAGCTGTGTAAACTCTCTTGTAAAGCTTTATGTTAATGAGTTACACTAGATAAATAATACTGGCAGGCAAAAAAGTTGTAAAAACCATTAGGTGTTGCTACTTTTCAAATGTGAGGCATATGAGCCCAAATTTGAACTGAGTCTGGAAAAAAACTTTTAATTAACAGTAGAATTCATTCTGATACAACAGCTTTCTGTTTTGGGGTCAAAAGCCATCAGGACAAGTAGTTTAAACACTTAATTGTCATATAAGGCAATGAGAGAATTGAGAAAATAATTTAGATCATTAGATATTTTATAAAAGATAATTTCTGCTAATTGTGTGTTCATGTGCCAGAAGATAGACATAACAGCCTTCCTGGTGAAGTCCCCTTAGATACCCTGTATTTTTTCAGAAGATCATCCAACTACAACTTAACCTTGCTTATTTTGCAGAATTACTGGTCATTTGGGGATGGAACTTTTCACCATGGCTTAAAGCCTAAAGATTGTCCAATTGGAGAGAATTATACCTCAGCTACTCAGAATGCTTGGATTCACCTTATTAGCCCCAGAGCCAAAACAGTGGTCCCTGGGACAGAACAAGTGGAACTGATCCCCATAAAAAGAAAAACCATTCAAAAGAAAATCAATTCTTTCTTATATAATCTACAACATCCATAGCTATGTTGTGCTCCCTTCTGTGGTCAGGCCATCCAGAGGAAAAAGTAGTGAAGACTTGATATAATCAGCAAAGCCAGCTTGTACCATTTGTAACCTAGCCAGAGAGAGATCCCACACGTGTTAAGGACTTCGACCATCTGATTCCAGGGAACAAACAATCATCATGTGAGTTAATGTTCTCAAGAAAATAGGCAGAAGTAGGTTAGATTTTTTATTTTTTAAGTTTTTAACCTTTTCATTTCTGAAAGGCTACCTTCATTTTTTATTTCCATATATTGTCGTTAGTGAGTGCCTCTGGGAATGTTCTTGGAGAAGAAAGGGAAATACTAACCATTTCTCAAATTAAACAGCAACCTGTCATTGAGTGAATAGTTTCTTCTGGTTTAAAGGAATACGTGTATAATTTAATCGGTTTTTTTTCTTTGTTATTGTGAAGGGACTGTTTATTAAAGAACAGCACCCAATAATTTGCAACAGATTTAAGGAGGAGTTAATAAAAGCATAGCTGCTGCAAGCTTGCCTAATTGACTTCTTTAAAATGAACTTGTGGACTTCTCTGAGTGAGTTTCCTTGGCAAGGGGCCGAGACCAGAACTGACACAAGTATATGTGAGCTGTTGGTTTCTCTAGGACCTTGTCCCTCACCAGCTAGTCAATGAAGCATATTGGATAGAAGCCTTGCACCCTGGAGTGAATAAGGCCCATCCTTTAAATTCCCTCAATTCAGACTACTGCAAAGTATTTGCTTCTAGTTCCAGCCTTTATAATTCAGTTTATCTCTTGTATTAACTTAAGTGATTTGCTTGTTTGTGCTGTTGAGTCAAGTCTTAATTATGGTTTTAAGTTGATTTATTGTATTGTTCCATTAGTGTGGTATTTGTGGTAACCTAGCTCAGTAATGTTCTTGCATACTTTTTTTTTTTTTTTTAATAACATCCATTAAAAATATACAGCAGCTTTATACTATCAGAGAGGCTTACAAGTGTTGATGGCTCAAGTTAAAAAATACCTACAAGTTGTTTGGCTGTGCTTCCAAGTGCATACACAAGTCATTCATACATGAATTTAGAGAAGAATGAAGTGACATGGTCAGGAACAGAATCTGAAGAAGTTCATTAACAAACTAGAGAGGCATCTTGCTATTCATATGGACAGGTACCTCCAAATGTTCATTTGCACTTGCCTAAGTGTTTTGTTTTTTGTTTATTTTAATACTGTGTTATATATTGTTGAGAGACTGGTAAACATTTGGTAAGCTTCAAAATGTACACACTGATTTTTTGTCATGTGTGACTACTTATTGCACGCATCTTTATTGCAGAGATTTCATTCAGAGTTTGGCAGTGTGGTGGGAGCCTTGAAATTATCCCATGCAGCAGAGTGGGTCATGTCTTCCGCAAACAGCATCCTTACACATTTCCTGGTGGGAGCGGTACTGTGTTTGCAAGGTAACTTTCTGTCTATTCTTGGCTGAAATATGGGACTTTGGATTTCTTCAGATGATCAGCAGATGGCAGTAACTTCATTATACTTGCAGGCCCTTTCACTAGTAATACCTGCATCTTTTTTCAAATGTTTAAAAAACCCAAACAATTACAAGATAAATAACTTTCACAACTGAGGAAAATACAGTTTGGGCCAGGGAAGCTTCATAATAAACGTTTTTATTAAGAGGAGGGAATTTGTTTCGTTTTTATCAACAAGGAGAAAATTTGGGAAAGGAGGAAAAGGGAAGAAAGGCTTTGGTGGCTTCAGGGGAAAAATTGAAAACTTTGTTCATCTTTTGAAAGATTTTATCAACAGTCTATTTTTGGACTTTTTCCAATACTGTTTTTAAAAGTTGCATTTTCCTGAAATTTTGTTGATCATTGAGAACCCTCAAAACAAATATTTTTGCCTATTTGTATATTCCCTGCTTTGCTTTTGTGTTGAACAAGTACTTGAAATTATGTCAGCACGTAGGCTCAGATTCTTAAGTTCAGACTGGACATGTCTATACAAGACACTAAATGCATTAGCATCACAAAAAAGCATGCTCTGGTGTTACTCCACAGTAGCTCCGATTAGTGTACATTGCATTGCATTTAGGACCTGTTATTACAGGTACTAAACGTAACGTGCAGTATCTATGGCACATTAATGCACATATAGACATGCTGGCACACTGAATAACACCCATTGGAATCTAGTGTACGGGAAGGCAATCACTTTTTTTGTGTGCATCTGCTATATCAAATTTCCTTCCTAATGCTACAGTTTAGGAAAAAATACTTTTATATTTTTAAGGGAGACCTTATGTTTCAGTAGATCAGATATTACAGCTCTGCTGCTGATTAACTGTGTCACCTTGGCTTTTTCTGTCTTCTTTCTATAGAATGGTGGTAGTGATTCCTATCCACATTCATAAAGAGGTTTGATGCCTATGTAGTGCTTTGACTTGTAAGGTCATTTTTACATGTGTTGCCGAGGCAGCACCAGGCATTTTTTAATTAGTGAACTATGCTAATTAAAAGTGCCTGGCACTGTCAGGAGCACGTGCATCAGTGGCACAGAGCACCTCTGTGCTGAGAAAATGGCGTTAGTACACTTTGAACTAAACGTGTTTTAGTTCAGAGTGCACTGCTGCTGTTTTCTCAGTGCAGAGGCGTGGTGTGCTGCTGATGCATGTGATGGGCAAGGCTGCCAGAGCATGTCAGTTTACGTGCCCCAGCAGCCTCAATTTGATCGAGTCTGCTGTGACACACTGGATTTCCTTGCATGTGTGTAAGTGCCTGGGAGTAAAAGAAATATTTGAGGAGGTATTGTCAGAGGTGCCATGTGCTTTTCAGTATAACAAATATTCAGTATTTGGGAATTCTTCCAAGTACTCGCAAGTCAGTGAAGCATCAGAGTCCTAATTTATGGGACTTACAAGGTGTCAGATGCAAACCAAATAAAATAGCTGCCTGTGCTGAAGGAAGTCTGGAGTTTAAACAAATTATATTAAGCACAGCTTACTTAAAGCACAGTCATGTGCTCTTCAAACCAGGTAGTTTTGTTAAGTATTACCTACTATGTCAAGAACTCTAATGTTGCAAATTTCTTTGGGGTTATACTGATTCTGCTTGTGCTAGTGAATGGGTTTACCTGGTCAAATAAATTGTAGGTCTTATTTCTCTTAATAGTTCTACAAGATATTTTTTTCTTTTGTTAGCTGGTTCCCTGCCTTTGAGTTTTGAATTTTAGATTGCCATGGAAAAACTTGGCACATGAAAAAACAAAAATTGATAATTAAGACACCTTATTCTAGTACTTATATTGCAGTTGTGGGAGGAGGTGAGAGGATCTGTTTATTTAAGTATATTATTTAGACATATGAAATGACTTTCACAGAATGTCATAAAAAGGGTTACATAATATACATTTGTGTGGGGGCTTTTTCATATTTATACAAATTTCTGTTTTCAGCCTGATGCCAAGTTGATCCTTCCTTCCTCCAGTCAGTTTTGAATAAATACAGGATTCAGAATTTCAAAACAGGACGATGATATTTGTCCGTGTTAAATGTGATGCATCACATTAGCATATGATGGGGGAAACTGCATTCTTATTGCAGAATCCTTTTGGATCATATAATGTGAGGTGGGGAAAAGGAAACAAAAACAAACCTTCACCATTTTTGTTCAAGCTTTAGTGATTTTTTTTTTTTTTTTTTTTTAAGTTTGTTGAAGCTTTTTAATCCAGCGTTGCTTCTGGTCTAGCTTTCTCCACACCTGTTCTTTGTCATTGCCCTTTGAACTGAAATGCCATGAGAGTCCTTTACAATTCACTAGAATTGTTTTTGGATGGACTATGTTAATTAAAGCAATTCAATAAAAATTAAGGGTTCTGGCTGTATTGGAGTAGCTGGACACTAAAAATAGGTGTAAAAGGTACCAAAAAGTAGTAGTTTATGCCAAGAGGAAATATTTCTTTGCTAGGTTGACTTTAAAGAAGCTGTTGGAATCTACCTAGCACTCTGGAATGTTAAAATAAGTCTAGGGAGGTAATAGATTAGCGGGAGGAAGATAAGGGAAGAAGTCGTATACATGATATTAATCACTTAGGTCTGCAGTATTTACTACAAGGGTATTGCCTCTGTGTAAGTGTTTGTACCATACTGAAGGTGTCCTGCTGATAACTTCTAATCAGGTAACACGGTCCTGTGCAAGACTGTTTAATAATAAACAACTAATTGATGTATGTATCTTGAATACAGTCACAAGAAGCAATGTTATGCTTTAATCAGTTATTATTAAACAGATTATTTCTCTCACATGCACACGTTTTTAAATATGGTGCATGTGCTTTATATAAAAAGTATAAACACTTTTTTTTTAATAAGAAAAGAGACCTCCTACAAAATGATAAATTGTAGTGCTACTGCAGTTTAGAATGGATTTAAAAGTTCCTGTTATGTAAAAATAAAAACGTCAAAAAACACACTTCAGGAAATTTTCTGTTTAGCGCAGCAGTTCACCAAGTATGAATTTTAGACAGTGTTTCAGAAGTAGCAGAAACACAAGCTGAAGGTTGGACAATTTATCCGTCGTCTCCACTGCAACAAAGTCTGCTAGGTCATAAACCTAAATGTGTCACTATTTTCAAGTGTTTTGTATTATATCTACATAGTGCTCTTGTTGTTGCATTGGTAGGTTCAGAAAGAAGATTGAAAAATGCATTCTTTTCAAGTTAGTGAGTTTAGTTTCTTGTGAAAAGCTACTGCTTTCATTGAAAGCTACTGCAAAGTTAAAGGCACGTTTTCAAATATTGTCTGCTATTGAGACGTTGAATATTTCTCCAGGTTAAAATACTGAGTCAAAAACCACTTATAAAGTAATAAAATTTATTTTATTAGAAAGGGCACTAAAAATAGTGTATTAAAATTTGTGTCTTTCTAAATAAAAGCCTGGATCAGCTGTTCATGTAGAGAAGGCACAAAAATTTATCTCAAAACATCTTGCAGGCACACCACCTTAGATTTTTGTTCTTTTTTTTAAGCCTGTACACTTTTTTTTTTTCCTAACGTGGAAATTTGTTGAGCCTATGATAGGAAACCATGTGGTGTAATGGTGGGTAATTTAAGCATAGAATAAATGGCATGATTAACTGCAGTAGGACAAAATATAACATACATCTTAAAACATTTTGCTCCTAGAAATACACGTAGGGCTGCAGAAGTCTGGATGGATGAGTACAAAAATTTCTACTATGCAGCAGTGCCTTCAGCCAGAAATGTACCTTATGGCAAGTAAGTTGGATCTGCTTTTTCCTATTAACTTATTCTGCTCAAGACCGTATTCTCTGAGGGTGAAGGAAAGTTAGCTTTTGTACTGCATTTCTTTAAAATCTGTCTGCAGAAATGTGTCATCTCGTAAATATGCTTTGAATATCCTTTAAAATGTATTTAAATTCAACTGCTAGAGCTTGTAAGCTGCTGTTTTGGTTTTTTTAGCATTCAAAGCCGAATGGAGTTGAGGAAGAGACTTAGCTGCAAACCCTTCAAATGGTATCTTGAAAATGTCTATCCTGAGTTAAGGTGAGTGTCAAATAGTCTGTATCCACAGCAGTGAATTGTCCTGTAACTTTTTTTTATCCTTTCTGAACCCAAGGGTTATTTAGTTGGATCATGGATCTGATAGTGGGTTTTTTTGGCTTATTACTTCATTCTAAGCTGCCATTTTTTTTTTCTACTGACCCATCATCAGACGCAAAAGTTGAGCTTATTTGAAGGCACTGGCTAGAGTACAGCCCCGAGTTAGGCAGGCTTGTTCTAATCCATTTCTCATGGAATCTCAGTTATCTTGGGCAGTCGCTAACCTTTTGTCTCCATTTATCACCTGCATAAAACAACCCTCCTTAAACAGTGACTGATCTAAAACTACTAAAGAGCTTTGAAGGTTAAATTTGCACAGTGTGTGTGCATATTGTTAGTTAGAATGCAGCCTGACTAATGGGTTTCCATTCATCTCCTCTATAAGGTAGAAAAATCCTCTTAGAGCTTACTGGGTTTCAAATGAGTAACACTAGGCTACCAGTATCCTTTCCTATCAGACCTCTAAGTCTCCAACTTGGTATGTATACCATATGTGTAAATCATCTTAAAGTAATTGTAGGATTATGTGTAGCTTTCAAAAACAGTACATTTCTTTCTTTAGCTGTTTCAAAGTACTTTGTCAGAATTCACTAAAATAAATTCTGCTAGTACAGTGTCTTTGTGTATAAAAGTATCAGCTGTTATTCCCTCAGTGAAAGCTTTTGGAACCTTACATATTGGCATCTGTCTTACAAAGAAGGATAATGAGGACAAGGAAATAACGTCATTTTATGTTGTCTTCAGAAAGTTCCTTGAGATGTTTACTATGTGTTAGTTTTAGCTGCAGTGACCTCCTTTAAAATCTGACAGCACCTTTTCCTCTGACTCTCTTCTTCCTCCTATTTTTGCTTTCCAAATGGATACATATAGATTCTCTTGTGTTTCATGAATTTAAGTGCATTCACTTTAATCTTACCGGGAAATCTTTTAAATTTCTAGTTACCTTCCTATCCTAGCAAGTCTCCAGACAGTTAATACATTTATCATGCAACTTTGTTCCGTTACCATGTTGCCATTTTGAATTTTAATCAAGACAGCGATGATGCATTTTAATGGTGGAATATGCTTTCAGTTAATAAAAGCCTAAAAGTTGCTTATAACATGTATGCTTTGGTTCCCATAACTTGTATATGTCTAATTCTTCCACATGTCATATTTTTGAAATATTAATTTATTGTATTGTAGAACTTAATAGTTAAATATTTAATCTCACTTTTTAAGTCTCTGCCAAAACAATCATGGCAGAGGGTAGTAGAAAGGGCAAGGAAACTCGGCATAGCCTCCCTTATTCTACCTGCCTTCCTTTTTTATTCCATCTCTTCATTTGTTTACTCCTTTGCCTTTTGAACTGGGCTGTGTTCCTCTCCTTTCATGCTACCAGAGTGCCAGCAGAGTAAGCTGTGGGAACACAGTGAGTTGTGCTGTTCAAGTTTTTAGTTGCATCCTCCTCATCAGCTGATCAAACAACTTAAAGAAAAAAAATACTCCATGTTGAACTGGAACATGCTTGATGCGAATGAAATATTTGAAGACTTGCTGCAAGCTTCTACTGAAAAAGGAGCAAACTGATTAGTGGCGTATAACTTGGCCAGAGGTAGCTGAATTTTCATGGGGGCCCAGCGTGCCTCTGCCAAAAATTAAATCCCCACTTCAAAGGAGGGAGACACTTGAGTTTCTCAGAGGAACAGTAGAATAACTTGCTAACATTGGCAAAACATTTTTTTTTTCCATACACCCATTTTCAGAAATGGAAAAACTGTGGAGCTTTTTTATTTTACTTTTTTTAAATTTAGAAGAGAAAGTTGGCCTGAGACAGTAATGCAGTGTACCAAAATTCTGCCTCAGTGGATTTAATTTTGGCAATATTTTATAAGCAACTGAGAACAAGGCTTTTATAAATAGAAAGTGTTTAGACAACTTTAACTATAGGCATTACTGCTAGTTCAATCCATCTCTCTAGTCATGAGAATTCAAATGTTCACCTCAATTTCTTAGTATAATTCAGTCATCTGCTAGTGAGCCTATAGTTTCATTTTATTGGACCATTTACTGTATCTACTTATTTCTACAGATGAGGGGTTTTTCCCCCATTTAACATGGGGAGGAGAGCCTTTGTCTCAGAATCAAGTATGAGAGTGGAGGGGAGCAGACAGCTGCTGTGGCTTGGGCTCCAGCCCCTAACTGGGGTCAGTGCCATAGCTGCAGTTGCTGTCTACTTCCCCCTGCACCCTCTTTCCCTTGTCATCTTTTCCCCAACCTTCTATGCAACCTCTGTGTCTCTGCCTACCCCTATCTTTTCCCTTTCACACCCTTACCTTTGCTCTGCATTTCGCAGGCTTGGTGCATGCTGCAGCCTGGGGCACTGAGCATGGCCCCACCCCAGCTGCATAGCAGCAGCACATAGCCCACAGGCACACTGTGGGGCTGGGTTGGGGCTGTGCTCAGTGTTCTGAGCTAGAATGGGGTTGGAGTCTGCCTGGAGGGAGCAAAGGGTAGAGAGGTACAGGCAGGGGGCAGAGGTGGCAGGGGGGCAGGCACAAGCAGGGGACAAGCTGCTTGACCTCCCCACATTCCCTTCCTCTCCTGCCTGCCCCCCTGCAGTAGTGAAAAGGATGAATTAAAGATCAGCTTCCTATACATGGAAAATTTATAACAAATTTTATAGATTTTCCATGCATAGGATCTAACTATTGGATAGTCATCTTAAATTCAGGGTAGTTTTAGTTTTCAGGAAATATTGTAGTTAAAATGGCAGGTTATGACAGCATGTTCTCCTGCCTAAATTGTTTATTCTAACCACCAAAGATTTTGTGGGAACTTGAATATAGTTTATATGAAACTTATCAGTTCTTATTTATTGCATCCTAGAACTCTGTTTAAATAAAGGACGGGAGACAAAGTGAGGGGAAAATTAAATTAAATGGATATTTCTGTTTCTATTTTAGGGTACCTGATCATCAAGATATAGCTTTTGGGGCTCTGCAGCAGGGCACCAATTGCCTCGACACTTTGGGCCACTTTGCAGATGGTGTTGTTGGGGTTTATGAATGCCATAATGCAGGGGGAAACCAGGTGTGTATACTATTCAGCTGTTTTTTAAAAACCACATCATTTTTGAAAAATACGTAACTTAAAGCCAACATCAATACATATTTCATGTTTGCTTCTTTCCTCTTCCCATAGATTGGCATAATAAATAATCTCTGCTTCAGATAGTAACATGGTATTTTATGTTTTAGACTCAGAGGGCAGACATGGCAGGTCATCCACTCCATCTTTCACAAAGTCATTTGTATGCTAAAGCCTACTCTTTTCCCAACCAAAGGTTGTTTATTTCATCAAAATTTCTTTCTGATGGGGACATGTCCAAACAGAATAATTGACTTGACTAGACTTTCCTGTTATCAGATTGTATAACAGATGAAGTCAAATATACCTATTTCACATGGGGCTCTGTTCTTCCCAGTGCATGACTGTATCTTAGATATCTTGAAATCCCAAATACGTTCTTTTTAGGCAATGTCAGTGATAAAATGCCATCTCCTATTTTTTTAACAGTTAAGATGTTGTTTCAATAAATTCTCCGTCATGCTTTTAAAATTAATTGCAAATATGTCAAAGCGGTAAATGGGAATGTTAATTACTGCAAAGTATTTAATTACACAGTTGTAACTTGTGATAGACATCATTAACCAAGTCCTTGTATGCTTTTTCTTCTGGTTTCTTTTGCTGGTTTTTGTTCACAGATAATATCAAACTATATTTGAAAACAAATATAAACAAAATTAACAGGAAATGTAGCTAATTTACTAATCAGTCGGTTTTCTGTTCCATTGTATAACAAAACTGACAGTGAATTAATTATAAAATTATCTCTGATACAGTACCTCTAAATGAAAGTGTAAGGAGGATTCAAATCCTAAAATCAGATCAAGATTAAAAAAAAAAAACCTAGTAGATTTATTTCTCTCACAAAACATGCACATTTTCCCCTAAATCAACTTGGGGAAATTAGGGCTGTTTACAGACATGGGGGGGAAGAGTAAACAGCACTTTACTTTAAGCTCAGCATGCCCCCACACCAAGCACAGCTCATGCCCAGAAGAGGGATTCTGTGTTTGTCCTTGCTCACCCAACATCTGTATAGTTCAGGCACTTGAATCTGCTTTAGATAAAACTGCTGAAAAGCCCCACCGCAGCACTCGATCTATACAGCATCTGGGGGGCCAGGTCAAACTAATGCAATGCCTCTTCCAGGAAGCCACTGGTAGTTTGTTTTTTTTTTTCTCATCTCTCAGCAGCCTAGGATGTGCATTATGTGCAAGAAATAAGGATTCCTAGGGGGTTCAGAAATTAGGCAGTGGGGGAGCGGTGACAGCATTAGTTGTTGCAGCTCTGGGAGCCCCAGCAACTAACCCTGTCCTTCCCTGCTGCCAAATCTACAGACCCCTGGGGAACCTTCTGATGAGATGACATGGTCCTGAGCACTGAAATGGTTTGGCATGCAGGGCCAGTCCATAGCCAGAGCTATCATGTGGAGCTGGAGCCAGTAACCCCAGACTGTTTAGATAAGATCTTTTTTCCTTCGTGGAACTTTCCAAAACAGGATGCTTATTTTTTTTTTTTTCTGGAATACTGGTTTCTCACGTGTATCATGCCCCAGAATATATCTCACAGAAACATAAATGGACTCCTCCATACATCCCACTTACAACTATTTTATTTCATCTGTTTCTCCGGAGAGGAGAACAGGATTTTTGTTTTGATATGTCACCCATTAGTCCCTGTAGTCCCTGAAGATTAAGACCTTACTCCCTGTTGCAGCAGAAAAGCATGTCGGGCAATGTAGGGAGCAAGTTGATAAACTTAGTCTGAGCAAGATTTCTATGTCATTGAACCTGGTCCAGCTGTTTTTTATTGTTTCAGTCTCCCAGTGGAGACTTATTTTAACTTAAAAGGATTGAGAAAGTTTACTGCACCTCCTTATTACTCTAATATCAGTAGGTGCATCTACACGTGCAGTTAATACAACTGAATATACCTCAGCTCAAATTGAGCCTGAGTAAACTAATCCTGACGTCACCATCTACACATGCATTTAAGTGCAGTAATTTACTACTCAGCTCTGTAAGATGCAACTGGCATCCAGCAATCTGGCAGCACAGTAAATTAATCTACTATGCACTCAGGAGTGTTGGACCCAGAGGGAGACACACTTCCATCTTCAGCTCCCTCTGTGCAAAAATGAAGTTTATTTCCTACCTATGAGGCTTTTTACCATCTTGTACCATCTATAGTTTTCCCAGAGCCTGATGAAGGAGCTTTGATCCTGAAAGCTTGCAGAAAAGGACAGTTTTCTTGTGATTTCCCAGGTGGTTTGATTAAAAAGTATCATTTTGGAACCAAGAGTTCTAGTTTTTTGTAAGTCTTAGGTCTACTATGCACTATAATTGCTGTGCATGCATAGATGCTGATGTTTTACTGCACAGCAAATTGGTCTGCTGCACAATAAACCATCTTGTGTAGATGCACCCAGTAGATCAAAACAAGAGCCAAGATTTAAACTTGAATCTAGTGTTTTATTAAATACATGTTGAATACTCCACGTGTTTGGATTTACAGCTTTGGCGTGCTTGTCCGGGACAGAATGAGTCTTGATGTAGCTAAGCGTTTTAGGAGTAACAGGTATTCTTTGAGGTTCAGGATTTGGTACTAGTGAGTGTTGGTTATTTAACCAGTACTCTTGGTCCAGTAGAAGAGTAGATATGGCACTTGTCTGTTTCTCACACACCCAAACATGAGGCATGTTTTCTGATCTGTCTGAAAATGCTCATCCTGTAAGATAAGAGCCCCAAACTAGTCTTGACAGGACTGAGACTGGGTATGATAGAAGCATGTCAGCCTGAGGAACTTGACATTTCTAATGACACTGGATGATTTTCATAGATCCATAACAGGACACAGTTTGTCCTTCTTCCCCCAACTCCTTCTGCCCCTGAATGAGGAAATCTCTTCCTGTGTCCTGCTGTGGTTATCTTCTGATCCTGACCTTTTATTAACCAAATTGCCGCTGCTCCAAAGTTTCTCATAAGAGAGCTTCCAGGCAGTTTGGGATGTGGATTGGCTCTTATATATCCAAACTGCATTCATACTGAGGGAATACAGACATAACAGTTGTATCAACATTGACTAATAGTGGCATAGTTTGTTATAGTATAACAAGTGCTCCTATAGAATGAAAGTGTAGCAAAATTATTGTAACTTCTTTTCAATATGGTTTCATTCGGGGTTAAAATGTGCTTTATCTCCCTCATATTCCAATAAGCGCATGCAGAAGTAACATTTACATTGTACCAGCTGATGCCTCACCTGAGAAGCTATTCCCCTTCCCCTTTTAAAAATGTTAAGTTACATCTCTCCAAAGCCTGTATTCTAGTACTCCCCAACTAGTATTTCCATCGAATGCACTAGAGAGGCTAACCAAATAACCTCGAGAAGAATTTGGAGAGGGAAGCAGAAGTTAAAATTGCTCTGGATAATGTTTCAAATGTGTAAGCTTTTGCTGAAGATACTGTAGGGGGCATAAAGTGAAGTACACTGCCTAGATGCTTTTTTTTTTTTTTTTTCTTTCTGCCTTATTCTCTTCCACAGTTGAGGCTGGTTCTCAGTCTTTGCTACTGAAAGGAGCAGGATGGAGTAGGTGTCATCTACTGTTCCACTTGAAAGAAATCTGGAAACAGATGTTCTTAATTTTCTTTGGTGTGTTGGGAGAGAAAATTTGTTCCTTTATTTGCTTCAGTTTGGGATGGTCTGTTTTCCATTTTTATTTATTTTGTGTAGAGAAATATGTCTTAAATTCAAGTTCTCCATCTTCCTTATACCACTTAACCTCTAATTGCAACACAGACTTTTCTAATCTTTTTTAGTCACTAAGAATGGATCCATCTGATATGAATTTTTATTTTTGTGGAGTGGTAGGAAAATAGATGGGAAGATGGATAAACATGGCTTTTGTCCCCAGCTCTGTCACTGATTCATTAAGTCACTCGGAACAACTATTTAATTGTTCCAAGTGACTTAATTTAAACTCAGCCTTGATTTCTTCACATAAAATGAGAATGAATATTATTTTTCTTTTTCCTTTCCTTCCCTGCCCTGCCAAGGTTTCTGTTTTAATGTACCAAAGCAATATTCCTTGTACTAAACAGGAATTGTTGTTTTCTGGAGAGAGTTTTCTACACTGTCTAGCCATTACTTTCTGTCCTCCTGGGATAGAGGCTATCAGTTTTAAACTATACATGTGGAAATTATTTCATCCACTGCTTTGAAAGAAAATGGCAAAGCACTGTGGTTGCCTACATTCCTTAAAGGGCTGGTCCAAAAATCCCTCTAGAATCAGTAGCTCTTAAAATATCAAGCCTGGTGCTGTTGCCTCGCTTTGATAGACAGGAGCACAGACCCTGGGGAGTTTGATCTGTTATGATATATCGCTTTTGAGAGTAAGCTCTGAGGTAATTCATCTTTGCATATCTTCAGCCTACTTGAAAAAAATCTTCAACCCTTGAAACTATTGTTATGGTGCCATATCCATTCCTTTTTTCAACTTTTTGCAGCAGATGCAGCAAAACTAGATTTTGGCTTAATTTAAGTGCTTTTTGTGCTTCATTTTGAATATTTTTAAGGATAATTTTAGTTCAGCTATGCCTGACTTTATTCTATAAACAAAATAGCCCCAGAAGTTGATGACAAATTTTAATTCTTTTTTCAGTACTTACTGAAAACATTGAGGCAATGCTGGTAATACTAAACATATGGTCTTTTAAAGTAGTAACTAATCCATCTGGGGCTGGCCTGAAAGCTTTCTGGTACAACTTTGTGGGGTCAGAGATGGCAGAGTTTTTAGGAGGGGTTTTCACTGACTTTCACTGAAAGTGTTAAGACTGAGCTTTGCTTTAAAGAAAATTGCCACTAGGATAACATGTACTCATTATATTGGTATGCAGAGGCTTTGATTTTTAATAGAGAAAATGCAGCAGCCCAAAGTCTGCTTTCTTGTGGCTAGATTTAAGTTACCAGCTGCTTCTGAGCACAAATTAAAATGTGAAATGTTTAAAGGGAAGAGAACAAAATGAACCTGATGATTTTGTGAGGTCCCTTCCAGACCTAATGTCTATGAAATCTATGAACTCTATGGTGGAAAATGTTATCAAACCTATAAGTTCCCTACCTCTGCATATCCCTTTCCTTTTCGCATCTGATTAAGGGTTCTCTTTAGTCTGTTAAGAGTGTATGTGCTAATAAACAATTGTATATGTATGCTGTGTAGGCCATAGGGAGATTCTCACTTGAACATGGAGGGTGGACTCTGGTTGATAATCTGTTTACTCATCCAATAGAATAAACTGCCTAACAGACCCAGATATGTTGTCTAAAGTGCTGTTGCTTTTGTAGGATGGTGAGGTTGGTGACCTTGTTGTGAGCGTAAGGTACCAAAAGATAAAATCTCAAGCCTGAAGTGATTGGAGAAATGCTCATTGCTACTGTTTGGTAGCTTCTGAGCAAGTATAGAGTTTTGAAAAGTATAGAGGAAGTGGTAGCTTAGAAAGAAAGGATGTTTTAAGTGCACTACCTGGCCTAAATAGGATGGAGGTGCAGATTTAAAGTAAGAATTGGATTCTTAAAATGTGTTGAGTGTGGACCCGTTAATTTATTTAATGAAGTGTTATAGATGAAGCTTGCATATAATAGTAAAGTGTACCGGTACTTTTCCCAAGCTGCCACCTTTCCTTATTGCTGTCATGGTTGTGCTGGGAAGTGGGGGATGGAGAAAGAGAATGCTCAGTGAACCAAGATGTGAACTATTTTGCACATGTCCTATATACCAATATATTCTATTGATGCATCTTTTTTGGTACCTGGAGTTGGTGGAGTTTGAGGGAGGTGCTGATGCTAATTCTTCCACTACCCCAAGAAGGAACATGGCCAAGAAGCCCAGCGGGGTGATCTGAGCCCAGCTAACAAGGAACCCAAATTCTTTCTGGAAATTTGTGGGTGGAGCTTTAAAAAACCTCTTTTTTTCCCCTGTCCCCTTTTTGCTTGCTTATTCTGTCTATTCTGTGGTGTTGCAATTGTCAAGGAATGATGGGTGGGAGGGGGGGTGCTTTTTTGTTTAATCAGGCTTTTAATATTTTTGTAACTTAATGAGAAGCTATGTGAATAATAGGGCAAAGATTTTACTGAGTCTTGTATTGGGGCAGTTTGGGTTCATAGATTCATAGATATTGGGGTTGGAAGGGACCTCAGTAGGTCATCGAGTCTGACCCGCTACTCTGGGCAGGAAAGAGCTCTGGGGTCAGACAACCCCAGGTAGGTGCTTGTCCAGTCTTCCCTTAAAGACCACCAGGATAGGGGAGAGCACCACCTCCCTTGGAAGCTCATTCCAGATTCTGGCAACCCTTACTCTGAGGAAGTTCTTTCTAATGTCCAACTTAAATCTGCTCTCCATCAACTTGTGGCCATTGTTCCTAGTTACTCCAGGGGGTGCCCTAGTAAATGGAGTGTCTCCTATTCCCTGCTGCCCTCCCCTGATTAATTTATAGGCAGCCACAAGATCACCTCTCAGCCTTCTCTTGTGAAGGCTGAAGAGATCTAGGTCCCTCAGTCTCTCCTCGTAGGGCTTTGCCTGCCAGCCTCTGACCATACAAGTGCCCCTCCTCTGAACCCTCTCAAGATTTTCCACATCCCTTTTGAAGTATGGAGCCTAAGACTGGACACAGTACTCCAACTGTGGCCTGACCAGTGCCGCATAAAGGGGAAGCATTACCTCCCTGGACCTGTTTGTCATGCACCTGCTAATGCATGATAAAGTGCAGTTAGCCTTGTTGATCACTTCGTCACATTGATGACTCATGTTTATCTTGGAGTCTGCTATGACTTCAAGATCCCTTTCCGCTGCTGAGATGGCCATCCCCCAGCCTGTTAAGTCTGTTGGTGGTTTCTTTTGCCCAGGTGCAGCACTTGTCTTTGTAGATCCACATCCTATTTCATTCTGTCCCATTTTTCCAACCTGTCCAGATCTGCCTAGATCCATTCCCAAGCTTCCGGTGTGTTAACTTTGCCCCATAATTTGGTATCATCTGCAAACTTGGACAGGGTGCTCTCCATGCCCTTGTCTAAGTCACTGATGAAGACATTGAATAGCACTGGTCGAAGGACTGATCCTTGAGGGACTCCACTGCCCATGTCTTTCCAGGTCAATATCAACCCGTTCATCACCACTCCAGATGCAACCCCTAAGCCAATTTGCCTCCCACCTGACCATGTCATCATCTACATGCACGGAGTTCATTACTCCAAGGCAGTAATTTGCTATGGCTGTCAGGCAGTGCAAGTTCATACAATTTTTTGTTGTAACAGCCTTTCTGAAGAACATGTGCTCAAATGTAACACAGTTCTGACTTGGCTAGGAATGTCCTGTTCTCTGTATTTGAGTTACAAGAAACTATTAGGATGCTTTGGAGCCACCATGGTTCTGTTGGAGCTTGCAACCTCACGAGACCTGTTTTAACTCTCAAGGTTCGATCATGTACGGCACAAACAAAGTGTATTTGTATCATAAAAATGATGAGCTGGTCATAGATTATAAGGAAACCTAGTCCTGCATTTAAGAACTGCTGAATTTCTTTTGTGTGGTGACAGACGTAAGACCACAGTGAAGTGCTTTGCTAAGTGCCTCACTTTGCTAAGTGCCTACATCTTTGTGGCTTTTGACCATTTACCACTTGTACTCCATCCCACTTTCACTCGGTACACAGGGTGCTTAAGGCTTCAATCCATTCAGTGTGCCAGGAGTCTGCTTTATACTTAGCTTTTATTTATACCGTATGCATGGCATTCAGTTGCTGAAGGGAAACATCCTTATGTTCTGCTGTATGCTGCCCAAGCCCTTTGGGTAGCATAACAGTACTGACAGCTTAACATTTCTGATGTTGCACCACCAATTTTCCAACTCAGTTTGAGCATTCACAAATGTAACTAGACTCAGAAGATGAGTCAGATGTGTGCTTGAGGCCTTCTGAAAGGGCTGAACTTGACCAGCTAGGCAGTATTATTTATGAGGGATCAGATGTGGCTATTACTGGGGACAATGGTATTTATGTTTCTTTAGAAACTTGTGTTTGGAATTTTAAAATGTCTGTATTACATAAAATTGACTTACACTCTTAACAATGGCCATTAGTTTTACAGAAGGCAGGATAGATTTGCCCTCTGTTTATGAATGCTTATGCTATATATCTTTTAGTTAGCCTATAAGATGCAAATATACCCTGCCTTTTGCCTGACGTCAAATTAACTAGGCTCTGTTTGTTAGTTTTATTTCACAATTTAAACAGTTCCTGTGCTACAGGGACTGGAGAGAAATAATCTGAAATTAAGCTTTCGTTACCCAAAATTAATATGTTTGAAAATGTTCTTTGCTTGCTTAGTTTAGCTGAAAGACTTTTTTTTTTTTTTCAGATGGGAATTTTGGGTGTGGGGAGTTTTATAATGCTTGTATGTAGTCATAGGGGTACAAGTTGTAGTCCTGTTGGTCTAAGGACATAGGCAGACAAGGTTCTTTGAGTAAATCTGATATTTTTTTTATTAAACCAACTCAAATAGTTGGAAAAAATCTTCTTTGAAAGCTTTTAGGTACAAATACCATTTGTCAGGCTGAGGAAGCATCTGCAGTTGGTGTGTGCTCTTCCTGCATGGAATGAATAGTAAAGAAGTCAGTGGCTGGGCTGGTATGCATCCAAGACAGGCAGTCAGTGAAGATGTAAATTGAGGAGTCAGTGGGTGAGAGACGGGCTTGGGGGAGAAAGGAGGGGAAGAAAGGGGAATAAATGTAGCTGGTAAATAGTGGGGAGGTACCTGAGGAAGGGAGGGAGTGTGTATGTGTGTAGTCATGATGTTTTGGACTCTTTCAAAGTTATTGGTGACTGAATTTGTAACAGCTGTTTACTAAATCAGTGCAGAAGTAATATTTAGTAATAGAATGGTTGGGGAAATTGTTTGGTCTTAAAATGTATTCAGAGCCATTCTTAATCTGGTGAAATTATAAATTATGCTGTCAGAAATCCCAAACAGAAGTCTGCAAGGCTAATCTGTTCCCATAGCGTGTGTTGTTTGCAAGACGATATTCAATTTCTGGCTGATGGGGTTTGGTTCTCTGCAACTAGAGCCTTATTGCATAATGTAGAATCCTCCTTTTTACATGAACAGACAAAATGGGTATTAAAAAGATGAATAGTGGAGGTTGGGAGGCCTCAGTGATAGTATTGTCATGGAGGGGAAAGGAAGTGAAGGAATGAAGAATGATCAGAGGCCACACCTGAAATCTGGAAGATGGGAGCAGGGTCATACTCTGTGTAGAGGGTTGTGGAGGGCAAGAAAGCTGGCAGTAAGTTGTAACAGCCCAGGCTGTTCAAAACAGATTATTCTAAAGGTTTTCCTTTTAAGGGGAACTCCCCCCCCCCCCCCCAAAAAAAAAAAAAAAAAAGCCATACCAAAGTCTGTTTAAAAAGACAACTTATTTAGGATGCAGAGTCAAGTATTTGGTAATTAGGAAATGTCAGATTTTGTGGTTTCTTTTGCAGCTTCATCCAGTTGTCTTATGCATAGGCTTATATGATCTTTAATTGCATAATTACACTGCTGCTGTTTCCCTTCCCACTCCCCTCTGACTACTTACCTCATTCATTGTGGAGAACGTGGATGCACAGGGGAATAAATTAGTTGGTTAGTCACCTTACTTTCCTTTAGTTTTGAGTTCCTCACTTTGAAACCTGAATCACTTCCTTTATATGATGTAATAATAATTGCTAGCAGAATATATAGTGCAAAGATGATGATAACAATGTACTTGTAGGGGAGACCAGTGCTTCGCAATATTGCTGGAAGATCAGTAGAGGGAGCACAAGGCAACAATTTTTCTCTCAGGACAATAAAGCAATTTCAGAATAAAGTAAATAAGTCCTCCTCACCTATTTTGGGTTTTTCAGAGGACTGTGTTTTAAAATTGGTTTCAAGCGTTCCAGCTAAAATTGGCTCCGTCTGAGCAGTCAGAATGAAAGGCTGCCAGCTTTTTAAATAAATGTTTACTGTATTTTCAATTGTATAAAGGAACACCTTATTTAAACACTGATGCTGTAAAAACTCCAGCTTATGCTTAAGTGAAAGGAACTTTTCTACTGGGTCTTTTTGAGTGAGTCTAACTCTGTCTCTCCCTCTCTCTCTCACACACACGCACGTGCACTCACACATTCTCTCTCTCTTTCTCTCTCTCTCTCTTACTTTTGTTGTCTTATTCATAGTTTCATATACAGCCGTGTATTTCCTTTTCACGTGTCTTAGGAATGGGCCTTAACAAAGGACAAGTCAGTGAAACACATGGATTTGTGCCTTACTGTTGTGGACAGAGCCCCTGGTTCACTAATAAAACTACAGGGTTGCAGGGAAAATGACAGCCGACAGGTGAGTACATAATGCAGTACACTGTGCAGACAGTTTTACTGGAATAACAGCAGTGTGAATAAAGGTGTGTGCCTGTGTTCTTGCCCTCTTCTTGCGCCCTGTGCTGGTGTGTGGAGGGGGTGTTTGTATTTACTATATGTGTACTTGTATGTCTATATATGTACAACACTTTAAAAAAAAATCTGTAGTTGACTTCCTGTGCCTTCAGAACTACTTGGGGACAGCATCAGAAATGAAGTAATGCCTCTCTTGTGTTGATCACCCCTTGTATTGGTTGCGGAGGGTCACCATGTAATTTAATTTAAGACAGGAAGGATGAAATTTAGAACGTAGATGTTTCATGAGTACCAGATGAGGAAGAGAGTATTGGGGTAAGGAGTCTTTCCTTTTTCCATTAAGCTGTGCGGAGGTCAAACACTAGAAGAGAAATGTCATCAATTAATCTTTGAAGCCTACTAAAAGAAATCCATATCCCAGATCTCTTCACATTTTGTTTTTCACTGGGGCATCAGCTCATTTGGACCCAAGAGGTTGGTCTCCAGACTGTATCAGGCCCGCAGACCAGCTCTGCGCACCAGAGCCAGTGTGCAGGGCCAGTCAGGTGCAGGTGTCATGTACAGCATGCATCCCGGACCAGTCTTGTGCGACTCTCGGCTCCAGCCCCATGCACTGTATGCAGCCTAAGGTGGCCATGTGCAGCATGTCCCCCAGACTGGCCCTGGGTCCAACATGGACTTATTTGGTGAGGGTATGGCATTAGTGTTGTGTGCAACATGTGCCCTAGACCAGTACTGCACATGCCGTGGACTGGCCTGTGCATTGTGGGCCAGAGCTGGTGCATGCTGCATGCATGGCCTGCCTGACACTCATAGGCAGCAGCCCATTTAAACCCATAGTCTGTACTAGTAATATGCCCCTAACAATAAAACAGCTATGACAAACTAGGTAAAACAAGACACTAAGCAATAGGATCTTAACACCAAAAAAAAAAAAAGTCTTGAGGTTTTTGCTAAGGGAAGCTAAAGATAAGTCTTGACGTATCTATATAGAGGCATACAGATTGTGTGGGTATTTTTTTTCTAATGGGAGGTAGCGGTGTTTCTGTCTTCCTGCAAATTATAGCTTGAAATCTAGCAGGTCCAGGTTTAGGACCAAATAATTTGCTTGAATTCTACTAAACCTTTGGGGTTGCTACCTTATATCCTTAGTTCTCTTCTCCACAAATGGTTACACAATGATTTTCTGACTATCCATTGTCTTCAGGTAGTATAGAATGTGCATAGAAGGTTTTCAGTGATACTCATACTCAGTAGTCCTTTTCCTACCCAGTAACTACAAGAATATTTCCCAAATGACCTGAGGTGTCTTTTGCACTTTTAACTCTGTTTATGACCTCCTTATCCTATATCCAAAATCCAAATAAAATTCCATATATTTGTCTATCTGGAACAAACTTCAGCATGACTTGATCATAGTGCGTCTCCTCTTTAAACTGGTTTGGTATAAGTATAAGCTGGTTTCTGTTTGCCTGCAAATTAACTGCTTACAGCACCTCATACAACCTAGATGGGATGAGATACAACCTTGGTTTTTATTTTCATTCAAAGGCACGCATTTTTATGTTCAGATCTGAAGCTGTTACATGTAACAAAGTAAAGAAAGATGCAACAAATTATTGTGAACACATGATCCTGCTCAAATGTTAGCATTTTACAACTGAACAGTGAATCCAAGAAGAGGGCCATAGGGATGGGAGTGCATTTGTAAGCCTGTGTCCAGGGCAGTGAGTCTCAACCAGGGTGGTGTTGAGGTGCCTTGCAATCCTTTCAGTGGTGCCACAGGGTGCCACACAGTGTTAGCCCTGTTTGATGTGCAACATGATTCACAAAATAAACCCAGCAATTTAAAATAGGAATTCATAGTGTTAAAAAATATTCTGCCCTACTGTGGTCTTTCTGAGTTTTTTTGCAACAGAAGAATTATTTTTCTGATTTTAAAAAAAAAAAAAAAAAAAGTGAAAACTAAGGACTAGAATTTTCTGAAGAGTCAATCCAGGGGTGCCTTGAGTCTGAAAAGATTGAGACCCACCAATCTAGGGTATTTTACCATGCAAAACTCTCCTGGTTAAACTTTCCTGAAAAATAAGTCAAGCCAGGAGTCATGGTATGTAATGTATGGGACTAAACAGCCAAACCTGTTTCCAGGGACATATGCATAAAATATTTCTGAGTTGTCTCCTTAGTGAAGCCTGGACATATGATAGTCAAAGCCCAAGGAGAACAGAACTTGACTTCCTCTCCTGAGCAACCAGGAACTGATGTGCATGATAAGCAACAGAAGTATCTAACATACCATTTAAGGAAAAAAAAATGAGAGTGCGCCTTTTTGAAAACAGGGAGAAGGCAAAGTGCAAAGGAATGAGCAAGGAGTGCAGTCCCTAACAGCAACTCACTAAACAAACTGTATTATTAATGCAACAGCTATTTAATCCTCCATTTGTCATGCTCAAGTCAATTAATACTTGCAGAGTTATCTCCAGTAGCAAATCCCTTTAATCCAGCTGTGTAACAGGCTAGTTCTGTAAAGTCATAGTTATTTTTCTCCCCCGTCAATTTTGCTTTTGTGCTAACAGTGCAGGAACTCTGCGAAAGAAATCGCTTAGTAAATAATTCATAGCTGGAAGGTTACTTTGTAAACTTCTACTGTATTTACTCAAATATAAGAGCAGGTTTGCTGGTTTTTCCCCAATTGGCATTGGTGGAGAAAAGTTCCCTTGTCTTGTGTTCGCATACAAGGAAACCTCATTAAATATATTGTTTATCATTAACTGCTGCCAAAAGCAACACGTGTCCAGTACTGGAAAGCAGCTATGAAGCTGTTTAAAAGCAGTAAGCACTGAACACACTTGGATGAATTCAAAGCAGACCTCCAATAATTAGATTCTATATCCGGAAAATTATAACAAATTCATGGATTTGCCATATATAGAATCTAATTATTGGGGAGCCTACTTATATGCAAGTGAATACACCATATAGCAAGACTGGGCAAAGCCTAATTAATAAACACTCTAGATCTGCTTTACAGATAGTGTTGGAGAGAACTTCAATTCTCTCTTCCCTTGCTCATCTCCTACACCCTCCCACCCTTCCCATGAAGAAGTGAAAACCAGCTGCCTGTGCCTGACTCTGTGCACAGTTGCTGGAATTTAAGGAAACTTGGCTAAGATTACTTCTTCAGATTGGGACATGGGGACTTAGCCTGAGAGTTTTATAGGCATTCCTGTTAATATTAATGTGACTTTATCCTTGTAACCTGTGCTCCCTGAGGAAGGGCAGGTATCTTTCCTATTTTTCACATATGGGAGCTAGTCAAGGGAAATGACATCCAGGACCACAGCCAGGAATCTGCTAAGAGCCATAGACAACACAAGTCCTTTGTTCTCAGTCCATTCCAAATCCAGCCAAGATAAAAAAAAAAAAAAAAAAATTCTCTCTTGGATCAGATGGCAATGACCCTGGTACCCCCAGCACTGTTTCTGACTGCAACAAATTACTTGGACACCTCCCATAATTTTTGACCTGTGGCCATGGTTTCTGCAATTTGTGAAAGGTCTTGCTGATCACATCTTGGGTTTTTTATTGTAAAGCCAATACTATTTCTGATAGTTTTGGTTCACCAAGTGCAGATTTTGTAGACCTCAAAGTCTGGTATGGCAGTGGGACTGTGTGCATTTAAGAGGAGAGCTGAAGAAAATGATTTGATATACAGAGTATCAGCTGGGGGTATTGCTATTCCTTGGGGATAGTTTGGACAGGCCTTGAAAAAGAAACAGCTGCTTCAGGATTTGAAGCTATGACATCTAAGCTAAGGAATGTTTGAGGGTGGAGAACTCAAAAGACAGGACCTGAAATACTGTTTTACCCACAATTTTAATAGCTCAGTAACTTTATTTTCTCTTTCAGAAATGGGAGCAAATTGAAAGCAACTCTAAACTGAGGCACGTTGGCAGCAACCTGTGTTTAGACAGCCGAAATGCCAAAAATGGTGGGCTTACTGTTGAGGTTTGCAGTCCTTCTCTATCACAGCAGTGGAAGTTTACACTTAATTTGCAGCAGTAGAAGGGCTCACATGCAAAATGCCATTTCACTTCCTAGACATTGGGCAAAGTTTTGATTACATTACTGATATATTTCTTAAACTTTCCACGGAACTTATATACCTCAGTATTCCATCTTTGTCTGAAAGTAGGAGAGAACTAAAGCAAACACAAGGAAACCAAGGGGACTTGGAACACTGCAATTCTCATTGAACACAACTGCAGCACAGTTCCTTTGTTGTGTGAAGATTTACCAGTTCCTTTCTGACATCAGCTTACTACTTGCACAGCAGATGATTAACATCCCAAGGAACAATTGATGTACAGTAGAAAATGGATCTCAGTACAAAGGGAGGGAGGGGAGCTGGGTGCGGGGAGGGTGTGGGGCAAAATGCTAGGAGAAGATCATTTGAAATCTCCATTTACATAGAAATCATTTGTGGTTTCCAGAAACTGAAGTGTCATTTTGAAGGTTTTTTCCATGTGTACTTGGTATATTTGAATATGAACTTTTCTATGATGGACTCAAAATAGAAATATAATATGTTCGTTCCCAGTTGTTTATATCTATTTTCATCATCCTATAAGTATCAACAAAGCCAGTTAACATACATTGGTAATTGGAAATTGGATTGAGATGCTATGAAAGAGCAGAACTCTGTGTAGATGCAGATTTTGTGCTGCTGAGCGTAATGTCCATGCAAACACTGGATGCTTTTGTTTTGCAAACTGGATCTATTTCATAGTGCTTCACCCTCACTGAAGATTATGGAACTCAGGAGGAGGAGGAAGAGGAGGAAATGGCAGGACAAATGAATGTGTCTGCACAGGCCCTTGCTTGGATTCTCTCTTCCAGTTTGAGAATTCAGCACGAGTGCTCGGGGTATAAGAAAACTGGTACTTGATATTTTGTTTTGAACATTTCTGTTTTTCTTAATTTTTAAAATACTCTTTTCTTTTATTACAAACAGTGTGTACATGGTGCAGCTCTTTCACAGGTGCAGCCATGGAGGTTCAGCGCAGCTTTCTGTTGGGCCTTAATCAGCTTAATTTCTTTGTCTTAAACTCCCTTTTGAATTTTAAAGGTAAGATGGAACAGCAATGTCAGTCTCAACAGATAGCACAAGATCATAGTATTAATTTGCAAGGATGAGCAGCTACAAAATCTCTGAATTGCACTTGCTTAATTTATAAACCTGCATGGGTTGTGTTTTTGTTTTGTTTTTTGTTTTTAATTTTTTCTCAGAACAGGGTTTCAGATGGATCCAGGCGTGGCTCTGGGAACTAGTTTGGGTATCAGCCAATCCTAAATGATATTTTTAACCTTAGAAAAAATACATTTTACAGCTTCAGTGCAACTGATGTCATTTTTTATATTGAAATAATACTGTTAAAGCTGAGTCGACACTGACTTCGGTCTCTCATTCTTATGTATGCATAGACTATATACCTTGTTAAAACAAGAGTTGCTTCAATGAGCTTTTAAAACTAAAAGGAAAAATAGAGAATCAGTGGCAGCACTAGTAAGTATCACAAATTACTGAAGATGCCAAGTACATAAATGACTTTGGTAATATGATGGATCTCAGACTGTGGGTTGACTTATAAAGAAGAAAGCTGACGAAATACTTTACTACACTGTACAGTGGCTTTTCCCCCTTTTTCAGTTTCTGAAAGAGTATTTCAAGAGCTGCAGTTTCCTTTGGCTGCATTTACAATTAATGGAACTCTTCCATACAAAATGGCTTTTACTTCTGAGTGCCAGAAATTAAAATAGCAGGCTAAGAAATGTCTGACATGCCAGCTGCAGTTAAAATGGTATCCATTTATGGGATTCACAAAGGCTTCCTTTTGGATGCATTGGCAACAGTGAAGGAAGGGATTGAATCTGAAGCATTTCTGTCCTCTATCCAGCTTTCCTGCCAATGCAACACACATCTTCCTTTTCCTTACCTTGCTGCATATCTTCCTTCCATTAAAATTATGGGATTTGCCTGTTTAAAGACGGTATACAGTGGATAAACTAGTCTCCAGATAACTAGTCTCTAGTCTACAGTGGATAAACTAGTCTCTACAGTCTATGATAAACTGATCTCCAGAATTTCTTCCTTCCCCTACACACTAGCTTTGAATTTGCTGAGGAATGGTGTTCAAGTAAGGGATTCAGCAATTCAGAAAAGTAGTGCATAATGGAAGTTTTTAGTCCTCTTGAAAATAAATGCTGAATTCTTGGATGATGGCTTCAGCAGCAAATTGGTTAAAGTTTACTTGTTCTGAAAAGAGAATTTAAAAGGAACGTACACTAAATTCCTATTGTCCTAACGTGACTGAACAGACAAGCAACTGCTAATTGAAATCAGTATTGAAACATAGAAGAGCATGAACCTCACTCTTAGCTCCTAATTTTTGTTCCCTCCTTCCCCTGGGTTTTGAATGTCAGCCTACCTATTGTAAGACAGGAATATATCTCTAAACCCCTGTGGATGCTGTATGCGTGGGCCTTAATGTAGGAGCTGTATAGTGTAAAACACATTGCTTTTCCTTGGGAGCAGAACTGAAGTGGTATCCTTTTATTAGATATGTTTACATGACACTGTGCCAAAGTCATTTACTGTGATTTTTAATTTTTTAAAGGATCAGGATTCAGCCCATTTCTAAGAAAAAAATTAAGAGCCCTTGAAGCAAATTGTAGTGGGGGTCTTCTGAGAACTTTTCCCCTTAGTCTTAAAAGCAAAAATTATGGTACATGCAAGTTTGTTTTGCTGGTTTTCTTTCCACCTCCCGCCCCTACCTAACCCACCCCCCAAAAAACATATTTTGAAAATTGTCTTTTGAGTTCGTTTAAAGAATCTGCTGTACAGAGCCTGTACTTTGTTCATTTTATAGATGGAAACCATCCTTGAAAATTGTTTAACTTAAATAAAGAAATACTTTATAGAAAAGATGGTGGTTCTTATTGTTATTGCTTGGTTTCACAGATGATTACTCAGCCTGGAACTTGTAAATTGAAGTGGTTTGCAAATGCCTCCGATAACTTGATTGTTTCATAAGCTTCTTAGCTTAAAAAAAAGCTGCACAATTTACTTTGCTTGACTTCTGTCAAATAAAAAGTTAATTCATTTGTAGTGAAGTCTTAAGACACATTTCCTGAAAGTTATCATACATCTCATGGCTGTCCCTTTTATTTAAATTCCCTGACTTGTGGTCACTGGGCAGTAAGTATACATGACTTTGTTAGGACTTTTTCCATTTGAAATGGATAGAATAGTTCTTCATAAAACATGTTATTGAACAATATTCATGCTTTGCTGAAACCTAATAATCCTGTCAGATTACAGGAAACCAAATAGGGAACATAACTTTTGCAAATGAAATTTTAGAACTCTAGCATAGGTTTCATACTTTCTTATATGTCTCCCTCTGATCTGAGAGATTAAGTAATATATTCCAACAGGCTACAGATGTTTATAACTTCAATCCAGACTGGCAGTAAAGGGCATATGCTTATCAATATCCCTTGCTATGCATGTCCTTTTTACCAGTGGATTTATTTCCATACACTTTTCTTTATTGTAACAATGCAATGTAAACATCTGGATTACATGAACCAAAGGTCCAGCAAATCTTGCATTACTCCTGACCAAGACCTGATTTTTTTTGGTTTTTTTGTCCTCCCTATACTGTTGACCTGTGCAAAATATCCGTATGTTCTCAGCTAAGTTTACTATACATTACGAATGGAACAGTCTGCCCCACAGCCTGACGCATGTAATGGACCTGTTTAGTATTTATTCATACAGATTTATCCCTCTTGTATATCAAATTTTAATCTTCCCTTTGAATACCTTGTATCATTTTGAATCCTGAGAAATCTGTTCCCTCTGAGCTTTGAGAATATCTCCTGACTACCAATAAACTATTGAAAATGAAGCATCAATTTAGATCTGACTGAAGTATTAATCATTCTATGTTCCAAAGTAGCTGTTTGTTCTTGATTCATTTTCAGTGCTGAACTCAATGCCTAATAAAAATAGTTAAAACCTTTTTAGTCCAACTAAATTACGCCTTTTTTCCTCTCTCTAAAGTTATAAAATGTTATCCATCTATGCCAGGTTTATCTAAAACCTAGCATAGTAGAGCCCTGGCTTGGGATAGGATCCCTGGAGACTGCTACAATACAAATTAATTAGTGTTTTTTAAGTTAATTTTTCTACTAAAAAGCTCTGAGTGTCTCTTGTGATGACCCTAATTTCATTTAACTTAAATCTAGATTCCTGTAAAATTAATATATCTAGAGCTAACACATTTGCACTGGTTATACCCAGCCTGATGCTCAATAACCAACTGTGCACAAATACTAGCTTTAAAATGTTTTAAGAGGTTAACTTTTGCTTAGCAATGACTTAAACATTTCCATCACTTTGGAATACAGGCATACCACGGAGATATTGCGGGTTCGGTTCCAGACCATCACAATAAAGCGAATATCGCAATAAAGCGAGTCACACAAATTTTTTGGTTTCCCAGTGCATATAAAAGTTATGTTTATACTATACTGTAGTCTATTAAGTGTTCAATAGCATTATGTCTAAAAAAAAATGTACATACCTTAATTAAAAAATACTTTATTGCTAAAAAATGCGAAGTGAGCAAATGCTGTTGGAAAAGTGGCACCAATAGACTTGCTCGATGCAGGGTTGCCACAAACCTTCAATTTGTAAAAAACGCAATATCTGCGAAGCGCAATAAAGCGAAGCACAATAAAACGAGGTATGCCTGTACTGGTCTGTTTTAACAAGAAATGACTGGAGAATGGACTAAAATGTGGGGAGTATATTCTGTAAAGATCAAATAAAATGTGCAATCCAACATTCTGTTGCTGTTTTTAAACATGCTGGTAATCAAGCCTCAAAAGATGTTTTAACAAAGTCAGTTTGCAGGTTCTATCTGTATCTATACAGCCTTTCAGAGAGCTGCCTTAATGGATACTCCCTGCATTTGCTTAGTTGCTGCCTGCACCTTTGGTTTAGCTGACTGTTTGTTTGGTGGGGGCTGTGCTCTGAGAAGCTAGGAATGAGTGCTGACTGTTGAGTGTGGCACAGCAGGTTTGCTGCCTACCCAGAGCCAGGAGCCGGGACATCACTGCGAGAATTCCCAGCCTCATCTGGGCCTCTGATTACTATCCCATGGTCTTCATCCATGTGGGCACAAGTGATGCTGCCAGGAGTAGTATGGACCACATCATGAGTGACTACAGAGCTCTGGACCAGGCTTAGGAAGTCAAGAGCACAAGTGGTCTTCTCATCCATTCTTCTAGTCAGCAGTTGCCATCAGCATCAGGACACCTGCACCAGGAAAGTCAACCTGCAGCTCTGGAATTGGTGCCATCATGCAGGTTTTGGCTTCTACAACCACAATCCACACTTCCATGAGAGAGGCCTCCTGGGACGAGATGTTCTTAATCTCTCTTCTAAAGGTAAAAGTGTTCTCTTACAGCTTGGCTGATGTCCTCTGAAGGGCTTTAAACTAGGTTCATCAGGAGATGGGGAAGCAGAGGATGAGGAGGACCTAGGATTAGCGAGCCATAGTTTCATAGTTTCTAGGGTTGGAAGGGACCTGAGCAGATCATCGAGTCCGACCCCCTGCCATGGCAGGAAAGAATACTGAGGTTAAACGGCCCCAGCAAGGTGTTCACCTAGCCTACTCTTAAAGACCTCCAGGGTAGGAGCCCAGCACCACTTCTCTTGGAGATTGGTTCCAGATCCTAGCTGCCCTGACAGTAAAGTAGCGCTTCCTGATGTCTGGTCTGAATCTACCCTCTGCCAACTTGTGATTGTTATTTCTAGTCACTCCTGGTAGTGCTTGGGGGAACAGGGACTCCCCCAATGCCTGCTGCTCCACTCTGACTAGTTTGTAAATGGCCACTAGATCCCCCAGATCTTCTCTTGTGGAGGCTGAACAGGTTCAGGTCCTTTAGCCTCTCCTTATAGGGCCTGCCCTGACCATGTGAGTGGCCCTCCTCTGGACCCTCTCCATGTTATCCACATTCCTCTTGAAGTGCAGCATCCAGAACTGGACGCAGTACTCCAGCTGCGGCCTGACCAGTGCCGCATAGAGGGGGAGGATCACCTCCTTGGACTTGCTTGAGATGCATCTGTGGATGCATGACAAGGTATGGTTGGCCTTCCTGATTGCATCCCCACACTGTCGGCCCACATTCATCTTGGCATCGATGACTCCAAGAACTTTTCTGCCTCTGTACTGACAAGAAGGGAATTTCCCAGCCTGTAGGTATGGTGCTGGTTGTTCCTCCCCAGGTGCATCACCTTGCACTTGTCAGTGTTGAATCCCATCCTATTCTCATCCGCCCACCCTTGTAACCTG
>NW_017728943.1:101816168-101861921 GCF_001723895.1 Crocodylus porosus
GCAGGCCTTTGCCACCTTGCACTGGATGGTGAATTCCAGCAGGCAATGATCGCTGTTGCCCAGGTGGTCGAGCACCCACAGCCCCCTCACCAGGTCATCACCCATGGCCAGCACCAGGTTCAACAAGGTGCACCTCCTGGGTTAGATGGAGGTCCTGCATTCTGGCTAGGAACCTATGTGAGCGGTCAGACCTGGTTGACTGCTCTTCCCAGCAGATGTCTGGAAAGGTCCCATGATGACCACATCCTTTGACCTAACTACCTCTGTGAGCTGACTTAAGAATTCCTGGTCTAGCTCTTCGCCTTGGTTGGCTGGTCTGTAGTAGACCCCCCACCGTTAAATCTCTTTACCCTTGACTGCCTTGTATTCTAACCCAGAGCACTTCAGAGTGCCTCTTCTCTGATTCTTTGCTAATTGATGAGGATGTGTATTCCTTCTTAATGTAGAGTTCTATGCCCCCATCTTTCCTCCCTGTCCTATCCCTCCTGTACAGCCTATAGCCCTTGATATTCACTGCCCAGTCATGCATTGGGTCCCACCATGGTCAACCATGAGCAATGCACTGGATAAACCCAAGTAAGCACTAAGGGGCCCGTAGACATTAGGACGGGGGGTACCAAGGGCACCCACTGGGGGCTTAAATGTCTCTACACTAATGCTAGGAGCATGGTAAACAAGCAGGAGGAACTTGAACTCCTGCTTGCAAGCAACAACTTTGACCTGGTTGGACTAACTGAAATTTGGGAGCCTACTCATGACTGGGCAGTAGGCATTGAGGGTTACAGGTTGTACAGACAGGATACAGTAGGGAAAAGGGGTGGGGTGTTGCTTTCTATGTTAAGGAACAATATACATCCTCTATAATCAAGATGGGATCAGAGGAGGGCCAAACTGAGATACTGTGAGTCAGAATACAAGGGGGTTGGGGGTGGGAGGGAAAGGACTTGGTAGTTGGGGTTTACTATAGACCACCACACCAGGAGGGTGAGCTAGACCTGGAATTCTCCAGATAGCTCTCAGAGGCCGTACAGTCAAAAGATATGGTTGTCATGGGTGATCTAAACTACCCTGATATCTGGTAGGAGCAGTCAGCCAAATCTAACAGCTCACGTAGGTTCTTAACCTACATACAGGACCTCCACCTAATGCAGGAGGTATACAATCCCACTAGGGAAAACACCTTGCCGGACATGGTGATAGCTACAGGGGATGACCTGGTGGGGAATCTACAGGTACAAGGTAACCTAGGGGATAGTTACCATCATTGATTGAATTCACTATCCCGCAAAGGGTGGGTAAACTAACCAGCAGGGCTGAAGTGCTGGACTTCAGAAAGGCTAACTTCGGTGTGCTCAGGAAATTAGTGAGGTATCAAAGCTCAAGAGCATTGGCAAAATGGGGGTCCAAGAAGGGTGGTCATTCCCCAAGGGAGCAATCCTATGGGTGCAAAAGACAATTCCATCGAGCATAAAAGGGAGCAAAAGGGCCAAGAAGCCCTCTTGGCTGAACAGGGAAATCCAGGAAAGCTGAAGGACAAAGAAAGAGGTATACAGGCTGTGGAAATGGGGTAGCTACCAAGGAGGAATATACCTCCCTGGCTCGCACTTGCAAGAAATCAGGAAAGTCAAAGCAGGATTAGAATTTAGGCTGGTGACAAAAATTAAGGACAATAAAAAGTCCTCCTTCAGGTATATAGGGAGCAAAAGGAAGGTGTAGGGTAGCATAGGACCCCTACAGGACAAACTAGGACAATTGGTTACAGAGAGGGAGGACAAAGCTGAGCTCTTCAATGAGTTCTTTGCATCTGTATTCCTAGACACAGACCAAGACAAATCTCCCAAGTGGATCATAGGTAGACACAGGAAGGACATCAGCCCACCAACTGTTTGCACAGACTTAGTGAAAGGGCACCTGGAGGGGCTGGATGTGTTCAAATCAGTGGGCCCGGAGGAACTTCATCCAAGGGTGCTGAAGGAATTGGCCAGTGTCATAGCAGAGCTGCTGACACAGCTGTTCGAGTACTTGTGGTGCTCCACTCAGGTCCCAGAGGACTGGAAAAGGGCCGACGTGGTCTCTATTTTCAGGAAGGGGAGGAGGGAGAAACTGTGAAACTATAGGCCAGCTAGTCTTGCCTCTATCCTTGGAAAAACTGGAAGAAATCATTAAGGATCACATTTGTGGGAGCCCAATAGGGGAAATAATGCTGAAAGGAAATCATCCTGGGTTCACTGCAGGTAGATCCTGCCTGACTAACCTTGTTTCTTTTTATGACCCAGTCACAAAATGCTTAGATGCAGGAGTCAAGGTAGATGTCATCTACCTAGACTTTAAGAAGGCCTTCAATGCGGTATGTCATTTTGCTCTCATAAATAAACCGACAGGCTGTGATGTAGATGATTACATGGTCAGATGGGTGGCAAATTGGCTTGGGGGTTGCACCCAGACAGTGGTGGTGGATGAGTCGATACTGACCTGGAAAGATGTGGGCAGTGGAGTCGCTCAAGGATTGGTCCTTGGACCGGTGCAATTCAATATCTTCATCAGTGACTTGGATGAGAACATGGACAGCACGGTGTCCACGTTCGCAGATGATACCAAATTATGGGCAAAGTTAATACACGAGGGGGTAGGGAACAGATAGAGGCAGATCTGGACAGGTTGGAAAAATGGGCAGACTGAAATAGGATGTTGTTCAACAAAGACAACTGCAAAGTGCTGCACCTGGGTAAAAAGAACCTCCAACACACTTTCAGGCTGGGGGATGATCTTTTCAGCAGCACAGCAGTGGGAAGGGATCTTGGAGTCCTAGTAGACTCCAAGATGAACATAAGTCATCAATGTGACCAAGTGATCAACTAGACTAACCATACTTTATCATGCATTAGCCGATGCATAATGAACAGGTCCAAGGAGGTGATACTTCCCCTCTATGTGGTATTGGTCAGGCCACAGTTGGAATACTGCATCCAGTCTTGGACACTGTACTTCAAGAGAGATGTGGAGAACCTTGAGTGGGTTCAGAGGAGGGTCACCCATATGGTCAGAGGCCTGCAGGCAAGGCCTTACAAGGAGAGCAGGAGGGACCTAGATCTCTTCAGCCTTCAAAAGAGAAGGGTGAGAGGCGATCTCATGGCTGCCTATAAATTCATCAGGGGAGGGCAGCAGGGAATAGGAGGTGCTCTGTTTATTTACTAGCCCCCCCCCCAAGTAATGAGGAACAATGGCCACAAATTGATGGAGAGCAGGTTTAAGATGGAAATTAGAAAGAACTTCACAGTAAATCTGGAATGGGCTTCCAAGGGAGGTGGTGCTCTCCCCTACTCTGGGGGGTCTTCAAGAGGAGACTGGACAAGCACCTAGCTGGGGCTGTGTGGGATACATGCCACACATTCCATTTAAGATGCAATACAAACCGGCCACAAAGATATTACACATTGAATTCTATTTAGTGTGGAACAACTTTGTGCCTGGTTTGCCTTTTAATCACGTACCATATGTTGACTGAATGTGTGGCATGTTACTTTTTATGGCATGATTAGTACTGTCAATTATGTCATAAAGGTGACATCTGCAAGGGCCCTTGGGTACAATATTCAGAACACGAATACTAGCTACTGGAAAACTTCCCAGAATCAGTGTAAAACACTGTCTGAATTAACCTTTTCAGACTCTTCATATTGTACTGACATCTTGAGGCCTGAAGCAATGCTATATTAGGCAGTCAAAGGAATACCCATTTTTCATTCTCAAAAGTTAAGCAAAACAGAAAAAAGGAAAGAGAAGCAGGCACTAGAACCAAGCAAGTCTCCTACAGCCACATATCAGCTGCAGAGCCAGGATTAAAACTTAGGTTTCCTGATTTCTAGTCTGATTCTCTACCAACCAGTTATTACAGTTTCTCCTGCCTTTTTCTAGGTCAATTGTCTCAAGTAGTTAAACCAGAATCCTAAGGGAAGAAAAAAAGCACAACGCAACTTTGGAAAGAAAGGGTTTCGGGAGTGGATAACAACAGTCATCTTTGGTACACTTCAGAATATGTGGCTCATATTCTTCCAAAATCAGTTTAAATTCATAGACTTTTAGGCCAAAGAAAACTGGAAGTCACATCTGGTATAACCATAATAATAATATTTTATTCTTGTCTGTTTAAAATACAGGACTAATATTTTATTCAATGATATCTTTACCACACTTAACTTCTATTGGACTAAACTGTGTCTTTCTATACAGGCATCCAATCTTGGTCTTTAAAGGCTTTGGGTAAAATTTTCAAAAGCACTTAAGCCAATGCCAAGCTTATTTGCAATTTACCAAATTGATGTAGGCATTTATTTGTCCAAATCTCATTGAAAGTCAGGAAATTGGAAGCATTTGCAGGTTTCCTCCCTTCTGGCAACAAACTTGTCACTTACTCTGTTCCAGTGGCACTATCACATTAGCTGTTCCAATGGCTAATTACTCTTTCAAAAATTTGCACTTTATTTCCTGTCTAACTGTGTCTAGTTTCAACTTCCGGCCATTAGGGTCTTGTTATAATTCTGTGTGATGGTCCAGAACAAGGTCATCAACATTTTGCTGTCTTGGATCTGATTTGGCCCACAAAGAGGCTAGATTCAGCCTGAGAGAGTCTGGCCTGACTGAGCCACCCATGCCTTCTGCAGCACTTTCCTTCAACAGCCCTTCATGCTCCCAGGGACAAATAGAGATTTGCAAAATTCATTCAACTCCATTTATCAAGAAAGTTCTGTCCATGCCAGACTCCTAGATTTTCATCAAGTCACTTCTTAGCTTTCCCTTTTATGAGCTGACTAGGTTGAGCTCAAGAGATTTTGCTAATAGGCAGGTTTTCCAGACTTTGAATCATTCTTGTAACCCTGGACTCAAAGATGCAATGGTAAGTCAGAATCTATTCTGCTTCCATTGCAGGTAAAGGTCAGCAAAACTTGGTTGACTTCAGTAGAAATAGGCTTGTGCTGTTACAATAGCCATTAAGCAGGCTCTGCCCAAACTATTGTGTTGCAGGTGCTGCAGAACAGAGATACTTGGTTTAGTATTACCTGTCTTACTTCTCCCTCTGCCCCCCCTCCCCTCAGACCTTTTTAAGGAGGCCATTCTGATGG
The DNA here is from genome assembly GCF_001723895.1 of Crocodylus porosus. Lineage (NCBI taxonomy): Eukaryota > Metazoa > Chordata > Crocodylia > Crocodylidae > Crocodylus > Crocodylus porosus. The sequence goes on from NW_017728943.1 coordinate 101,821,289, forward strand.
AACTGCAGAGGAGGTCCCTTCACAGCAGAAGGTAAAGTATTTTTTTCTCCTGATGCTTCCTCATACTCGAGGAATTCTAGGCCATATTTGGCCTAAGGAAAACTAAAACACTTTAAGTGGAAGGGTGACTTTCCAGATGATCCCTTGCTTCCATTAGCCTATTCCCAGATCCCAGTCACTGAAGCCTCTCTTGATGGGTAGGATGGCTGCTTTCATGTATCTCACTACCCAGGCCACAGAATGTATTTAAGGTTTGTAATAGGGAATTGCCAGTAGTGGTATACTGAGCTCTTTCGTGGCCTCTTACTAAGTGTATAGCACTGGTTGCATCTTACCCCAAGCAAAGGGGTGACTGGTATCCATTATCTGCATGGCGGGCTAGTACATCTAGCAAGTATGAACAGCATCCTCCAGCCCAGCACAAACTGAAAATTAAGACAAATCGATTTTTCCCTTTGTACAAAGTATCATGTTCATTGCAGGGATTCTCAGTTCAGTGCCTGCTGCAGCCTTTCTCTCTCTCAAGAGGTTTCAGTCCATTCTGAGTCTCTGCAGCAGCCTGTAAACTCATCCAAGGCCAGCTGGGAGCTGGCTTGGGACTGTCAGAACACATGGCATTTGTATGTGCATGTGCCTCAAGTCTGTATGCTGTCTGAACACCTGCTCTCTGAGCAGACTGGTTTACAAGCCTGCATCAGTTCTTTTGTCCTGAATCTAGCCAATATTTATGTGGTAACGCCATTCTCTCACCCATTCCAAGGAAAACTTCTATGACAAAGTATTCACTGTAGACAAAGGAGAACAGCTGGATAGAACACAAACCCAAACCCTATCAACAAACCAGTCAGCATGCTGGAACGGTCCCAGTAACAATGGATAAGGTGACCTCAGTGTTGTCCCTCGAGAAGAAAGGTGAGGTCAGGTCCAGTCCATCAAGTCAAGCAGGTGTGAAGTGTCAGCATTTCTGTATCACTCTCAAGGCCTTTCACCTTCCAGGAATGCAAAATGATCCAGCAGACCATCATGACAGAGAGCGCCAGAGAAGTCATGCATACAGTAGCCCTGTGCTAGACATTTTGGATATGAGGCACCCCAGTATCGACCTTTTGGCAACAGGGACACAACAGAAATCATCCCCAGTTCTGTTCTACAAGTGGTGCTACTACAGATATGTATTGCCTTCCAAATTCTCAAACATTCACTGCTAGAAATGAACACCTGTTCAAGGCCAAAGAGTGCATGGGTCACTTTTAGCAAATATTGCCAGGTAACAGGTTCTGTCTCCAGTGCAGCCTGCTGGACACGCGTCTGAGGCAGACTGCTTACATGTATAACACCTCAGAAGCTAACACAGGTAACTGTCCTGACTCCAGAAACGTCTCCACAGGCTGCTAAAGATGATAGCATGCCAACTGAGCAGTGCCAATAAGTGATTACCAAGCAGTTGATGACTAATGTTGCTCCTCAGTAAGCCCCATCAAGCCTCTGATTCAAACCTCGGCTCTTTCTGCTTCAGAAAAGTGCAGTTAGGATTTTCACTAATGGCTAAATGGGTTTTTCTTCCCATTTGTGTTGCTACAAAAATGGCTATAAAGACTTTGCTCAGTTTTCCTTTAGATGGTTTTATTTTCTTTCTAGAAAGACCAAGCATGAAAAAAATTAAACCCAGAAGGAGAGCAGCTCATAAATGGGTTCTTTATTATTTGCAAAAGGTTAGTACTATTAGGGATCAGGTTCAGCATCCCTTTGTGGTAGCACCTGTGTCGTGAAATCACAATCTCTGCCTTTAAAAAGTATACAATCAGATCTGCTCAAACTAATTTTCCAATAGAAAAGGGTCTATTTGGTAATGAATATAGTTGTTCTTGCTCCCCCACCAGAAGATGTTGCCTTGACAGTTGTCATTCATTACTAGTCCCACAGTTACTTTTGTTCCACATATTCCGTGTTTCCTTAATTTTATTGTTAGAAATTATGGACGTTGCCAGTATAGGGCTGTGAAACAGAAGTGTGCATATTTCATGCTAATGAAGAAACCTCTACAAGATTTTTAAGTATGTTGCATAAAGAACTTCTTTGGGTTCCTTGGTTTAGAAACTTGAGCCACAAAATTACTGGGGAAGGCCTTGCAGTCTGTGTTTTAAAGAGCTAGCTCAGGAGTGCTCAACTCTGAGCCTGTGAACCAGATCCAGTGACCCTCAGCCTGCAAACAGGCCCCATACCATTCATCTGGCCTGCAGACTGGCTGGCTGTCTTGGGGCAGGGAAGGGAGACACTGCTGCAGGCCTGGCTGCTAAGCTGCCTTGTGCCCAGTTACCAATCAGTCAATCATGATTCACTCAGGGACCAGCTCAGTACTCAATACACAGGACCTAGCTACTACATAATGACTTAATGAGCATCAATTAGCACCTACAAAACCAGACTGAGAGGAAAAAATCAATACAATCAACTGCCCCAAGACAACACAGTCTTGGCACGAGTTTTGCCTGTCAGCAGCTAGGGGTGCAGGGCCCCAGAACCCCCCTGCACCTATCTCTTCCACAGCCAGCAGGCATCATGGCCTTGGCAGGGGCCACCATCCCTGCAGCTTTCACCCTGCTGTGCCTTAACACACGCAGTGTCACCCATGTCATGAGTTTTGCTTGTCTGCAGCTTGAGGTGCAGTTCCCCCCAGACCCTTGCACCGATCTCCTTGAAACTTGGCAGGCTTTGTGGCCTCATGAGGGGCCACCACCCCTGCAGTTTTGACCCCCCTGTGTTGTAATACACAGCTGTGACATGAGTTTGGCTTTCAAGAATTTGGGGTACAGTCCCCCCCAAACCCCTGCACTAATCTTCTTGAAATTTGGCAGGTTTCATGCTCTCAGCAGAGGCTACCATCCCGGCAAGATTCATCTAAATCAGACAAACAACAACAAAGTTATAGATATTTCATTGATTCCCCTTTATACCCTATGGCCGGATCTCCAAGGTGGCTCTGAAGCTTTGCAGCCCTTTGGCCAGATCGGGGCGGAAACCCAGTCCGGATCTCCGGATTGGATCCCTGGCATCCAAAGTGGCTGGATCTGAATCCAGATCATATTGCTGCCAACTCGCACAGGCTTACTGTGTAGCTAAAGTGTCTCTGAGACGTACTACACCAACTGTAGCTTGAAATGGAAGTTGTGTAGTTGCCTTGATTATACTACGCTGTGTCCTGAGACGGAGAGCTCATTGGCATGTGTCCAACGCTGCATTAAGGTGACTGTGTTACTTCCATTTCAAGAGGTAGAGAGTAAAGAGCAGGCCTCAGTATGGTGCTCCCTGGTGCCATCCTTGGGTGCTTTAGACATGTTCCTATTGTCCATATTCATAGGGACTTATTTGATGTTGAGGCACCAGAGTGCCAAAGGTGTCATTTGTTGAAGGAGATCAAATGTCCCTGTTGTTTGTGGCCTTTAAAAATCCTACAGCACTTTCTGAAAGGATAGTGCTGCCAGGCCTGTTGTCCTCACCGAGCAGCAGTGTGAGTAATTCTACTCTTTCTCTGTGGGTGCATCTACATGTGACCCTACATCGCTGTAGCAACAAATGATGGTGATGTAGCATCAGCAGGCAAAAACCTTGATGCTGCAGCTACATCGCTGTACCAATGCACTCCCTTGGTATAGCATATTGCTATGGCAACATATTGGCTACACATAACCATGCTCTGTTGGCACGGCGCAGTATGGGCTCTTACTGTGCTGTAAGGGCAGGTGTATGTTCTATTTGGAAAGGGCATTCACTTCAGCCTCAGGTCAGCATAGCCTTTAAGTATGAAAATAATTCATGTGGAAGCAGAAGTGTTAGTTGACTAAGGATGGACATAGGCATGTGCTTAAGGGTTTTGCTGAATTGGGGCCTTCATGTTAAAGTGTGTATTATGTACTGCCATGCAGGTGCCTGGGTTTTGCTGGTAGTATGAAAAGTCTCCTGTGAGTATTGTCATTTAAAGGACTTTGGGATATTTGACTAGGTCAGACTCCAGTTGAGTGTAAGGTGTTACCCAAATGATAAATCTCCTTCCATCTGTGTGTCTGAAGTATCATTTTCCACACTGCACCTATCTGGATGTGCCATATACATTATTTCACAGATGTTGCAGATGTAGTTTTTGTTTTTCAAATAGATCAGCAGATGCCCAATGGTGTGATAGAGGTCTTGAGAGCATTTCTTATGGGGGAAAACTTTTCTTTGACAACTACCTGCAGCATAAGTGTCCTTCATAGAGCCAGAAATAGCAGCAAGAGGAGTTTCTTGCTGATTCTTTCATTTAATTTTCCTCCTTTTGGCAGTAACAGAATTTGATTTTCTCACAATTATTATGGACTGAGAATAACAGTTCTTAAATTAGCCCTGAGGAGGTGGCAAGGTAAAACACCAGCAAATGCACACTGTCAGCTCTTAAATGTGGAAATTTGAGTTGACATACAAAACAAACATAGCCATTGCATGGGTTGATTGAACCTTGTCATATGCAGGGTCCTTCTCAGTTTATTATTAAATTTGGCCACCCAAGCCTCATTCCTGCAGGTAAGTTTTTCAGCAGCAAGAAGTTGTCACTGGTAAATTATAGTGACAACTTTTAGCTGGATCCTGAATATCCTAAAAGTGGCACCCGCTGCAGCTCAAAGCAAATGCAAAAATAGCCAAGTCTCTCCGGGCTCTACTGATCTCTAGCCACCCTCCTCTATCACAACTTTGAACAGCTTAATGGCTCCTCTGAGTTGTGCTTATTTCCTGTGCCCCCTAACATGGTGTACCAGCTTTTGAAGAAAACTGGGACCAGGGTTGTGAACTATAAGTAAATTTATGGACAGACTTTTTTTTTTTTTTTTTTTTTTTAATAGAAAGTCCTAAAAATACCTGTAAGGGAGCCATCCATAAAAAACTAAGATACCCTGAGCTTGATTGAATCTTATCAAATAAGATTGAAAGCAAGGCATCTTGATGTACAGATGGGCCACATCCATATGATATCCAAGGCATCAAAAAAAAAAAAAAACCTGCTTAAAAAAAATCTGGAGCAATATATACTGACTATTGGCCAGACTCCAAGTGGCAGGATCACCACTGCTGCAGCCCAAGGAGGTCCCCAGGACCCCAGGTAAGGCTGCCGGGGCCAGCCCAGTGCAGGTTGTAGATCAGGGGTACCAGGGTGTGGGGGTAAGTAGGGGACCCCTGCTGTAGTCAAGCAGAGTTGGCTGCCCAAGGTATTTTTATTTATTTTTTTTACTGGCAATCAGCAAACTTTTTACTGACTACATTTTTCCTACTGATGGTGTTAAACCCTTAAAATTGAATCTGGCCCTTGTCTAGGACCTGGCAGAAGGATTGCATTTACATTATGTAAAACATTGTCTGGCTGAGGAACCAGTCCTCCAGCCCAGTGGTTCCCAACCTTTTTTTTTTTTAACCGTGGCCCAGTAGGACAGGGCACATGGAGCTAGCTGCCTGCCTCCCGGGGCTTTCCCACTGCCTGGCTTTAACCCTGGAAGCTCAGCTGTGACCCCAGAAGCCGCTTGCCTGCATGGGCAGACAGGGGTCGGAGCCGGGGGCTCGTGCCACAACTATGCAACCAACCTGCTGTGGCCCAGTGGTTGGGAACCTCTACTCCAGCTCACTCAGGCCCATGTGTGCCACTGTGGTGCCTAGAGGTTGGGAAAGTGTTTTTTTAAGCCAACCTCATTTTTTTTTTATGCATCCAATACCTGGTTCTTGAACACTGTATTGCCAGTATTCTTCTGTACTGCTTCAGCCTCCAAAGAAACTCACAGGCAGCCCTCAGGGGCTGCTGTAAATTAAAGCAGATAGGAAGCTGCTCTAATTTATGCTTGATGTGGGGCACGCCAGCCTCTTCAGAAGCCTATCATCTGGGTGGCAAAAGATGGCCTAACCCTCCTCTGCCATGGGGCCGGCATGTTCTGTGCTGCACAGCATCTCTCCCCTGCTGTGGATGGAAGAGGAACAATCCTGTTTGCACTGGAAAACACTCCAGGCTTTCAATCACATGCATTTGTTTTAAATTTAGAACAAAGTCTTTTTGTGACTCCTTGTGACCACCTCATTGACTCTGCCCCATTACTGTAGAGCCTGTATTCCTGTCCAGAAGGCAACACTGCAAATACATGCAAGGTTATTTGACTTGTTAAGCATGAGCTCCTTATAAGAACAGTAGCAGCAGCAAAAAATAAGAATCCAATTCACTACTATTTCTTTCATTATCCAAGGGACAAACCTCTCTCTTCTCCTACTCTGTAAAATGTTGCAGGGTATTGTGAAGGTGTGAAGTAACACTGACTGGTAAATCTCATTTTCATCTGCCAGCACAATACCCAATAGTGTAACAAGTAACCTAGGGTTATTAGAAGAGAGAATTTAGAGGGGAATAAATGTTTGCATGTGCAGTCCCTGCAAGGGGGTAAGTCAGGGCAGGCAATTATTTTGGGCGGAGGGCTGCTTCCTGAGTTTTGGCAAGCCATCGAAGGCCACATGAGAGACAGCCAGAGGCAGATAAATGTTCATGTTCTAAATTTTTTTAGGGGTGCTGCGGGCTGGACAGAATGGCCTGGCAGGCTGCATCTGGCTGTGGGCCACATTTTGCCTGCCCCTGGGGTAAGGTGTTTGCCATGACTGGCAGCAGCAAAGCTGAAACAAGAACAGGCAGCAGGCAGATATGTCTAGAAAGAAATGGAAGAGGAGAGAAAGGTTGGGCCTAAGCACTTCTGGCAATGTTGCTGTCAAACCTTCTAAGGTGTGGTCAAGGACCTATGCCTTGTAAGCTAGGGAGTGGCATAAACTACACCTTCTCCAGAGCTGAGGATAGGCTGCAAGTGAGCAGGCTCCCTCCAGTCTAGCCCCATGCTTCCAGTGCCATCAGTCATGGCTGATTCCCTCACTACTAGGCCAGGAATTGTCACAATGAGGTGCTCCTTGTATGCTGTCCAGTAAATCCGATGTGATGCAGACAGCTTTGCAAGGTTCTGGGCCAGTGCCAACAGCTGCTGCAAGAGAGCAAGTTTATTGGCAGTAACCCAGCACTGTGCTAAGGCAGATAAATGACTTCCATTTTAGGGCCTTGCCTGAGGAGAACATGCCATGGCCATGCTCTCTGGTGAGGTACTAAATAGCATGTGCATGGCGACTAACTCCAGTCACTTTCTCCACATTCCTCCAGTGAGATTTGGCTCTAAGGAGTGCTGTAATGGAGCCCCAAATGCAAAGGCTCCAGTCTGTTAAAGACGCATCCCTTGCACTGTGTACTAGCCTCCCCAAGATGCCTCTCAGGGGGGCAAACGCATCACCCTGCAGGTCAGAAGTGTCTACTGAGAGCATGCTCCCACAAAGTGACTCCAGATGATCCTGAATGCACGTGCAAATTGGGGGGGCAGCGAGGGGGCCAGTGCACTAATGCACATGCATCCCCTTTAGGACCCCTGTTGTTCCCTACCAACCCTGGAGCAGGCACAGGGAGGAGAAGCCTGCCCACTGTGCCACTATCCCTGGTTGAGCCTGGCTCCCCTACAGCCTGCTGCTCTAGAGCTGCCCCCACCCCGAAGGCAGCTGGGATTCAAGCAGTAGCAGCAGCAGTGGGTAGGAGATCAGGGAATGGGACTGGGACGGGAGTAGAGGGGAGGAAAGGTACCAATGAGCATGGAGAAAGGGAGGGGGTGGAGAAAAATTTGAAGTCTTGGATCTGTAGGCCTGAACGTAACATGATAGAAGTGCCATAGTTCCCAGCACATCAGCACTGAATCACTCAGACCCTTCATATGGGAGTTGTGCAGGCTTCTCTTTTGGATCACAGCAAGGGGCAATGTATACTGCCTTGTAAAATCTGCTTTAAAGATTGGTCTAGCACACAATGCCTTGAAATTTGACTGCTGTCATCTGCACTGCAGGAAAAGCCTCATAAATATTGATAACTCATTTAAACTTGTCTGATTGCTGTTTATTCCACCAACCTTCATAAAAGGGGTGAATAGAGATGTTCAGCACCTCATATGACAACTAAAATAAATGTCAGGAATATAACTAGAGTTTCCCCAGCACTATGTTGCATTGCTCCAATGCCTGGTTAAAACTATGAGTTATCTTTTACTCTGCTGATTCATTAGCCCTGACTTGTAGCACTGAAAAGTACTGATTGCTCAGTTGTGCTGTAGACCCTGGACTGTTGACTACCTCTGGTTTGACAATGTCGCCAGTTTTGACTTCTCCTGTCAGAACAAGACAACCCTCTGTCCTTTTTAATATTCAGCTGCATTTTATATTTCAATGCACTATCTCAACACAAGCATGTTCCCTAGTTGCATGCCTAGCTCAATCCCTTTCACTTCCTGAAGGCAGCGTCTATGGGAGCTAGTGAAGAAGAGACGTGCAAAAAAGGGCCAAGCCATGGAAACAGTGATTTACTTTACCCATCAGCAGCCTGACTGTGTGTGGGGAAACATGCTGCTGAGCTTGAAACAGGAAAGTGGAGCTGTAGCTTTTTGAAGACCAGCGTTTTCCAGCTTGCCAAGAGAAGACCGTGTCCTCCCACATACATGCATGACTTCGTATGTACATATAAAATCCAGAGTTTCCACAGTGATAAATAAGCTCTGTAATAGGAATATACCAATTGTCTGTGTAGTCCACTATGTGGTTTCCAAGAGAGTGATGTCGTCGATCTCAGAAGAAAGCTAAACTTAGTTCTCTCAACATGTTCTTAGTTGTGTAATACTGTACTATGGAAAAAAAATCTCTCTCTGCATCCAGCTGGTGATCAGTTTATGTTCTGGAGCATGAGGACTGATGTAACATTTGTAACTTTACCTTGGTTTATGACTGCCGCTGCTATTTTTCGTTCAGAGAAGCTTTGCTGTGTTTGCTGCTGGACATAAGCAAGCGGTTTAAAATCTGCTTTGTTTAAAGCCATTGTTCTTTGGGAGGCTGCATGACTCGAGGGCTCACAGAGGAACATTGAACCTTTCATTTGAGATTCAAAACCAAGTCCAGGATCATAGTGATTTGAAATTGAATATGGTTTGACTTCTTGGCCTACGTGAACTGAGACTCATTTTTCTCACTCCAGTTTGTAAGAAACAGTTGTCCTTCAGTGCAGAGCCCCTATCTCACTAGGCACTTAATGTCACGCTCCTTGGTAATCTTTGCAAAGATGACCAAAGCTGAATGCTGGATTGTGTCACCACCCTCATGGCTGGTGGTTCTGGTTCAGGTCTCTGAGCTCAATAACTGCAGAAAGCTTGTACTGATACTTGTCTTGCTTTGTAAATGAGGAGAATGTAGTCTTTAAGGCTGTCAACATGGACCCTTTTATGAGGTGCAAATTCCACAAAGAAACACTGAAATGGGAACCACAAACTCGCCAGCACTGTTGCTGATGCCGGAAGTGGAAATGGAAAGCAGAACTAGTGAGGCCAGGCATAGGAATAGGAGCATGGGAGAGAGTGATTTAGAGATTTTCTGCAGTCAGTGTGAGCAATGGTTCACCATGTAAACTTGCTTAGTCCATGATGGTTTTTGTAAGCAGATTCTGGACCATATCTGAGACATCCACATCAGTTCCTGCCAGCCAGTATATGATAGGACAGGTTGCTAGAAGAATGGGTTAGCGAGGAAGAAGCCTTGTGTAGAGGACAAAATGTCACAGAGATGCTGATCTAGGGAAGGAGCAGGCAGCATGTGAAGGAGGGAAGCAGGGACAAAGGGGGCAATACAGGGAACAGTAAGGCAGAAGGATCTGAAGAGCATATAAAGATGATGAGGCCAGAGAAATAGTTTGGGGCAGTTGCTGGGACCCGTCTGGATAGGCATCTATGTATCAGAAGACTGAGCCTTGTTTGCTGCTGAATGTGGTGTCCTTAAGTTCATATCTGACCGCTCAAAGTTGCATGTAATTTTGTTAAGCCAAAGGTTGCAAAGCAAAATGTAATGCTCATAGCTGTTACCAGATACTGAAATTGAAGCGTAGAAATGCATGCAAGTGGAGATAAGTTATCTAGCTGATTAAAGCTTAATTTATCAATGTGGGCTAAATGCTTTTTAGATCCTTGAATGAGAGGTGCTTTATAAAAGTGCCTGACACTTGGTTTTGTAGCACTTATGTGACTGACATGACATGTTCCCTTCTCTCTACATGCCGATAGAAAAGTAGAAGAGAACCATTACGGAAAGCAATGGAAAAAAGATACCTTAGTTTAGTTAAAACGTGTAAAGTAGTGGAAGTCTTCACTGACAATTCTTTAGGTTAATTTAATTGGAAAGTGAGTTAGTGCAAGCATTTGGTGTGCTAGAAATAGATGCCATTGTTTTAAATGATAGCACTGAGGTTATGCGTGCGTTTTGGTTTTGGTGTTAGTTGGCTTCTGGATTTCACAATTTATCAAATCAAATTCTTCATGCTGTTCAGTTAGCATTTTTAAGAGTATTTGTATTGTTTCTTACAGCTCTGCTTATATAGACTGTTTACACACTGTTCCTGATGATATCGTTTTCCACATCCAGGGAAGCAGAACGGGTTACAACTGTTAGAACACGGGAATTCTAAGTTTTTTTTTGTTCCTGTTCTTAAAAATCTAGCATGAGCGAATGTCCTAGGAGAAAACAACTATGCTACTTCTGCAGCTAATGGCTACCTTCTTAGTGCATGCAGTAGGAGAGGGCTATAGGCTCTATCTTTTGAGATTCCTATCAGCTCTACCTTTCTGTGACTCTGGACTTTTTTTAGGACATTAGATAAACCTATGGTTTTGAAGCAAAAATGGAGGTTGGCTCCTAGCTCTTCCTTATGAAAGTCACTGTGTGCAATATAGACAATAGATACTTACTATATGGAGGAAGCAGCAGGATTTCCCTTCCCTTTACAGGAAATGGTTGGCAGTTGGCTGATGCATCCTGTGGATCTCATGCAGGAGGGACTGGGGCCAGCAGCAAGTAGTCTCTGGACTCATTGGGCACATCTACATGAGACAGTACAAGCGCAGTAGACTAATTCTACTGCACATTAGTGTGGCAGGCAAAACCCATGCTAATGCACTAATGTGCGGTAGAATTAGTCTACTGTGCATTAGCATCACCAAAAAGTGTGTGCTGGTACTAATGTGCAGTAGTGCCAATTACAAGACATTATGTTAGTACCTATAACTGCAGGTACTAAACTTAATGCACCGTAATTACAATTCATTAATGAACATGTAGATGCACCCATTGATTCCTTTTTCTCTTTGGCATCTCAAGACATGCTGATGTGAGGCTCACTCGTGCACCATTGAAGGATAACATGGATGACTGGTGAAGGAAGGATCAGCAAGATGCTACAGTAGAGCCTGGATCATTCCTATCTGGTTGGTTTGTGATCTGCTCGGTTCACAGTGAGTTGCTGACTTGAAGACAAGCCACTCGGCTTTGCTGCTCCTCCAGTCAGCTGAAACTCATCAGCGCTCCCACAGAGCTGTTTGCCAAGGCATGTTTTTTACACACCCACCCTCATCTTCACAGGGGGATAGCATCTGTAACATATCTGTGAAGACAGGGACCTGTTACCTTTCAAGGAGGAAGCCTATATGACTGGTGTAAGAAAAATGTGTGCAACCTTCTTCCCACTCCACACACTGATCAGGTCACTGATATCCCGGAAAGCCCTTGGGGCAGATGTGAGATAATACCATAGGGCCTTTTGCAGGACAAAGGGTATGATGTGTTTAAGGACCTCTAGCATTTGGTTGTTTCAAGTAAAGCTCCCAATAACATTTCAGCCAAGTAAAACTGTATAAGGCTTTCAAATTCTGGCTCATTATCATTTTAAAGTGAGGAAATGGAACATGCCCAACGGCAGTCTTTTGACCTCCTTTCACATACCCCACTTCCCACCCCAGGAAAGAACAAGGCAGTGAGAGGCAACCAGTAATATATTTGACTGTATTTCAAAGTTGTTGATTGTAAACAAACTTTGTTGAAGAAGTAAAATCACATGACAAGATATCAGAGTGATACTATAAATCCAGTTTGTTGTTGTTGCCACACATCACATTTTTGGAACTCAGAATTTAGCTCATGGTGTACAAAACTTGTAAAAATTTATTGCAAGCGTGCCTTTGTGTAGAACAAAAACCAGTGTCACAAAAGGAGTTCCCCACCCCCACCCAGAAATACCGCTGTGGACCTTACCCTGAAGAAGGACCACATGCATGCATTTCCTGAAAGACGGTATCTATTATAAAATTGCTCCGAGAAGTTTCTAAACAAAAGAAGAAAATAAATGGCACCATGGGTTTTACTCCATGATGTTTACATTTCCAAACCGAACTCTGTAGTTTGGGGAAGTTTTGCACCAAACTGCAATTGTTTGAGTGTAGTTTGACAACAGTGGTGTTTTGAAAGCATTAGCTACATACTATCCCTGTGTGCTGTACAGTTGCTTCATTTGATGGAATGCAAGTTGCACAGCTTAAAAAAAATACCAGTAAAGAACTATAGCCGTCTACTGTTCCTGCTATTCCTGCTGTTTCTTTTACCTGCTATCTCCAAACTACCCAGAAGCTCTGACGTCTATAATCACCGAACCTTTGCAGTACAAGCAGAGGCATACAGTGACACCACTGACTTTTCTACAGCTGGAGCAACTGCACTGACACTGCTGAAGGCCATGACTCCCCTGGATTTTTATTTAAATGAAACCAAGAATAGAAATGAGCCTTCCTGCATATTAGAAGGGCAGCCATTAGAGCAGAACAGCTGGAATCTCTCCCTTTGAATTTCCAGCTTTTAATCCTTTCGTCTGATATTTGCCAGTGTGCTTTTCTGTTAGTTTCTTGTTCGTTATTTCTAGAGTCTATTGATGATCTCGCCATATGCTGGCTCAGATTTATTCGTGGTCTAATTTTATCACTGACCTCAATGGCCTTACATCAGGGGAATGTTTGGCCTAACTTTTGTTAAATCCAGATGCCAGGATTATCCCACAGCTGGTTGTCCCGGGCTTTGACTCACACTACAGCAGTCTGTTGTTTTACACACACAGCTTGAATTGCAGTCGAACAAGCGCAGGCTGTCCTGGGGCAAAGTGTTAATTTGGATACTTCACAGGGAAGTAAGATGGGACAAATGGACTTGTCAGTCTCTAGGATCCTAGGATAAAAGGTTTGTCCCAGGGGAAAATCAGACACTTGTTTTTAACTGCTGTCTTTTTTTTTCTTTTGTATTCAACACTTTCTTCCACTTGGTTAAATTGTTTTGCCTCTGAATTCAACATACCAGATACAAAGCTAGCTGGTAAACTGAAGAATGAAATATAATTATTAATTGTATTAATACTATTGATTCCAACTAAATGATCAGTCACTTGCATCTTGTTTCCATCAAATAAAAGCACTTTTTTTTTTTGTTTGTGGTGAGGTGTGAGCTCTTCACTTTTTGTACAAACTTTGACAGAGTAATTGGAGGACAATACCACAGTGTTACTCTAAGAGGGAGTGGGCTGGGATTTGGGAAGAGGAACCTAGTGGACCTGGGCTCTAACCTTTATTTTTTCCCTAGGTCTTTGGAGATCAGTGAACACAGATTTAACTACTTTGCTTCCAACAGATGTGCCTGTCCAAGAGCAACTGGCTAAGTTAGTTCACTTCATTTTTTCAAGGGTCTTAATATTCTGGGAACACTTCCCATCCATACCCCTCCTGAGGTCTCATGCTGGGCAAGCTTGTTTTTCTGCCTGTGGCTTTTTCCAGAGTCCCTGGTTTGTCTAGGACCTGACACAGCTTTGTGTACCTCTCAGCTTCTTCCCACAAAGGCTTGGTAGTCAAGGGAGCCTGGATCCCAAACTTTGTTATCATTCTTGGTTCACGCCGCTAGTTCCTAGCCAGGCCTCACCCAGCAGGCTCAAAGGGTAAGGATGTTTTATCTCTTACACCTAGGTTGTCCTTCCAGATCCCATACATATTAACAAAAGGTCATGTCTGCAGTAACATTCAAGGAGTGCTCCTGCAGTGGACTGTGTTTATAGTTTGATGGTTTTGCACACTACACATTGTATGAACCACCTTGACATCTAACACAAGCAGTTATTATTTCATAAGAGTGAGACGTATATATTGCCATTTAAGGCCTTGATATGACACCTAACAGTTTCAATAGGGTCACTGGGGGGTGCATGAGGGCAGAACAGAACACATCAAGGTCTCATCTGGCAGAAAACCGCATTTACGGTAAATTCTGCAGCCATACTAAGTGTATTTGTGGGTGTGGTACTTCTGATATCTTTGTCTTGGGTCCACCTGAACCCAATAGGCAGCACAAGTGGGGCTAAGCAGGCAATACTTTCACAGTGATTGCTTTAAGTATAGCCTTGGAAAACAATACCCTGTTTTACTTAGAGAACATTTAAAAAAATAGAGAAAAGGCCAACTCTGTCTCTATCATTTCTCTTGCCAGAGTGACCATCTACATAGACAGGTGTAGGCCAAGAGCAGGTGATTCAACATGATGCAAGGGTATAGAAGAGGGTGAAATTAAGCAAAGAAAAATGTGGAGTATCAGGAAAAGCTGCTTAATGGTGAGATCTACTAGGCTACAGAACAGTCTCCCAAGAGAAGTAGAAAAACACTACTGATTGGTTAAAGCAGAGTTGAGTTTTAAATATCCCAGGGACAAGACAACCTAGCAGGGCTTTTTCTATCTCTAGTTTTCACTTATTCTGTGAACAAAACAAAATGGAGTGGGATGGGCAAGGCCCTGACAAGGAGGAACACATTAAACAGCATGGTGATTGGGATTACATTTGCACAGGTGACAGAACAGTATTATTTGCAAAGCTTCCTATTTGACGCAGGCCAAATATAACACAATGAAGCTGCTTCCCTCTACAAACATTGCTCTCAGTCTCTTGATACTTCTTCACACACTCATCTCTTAAATGAGTTCTTTTTGGATCGGCTAGCTGTACTTCAGAGCTAGCACAAGGGGGCTCCATAGAGATTTCCACAGCAGAGATGGATGGAAGACTTCATGTTTATTCCTAGCCTAGACTTATTTTCACTAGAGACATTTGTTTGTAAGCACATCTGGGGACAGGCTTCACAGTTTACAGCTTTCGCTGGGTTGTCATCGTGCCTTGGATGGTCTCTGCTCTAGCTCCCCCATGCAAGTCAGTGGGTCCCTTTTTAAACCCCAATGGTTTCAGTGAAATCTTTCCCTTGATTTCAGTTAATGTTTTAGTTCAGAATCACAAGCAAAAGCTCTGAAAAGCAAAATGAGTCTCATAACTTCAAGTCACTCAGCTGCTATTCTTGAGGAGGGAGGAAAATTAGCTTTGCTAATTAGCCTTGCTTATTTTCATATCATTTATTTTTTCTAGTTTAGAAAAATGCACCTATTTTGAGTTTGGGGCCCATGAACAGAAGCTATCAACCACTTCAGTCTTGCCTGCAGTCCTAATAGTCAGGAGTAGGAGTCTTAAAAATTAATCTTATTTCCTTTTTCTAGGCACATTTGGGTGACCCTCTTTGGGCCTCCGTTTCCCCTATATACAATGAGGGTGTTCATACTATCTGTCCCTGTCACAAGGGTGTGGGAAGGGCTAATGCATGAGTTTCACATTGTTAAAGCACTTTAAGATCCTTGAATGGAAGGCATTATAGGAGTGCAAAAAAGTTACAGTGCAGTATAATCCTCACTCTACTAAAATCAGCTCCAGGAATGACCGCTCATCCCTAAGGAAGCATAGGATTGAGCTAGCAGAGCCCTCATTACCCGCCAGCTCAACACAGACCCACAAGGGTAATGCTTAGCAGAATAAACGCCGCTGCTAGAAGAGGAGCTAGGGTCTCGAAGGTGGGGAATGAAGATGCTGGTTTTGAGTCGGTGCCCTTCATGTTACTGTGGCAGCAGAGGACTACCTGTTTTTCTCTACGAAATGTCTAAGAATGTAAAATAATGGTATCGCTGAATCAATTATTTAGTGACCTTGAGAACTCTAGAGAAGTCTGTGTTCTTAAAATACCTATTAATGAAAGGGAAATGAGAACAGGCATTAGAAGGGATGCTTAAAGCACAGCTACTGCACACAAAAAGGGAAACAGGAGAGCGATTCCTTGAAATTGTTCCCTTTCTCATCAAGCACACAAATGAGCAGAGATAAAAAGCAACAGGGTCAGAGTTCCTGCAAGCCCTTATAGTGGAGTTTTCCATGATGGAGCAGACTGTAATAAAGCAATATTTCACATCAGCTTTTAACTGCAGCAAATGTTAGATCAATGTTACAGATCCTTTTTCAAATATGAATCTTGACAAGATGTGAAAAACTCCTTGGAAGAAGTGCTGTGCATAGAATGTGGTCTGCATATCACACTGACGTTCGTAATTCTTTGAAGCAGTTTGCATACTCTGACAAACAAAGAGCTTTCAACACTCAGAATTACATGCTGTACGAAGCCAAATTCAGCAGGAGAGAGAGAAGCCTTCCTGTCCCCATCTGCTCCATTTTCTATGTCTTCTTTCTGAAAGGTCTCCACCTGATGTTCTTGCCTAACTGGTACTTCCCTTACTTTTAATGAATGCCTGACTTGAAGATCTTTACCCCAAGTATCTTGATGATACAAAGCATACCACAGTATCATTCTACAAGCCATTATATAAACAGTGTTTATACGATATCATCAATAGCATCTTGCAATGTTTTGACACTTAACCCTTCATTTGTATTGACTTCTGAAAGTAAGCACCATATATTTATACTTGGGTGGGGGGGGAAAAAAAAAATCACAAAAGCTAGTTTACAGCAAGGGCGAGATGAAAGACTACAGAATCTGAACTGCTGTTGACATTAAATGGCTTTAATCAAGCAAAAGTTTTGTTTTTTTTTAAACCAGCTAGTTTTCATGGTTTGTGATATTTAAAATAGAAGTGTGAGATGCTATTTGAGTAACTTTCCTCACTTTTTCTTCCACCCACCCCCATAAAAAGAATAGGAAATATATGATGGCTCACAGTCATTTTACTCATGTAGGCTACACTTTGATTTTTGCTTGTAGGCTATGCAACCCAGAGTTCATTTGTCATATGTGGATCTTTTTGTCTTGGTTTCTTTGCAGTATTTTAATGGATGTCTATGCATCTTTAGAAAACTGACTGAAGGTGATGGGAAAGGGTTGGGAATGGAGGATTCACATTCATTGCAAAGCCATGCTTTGTTTCCGTCTTAGGTTGTTCTCCTTCTACAGAGGAGAATAAAGCATCTTCCCTGTAATTGTCAGCCACTGTGTAATCCCCTGTCAACACCAACTCAAGGGACAACTACTCAGGAGCCAATCCCTGAGGCAAAAATAAGGACTAGTATAACTTAAGCTTAAGCAGTCTACATCACAAGCAGAAGACATCTGTGGAAAGCTATATTCTAAGGCCTTGGCTACGCTGCCACTTAAACAAAATCACATTTCCATAGTATATGGGCCAGATCCAATCATTTCCATGTTATATGGGCCAGATTCACTTAGGCCAAGTGCTAATGAATAGGTGGAACACATCTAGCCATTTTGAGGCTTAATCATGTACACTGCTGAGTATTTCCGGTGATATCTTGAAAGGCTTTGCCTATTGCTCATGCCAGCGAGTACCGGTGACTATTTCCTCACAGGAAATGGTCAGCATGTTGGCAGATTAGACCCATGTTTTCTTAGAAGTGTTCTTGCACTAGAGACAAATGAAGAAAAGCTGTTCAGGTCAGCTCTTTTCTGGGTGATTTTTATATAAATTTGCACCAGCTCATTAGATGAATTTTGGCAACATTTTGAAACTACAGGACACAACCAGCGTATACCTACTTCTTACATGCTAATTTAGGGCAGCACGTTCAAGTAATTTCAAGTACTTCCATCTATACCTGGGCTCAGTCTTCCTAGGCCAAGTGTTATAGGTGTTCAGACCTCTGGAAAAACTGACTGGTGCCTCACTACAGCCCCCCCCCCACTCACCTACTCTAGCCAATAATGGTATCTTATCACCAACCTATCTGTTTTTGCTTACTATCAAGTAGTAAGCAAGTGCAGTATTTGAAAAACCTATTTTGGTTTAAAAGGGTTGAGCCTGGTTCACTGCATACAAGACAACCTGTGAGGGTGCCATCCTCTTTGCTTATGTGAAGATCACAGGCTAGCAGGGACAGAAGGGGTCTCAACAATGGAAAGGAGAATGTCAACGGTCATCAGAGAACATGGGAAAATATGGCAAAAAACTGACATTTGTCGAACTCCTCCCCTCCACCACAACCCCTCAAACTATAGATGCTATTGGTCCAACAGATGGATTTGTAAAAAATATATCATTCCTACCCCTAGTTAGCCATTTGCTATCTTTTAAACCCCTCCTGTATGGTAACTGGGGTTAGGGGGCACATAGCAGGCAAGCGTCAATCCTTCTGGATCAAGATGTATATGTGAGAGGTCATCCAGATCTGACACATGCCCAGGGAGGAGTAGGGGCAACCCAGTATCCTCACTTTAGACCACTGAGAACAGATCTAAAGGCCAGACTGAGTTCAGATGTTCAGCATCTCAAATGGCTATAGCTGCATGCATGAATCAAACCCAGGTCTCCCACATGGTAGACAGGGATGCTGCCACTGAACCACAACAGCAGGTTCAGGGGACACACAGCTCATTTAAAACACTGTTGAACTCTTAGCACCAGGGATCAAATACATTTTTTGTTAATTCACATTTATTTTTTCCTCACATTGATGGCACTTAGACAGTGAAGTTAGATAGGCCTTCAGGGACTGTCTCACTGGAAATACCTCCTTAGTAGAAGAGCAAGGTACAAGTGCAGTGTAATGCTGCTGACTGTAAAAAGCCCAACACAGCATTTTAGTGATGATACTTGAACAGCACAGAGACTTTATAAGAGTTTGTTACCTGTCCAAATTCTTGAACTAGAACTAGTTGCGTCCCTCTAAACATGAGCATTAACTACCTTATCAAAGCCTGATCCTATTCCCATCCATGACAGCTTTTCTGTTGCCTTCAGTGCAAGTCGGTCCAACCCAAAGAAAAGATGCATATTTGTTCCCTGTAAGTTAACTGCTTATTACAATTTCTAACTAATTTCAAACTAATGTTCAATGTTCTAGTTTAGTTAAGCCCATAGCCCAATAATGTGATAAAAGGAAACCTTTCACTTCATTGTCACTATCATTTTTCCTTTTGCTTTTGCTGGAGGCAGTCGATTTTTCTGAAAACATTTAATCATGGCATCTCTCCTCTATGAAACATTGGCACCAGGCTGGGCAAACTCAAAGTGATTCTACCTCCTAGAGAGTCACTCAGGACAAGAAACGCATTTGGGTTTTATTCTATTCAGGGACACTTAGCATCTGGTTGCACCAGAACTTTTTTTTTTTTTTTTTAAACAATGTTACATTTTTCTAAGCATACAAATTTCCAAAATTATAAGCTACTGTGACAAATTTCAAATTCTAAGAAGAATTTCTACTGAACACTCCACAGTGATAATTCAAATCACGCTATCCGTGAATTA
Organism: Crocodylus porosus; assembly: GCF_001723895.1. Taxonomy (NCBI): domain Eukaryota; kingdom Metazoa; phylum Chordata; order Crocodylia; family Crocodylidae; genus Crocodylus; species Crocodylus porosus. The sequence goes on from NW_017728943.1 coordinate 101,840,843, forward strand.
TTCTCTTTCTTGTCAAGTGTGTCACTAGGAAATGAAACCCAAGATGAAAAGTAAATTGATGTTTAAAATATAGGGAAAAGAGAATATAATAGATGATAGAAACTTAAACAGTCTGTCATGTCAGGCCTTAAGCAACACTTAGAAGAACCCAAAGATGCAATGAAAATTGAGGAGAATATAGTTGCTATATACTCTGAGATTTCCCACCCCTGGACACTGGGAGTATGGAAGTTACAAAAGGCAATATTACCAGATTTCAAGACTCAACTTTGAAAGTGTTTAAAAAAAATTCCCCAGTGTGATTATTTCCTAAATCTTGTCCCATACTGCAACCTGACTGCCTTGCATTCAGGGGGATGGCGGGAGAAAGGTAATCTTAACCAGTCATCAAAGTCCTGGTTGCTTTTGTCTGTTAATGTTCAATATATACATACATATCTGTTGCTTCTCTTTGACGATGTTATAACTGCAGTGATTCCTACAAGGTACTAGGCATTCTCAGCCATACTGCAGTGCATAGGCCAACCTTGGTGGTCTCAGAGTTAAAAGACCTCTAAGCAAGTTAATTCCCCATGAGGACTGTTGAACTCTATCAGCTTGTGACAACCTCCTAGTTTAGCCCAAAGGGAATCTTAATGGGATGACCCTGCTCAACAGATGCTACCTGTTCAACAAGTGTTACTGAGAAATTGCTAACTTAAAATCAATTTCGATGTACAGATACCCGCAGAGCATTCATATATGTAATTATGTGTGGATGTTTCCTGTGGCACTTTCTGTAGGACACCTCTAAAGCCAGCTGCTAATTTTGACAGTCTCCACCTTTCTAGTGGCATCACTTGGCATTTTCATATAGGAAGCAGCATTGGTGGTGTCACAAGTTCCCTGCTTTGACATTTCAGAGTGATGGTCTCCTCTTCTGCTTACCCTCCATCCCTACCTAAGCCACAAGGAACAATACATCAATGAGAAGGTGAAGTGTCCTCCAAGCCCAACAACTCCTTTATAAGTCTCTCACTGAACTGTGCCCGGCTGTACCTTGTCACGTGATAGGCATCTGACATTTTGTAGAGGATGTAGGCATTGTTTATGGCAATGCTGACAGCAAACCAGAACACTTGTTGCCAGGTCTTGTTTGGTTTATGAGAAATGAAATACCTACAAAATGGGGAGAAAGAGAAGAGACAGTCAACTTTCAAGTGCTTCCACGTGTTTTCTTCAAGGAGGCAAGATATTTACCCCTCTACCCAGATTCTGTAGTCCCAAATAGGACACGTGCACAGGAGCCCTTGTGGAGGAGGATTCTTTAGTTAATGGATTATTATTGTCTTAATATGTTTAAATAAGTATTTGTTGTAGTTAAGTTGCAAAATGGTCTTTAGGTCTCCCTCTCTTTCTTGCATTTTCCTGCCCTCAGTCACACTGTCTAGTGCTAGTGTTGCCAATAAACCATATCACACAAGCACGAGTGCTAGAACTTCTTGACAGAAAAGGGCCGACTGGTCACAGGATCCACTGTACTAGAACGCTCTTCTCCTATTTGGTTGCCTTTAAGTTTTCCATGTCCCAAGTAAAGGGGCTTCAACCACTTCCCTTGACAGACCACTCTGCATCCCAACACCAAATCAGTTAATGTCCCTTCTTGTTAAATCTCATCATGCCTAATTACATCCTCTTTGTAGCCACTCCAAATAATTACACATATGCACACACTAACATTCATACTCTCCATGCTTAAATTGAAGAAGTACATGGCTTCCACCCCATCATTCATTGTCTAGCCAGTTAAACCCTCCAGCCTAATGGTGTCTTTCTTCTCTAAATTTCCTTCCAGTTACTCTGTCATTCTGACAAGAAGATACCTTAATGGGGTTCTACAACTAAACTAGTATACAGTAGGCTAGTACATTAGTTTGTGTCTAACTCCTACACAAATTCCTCAAATATGGACCAACAGGTAGCCCCCTAATCCCACAACAGCAAGTAGGGCGCTCTTCTGGGAGGTGGAAAGTATAGGGTTTAAATCCCTGCAGAAGAAGGGAATGCTCCCACATGCTCCCACACCCTGGGCAAGTGCTCCAGCCACTAGGCTGGTGTATAAAAGGGGAGGCACAACTACCTCCAGCCATGTTTTAAGAGTAAGCAGTCATCCTGGCATTTTGTGAAGCCTGATCCCCTCTGTGTCTGTCACAAATGCTCTGGGAATGCCCAATGATATGCCACCATAAGGGACCTAAGGAAGAGGAATGCAGAGATTTCTGTGTCCTGATCGGGCTTAGGCATAAACTAAATGCAGAGTTGCTCAACCCTATCGAGACTGGAGTAGTTGTGGACATGCTGTGAAGTGCAGCTCTAGGCAGCCAAAAACAGACACTTATGGCATTTAGGCAGCTCCAAGGTTAGGTGGAACCTCTGCAAGGGTTTCAGGATCACAGGTTTGGACTTGGAGGGAATGTAGGCACATAAATCCTTTGTTGGTTCTGCCCTGAGAGTAAGCCTTATAACATTCTAGAGACCCTTTTGGATCCCGTGTATAATGCAGTGTTTCCCTAAACAGTCATCTACATTTTCCAACTCTGGTACAGTTAGATTCACCCCTTCCCAAGATAAATTATGAAGGAAGGGCAATAAGGAATCAACAGAAAAAAAAATGCAGAGAATTTGTTAACTGTGTAAACACAGCTACTGACCTATGACCAGGAAAGCCTTCCACATCTGATTACCATGTTTACAGCACTTGTGAGGAAGACAAATAATTTTAACCAAAGGCTTAAAAAAAAGAAAAAGAAAGCATAGCACTGAACGAAATACCCTAGACAGGCAAGGGCAGAAAGAGGAACCCACCTAGCAGTGGGGAAATTGCAGAGGCTGCTAATCCTAGCATATCCCTAAGCTGATGCTCATTAAGACTAGAAGGAATATGAAGGGAGGGCAGCTGTAAGCTGACCAGCTCCCAGTAGAGAAATGAAATCTCTTCCTCCTGCAACTAAAAGCTGAATAAGGACTACTGCAGTTGAGATGTGGCAACTAATCCCATCAGCCTGGACACCGCTGGACTATGCTGGGGCTGAAATTGGTGCTGCAAGATCCTTTTAAGGGGGCCGTGCCATATTAGCACTGCTGGGTGTGCAAACATCTGCATGTGATTCACAAGACAAACCCAGAGCTCTCAAATAGGGCTCTACAGTGCCCAAAACGTTCTGACCTGGGGTCTTTCTGAAGTTCTTTGCAACACACAACTTACTTTTTGAGTGCAGAAAAAGAAGAGAGAAAGTGAAAGCTAAGAGCTGGCATTTTCTGAGGCAGGGGGGCTTGAGTCTAAAGAGGTTAAGAACCACTGAGCTATGGACTCTGGTGGAGAAACTCCTGCTGTTTCTGTTTTAAGCCTTAAAAGAGGTGGGGCATTTACTCTTGTGCTGGGTGTTATCACCTCTCCTCTAATGGAAACTGTTCTTCAAAGATATATTTCTGGGCCTACTTTGCCTAAAGAGGGACTGTGCATTTAAGGGCTGTTCACATAATGTAGGACATACCTCTCCAGGAGCTCTGCTGTCCTTGCTTCGTACCGCAAGCCTTAGCTTCACTCCCGATAACTCAGTAATTCCCTATGAATCATTTTGTCATGGTAGTCTCAATAGTAAATGAATATTCTTTAATTTTACACCAGTAGGTACAAGCCTGTGCTTCTTAGCTGTACTGGTGGCATCTCAGCTGTGCCCTTTTTCCCCCTACAATAGTCAGGTAGCTGCCTGGTGGCTTACTAGACCATCATTTCCCTGTTGTTGTGGTAAGAGAGAGCAGCATATCAGTCCGTATGAGCATCCATCAGATCTCTACCCATGCTAATTAGTTTTGGACCTAGGGAAGCATGCTGCAAATTATGTTCATTTGGGGCATTCGAGTGACTGCTTGCCATTGTCAGCAGTAGGTAGGAATGGGGGCAAGGAGGTGCATCACCTGCTTCTATATCCAGAGCTCGGTAAGGATGAAGAGTAGGAGAGCACTGAGTGGGTTTTTGTTCATTCATCCTATCTTTCTTCCCCTGCCAAATGGACATGAGAGCTAGACAGAGAGAGGCAAAATTGGACCACTAGGTCCCAAACCCACCTGAATTCTGAGTTTCTGAACCTGAAGTCCTTGATAGGCCTTTGGATTCTAAATTGAGGGGGGATATTTTTTTCTGAACAGGGCTTGAGACGACGTGTGCATGTTAAAGACAGATGGCCAAGTAAGGTGGCCATTATTTGGACTGGTGACCCAGCTGGCTGAACCCAAGAGCTTTTTAGCCCCACTGGATCCACATTAGAGCCACCCTAACCTGGCTCCAAACATGTTGGCTCTTTTGTCAAGCTGCTCTTTAACATCATTTAAATTGTGTTGGGAATGCAGTTTTCATGGTTTTTTTCACTGCTAGATGGACAGCCAGACAGGAGTACCAGTATTTGGTATCTTAAATGGATAACGGGATATGTGAGAGAGGGGAGGAGTGTTTAAATCAAAACTATTTGGCCATCTCCAATTCCTGCACAAATCCCCTACGTGCTGGTTTACAGCGTCACTGGCTCCTAGTAAGCAGGACTCTGCTTTCTTTGAAGTACATGGGACCTCTACCACAGAATGGGGCTGGATAAAGCTACCCCAGTACAAATAGGGGATTTGTTTCCACAAACTGTCACTACTCACTCACTTGCTGTATTTGTCATCATATTTACAGATGTAGCTAAGATGAGCAGCAAAAGCTTCTACTGCCAGTGGGCACGGGATCTCTCCACTTTTCCTCTTTATTATAACTCCTGCATCAACAAAAAGAACAGTCGTTAGGGAGCCACAAAATCTCATTACAGTTGAAACTTTGAGTATGCTTTCTGAGAAAAAGACGTGAAAAAGGAGGCACCAGCATGAGACTCCACTTATCAGAACTTGGGTTTATGAACTGAGCCATGTTGAACCTAAAGTTTGCTTCCCTCGTCCTTTCTGACCAGTAGACTCCTGTGTGATTGTATCTAATATCTCTCAGGCATAATTCAGACCAGAGATGACAAGAACTTGGAGCTCTAATCCTAGAAAAACTGAAATCCAAAGAACGGGCAATGAAATCTGGCACTGCTGGGTGCTTGGTCAGACTCATGAGACGGAGAATTTTAATACAGGGTCAGACTTGAAGATCTACAAGGTCCCTTCCGACCCTACTTCTATGAATATGCTGTTATGCTGCGATAGTAAACCAGAACTTGCAAAAGTTCAGGACTGGTTTATCAGAACCCAGTGCTATGGGTCTGTACTGTACTGATCCTTCTTCTGTGGACTGAAACAGCAAGTTATCCATGGGATCAGGAATCTCCTTTGTTACTATTATAAGCCTTGAGCTAGTGGCGTCCACAAGAAAGTCTGTCACCAGACATGGTAAGAAACTGAGTGCTGCCTGCTGCAACTTCTCTGTCCTTCCAAAGTGACTCCTCTCTTCCTCCCCCAGGTGCTTCCTCCAAACCTATTTGCTGCCACACTTGGATGTATATTTTGCAGGCATATACACATACTATTCTAGTGGTCTGAGGAAGAGGCACATTGAGCACTAACCAGCCCAGTCCACACCCATCTGGTGGGGAGAAAAACAGTAATAATTGGCTACAGGTAAGCTGCATTATGTTCCTGCTAGTGGGAGTTGCCCATGTGCTGTTTCTCCTGTTCAAGGACTTGTGCATGTTCTTTAAAGTAAACTATGCCTAGTTTGCATCTAATTGAAAACCAGTGCTGTACAGTAATGCCTGAGCTAGCCCAGGAAGCAGAATGGCTATGTTAGCATAGCACTTGACTTGGGCTAGCTTACCATACTTGTCACTTTACCTTCCTAACCAAACTAGGGGTAAAAACCACCCACACTCTCAGCAGGGTACATTAACATACAGCTAAACTGCTGCTTGTAGCCCAGCTAGCTTGCACAGCAGTTTGTTTTTGTGCCTTTGCTGGAATCATCCTGAAAGATGTGGTGAATGATATGTAAATCCTATGAAGTCAGTGCCATCTCTCCTCGTTACTGCAAAATGGCTTTCCCCTAACAGCTAAGAAAAGGAGAAGGGTATTTGTGTAATGCAGGCCTTTTAACAAAACAACTTTCTTCTGGTTTTAAAACTTAATTTCTTTTAATTTGCTCACTATTTGCTTTCATTGAAAATGCAGCATGATTACAGCTACATGGGCACCAAGTACTCCCTCTTGCTTTCTGTTACAACCAGTTTAATTTCCTTAGTTCTAAAACACATGCAGATTTTTTTCTTGCACTTCTCAGGCTTAGGTCAGGCAGTAGGGAGAATCAGGTTGATAGTGGGGACAGCTACATGTGCACTTTACTGCAGACTTGACTAATTAACTCTGCAGTAAAGCATCACCATCCACACATGCAGCGCAATTAGGCTAGAGTAAACTAATTAACTCTGCCATGGGACAGTACTGCCCAGCACAAGTACTATTCCATGATGGAGTTATTTAATCTGCTGCAACACATGTGTAGACAGCGACCAGGGCTGGCTGGGGCATGAGGGTGCTACAGTTTGGGGGCTGCCCTTCACAGCATGGTGAGCCAGGTCAGAGCAGCCCTGGGCTGGCCCCCAGGGCTCCTGCCAGCCCCGGCTGTGCCACCCCAACTCAATGCACCGCAGTCCTGGATACATGTGTAAACACTGGTTCCCAGAAGTAATAAACTCCAGTGCAAACTGTGTTAACTGTAAGTGTAGATGTGCCCAGAGAGGCAGAGTAAGTCCTCCTGGACATGCACCGCATGTCCAAACAAGCGCAAACATGCAATATATCAATATGTAGCGCTACAGACCTGTCTGCAGCACCACACAGCACATGCAGGCATTCCCCATGCTGCTCCTTTGCAGTGTGTGTGGTGGGGTGGCAGAGGGGTTGACACCCGGGAGATCCTGGGATCAAAAAAAACCCACGCCAGAAAAAAAAAAAGCAGGACAGTGCACGTGATGACAATGTGCATCACCCAAAATAGGAGTCTGGCAAGCTGGAGCCACACTTTGGCTGCCAGCCAGGCTTCCTGATGCAGAAGTGCCACAGCTGCAGCTCCTGGGGGTCCCCAGGACCCCAGGTAAGGCTGCTGGGGTCAGCACAGTTGCTGGCCCCAGCCTCCCCTACCCCACACAGGGTAACCTGCTGTGCGCCACAGGGCATGTGGCATGGGCATTCCCCAGGGAAATATGTCCCTGTTCATCTGCACGTGCCCTCAGAATAGCTATGAAGTGTGAAATCCCATGAGACTTTGGGTGAGGTCACTAGGAACTTCTTGGTGGTAGACCACCAGGACGCCAACTACAAGACCCTTGTAAGGGCAGAAGCAAAACTGCTGGCTCTGTATTATAAATAGTTGTATATAAGAGTTATATATACAAAGTTGTTTATCCACTACAAGCCTCAAGATACCGCAGATAGTTCCTCAGTAAAATTTGTACAAAAGGTAGTTGTGGTGGCACAAGCTGTTCCTAATTTCTGGCCTTTTCCATGGAAATCTCTGGGGGTGTGTCCTTCAACCAGGCCCACCTGTGAGCAGAGCACTGATGTAGTTCATCCCCTCAAGGAACTTCTGGAAAGACCGTGCTGCAAACAAGGGTCTTCTTTCCCAGGACAGCGGGAGTGGGCACTGCTGCTGAGTTTGCAATTTTAATGCAACCCATAATGGTGTATTTTACATGAGACTACTTTTGTTGCTAAGAGCTTCTAGCCCTTCTGGTTGCTGAAAGGAGCTTTAAAATGTGACTGCTCCTCTCAAGGGTAAACATTAAGACTAAATTTAAAAACCAGCTAAAAATGTTCTATAAAAACAAAGAGCGCTTTTTAAGGCAATCTCATGATTTTTTGGAAGCTTGACTAGTGAATTCCGATGCAGCTGGTAATGCATTTTCTTTGTGCCATGAGCACTGCCAACGTTGAATAGAGCTCTCCACGTTAAGAGTGCTCCACAAATACCATCTGCAAAGTCCAATTCCTGAAAAGGTAAGGAAAGGGGCAATCCTATGTTTTCCCACTGTAGAAGTGCTCATGCTCACTTTTCCTGGGTGCTAGAGTGAATTCTCAGAAAGGATCAGTGGTGACATGTAGGGGGTGCACAGGGGTACACATGTACCCCTTAAGAGCTCTGGTGCACCCCCTTGTCAGGCCATACTTGCCGCTTAGGTGATGGGTGGGGGGACGAGTGGGAGCACTGGTGCCCCCCTGCAAGAATGAAGAAGTGGCTTCTGGGAGCTCTGCGGTTGCTTTCAGGTGAGTGTGATTGGCTGAGGGGGATCCTCACCCCACCCCTGGTAGGCAAGATTGGCTGCGGGGGACCCCCCCAGTTGCTGACTGGTCACTGGGAGGACACGTGCCCCCCCTGACTCAGATAGCATCAGTTGCCCATGGAAAAGATGTTTAAAAAACTTAGGGCTTTAACCAGTGGAGACTGCTGAAATCAGAGTTTTATTGTTAAAAGTTATCATTTAACAATAAAAGGACTATTCACATTACTTTCCCCTTGGTCTGAGTTCCTGGGGTTTTGTGAGAAATCAAGTGTTTTAGGGAGGTCAATTTAGCTTAATACAGTTACTCTTTCCTCCAACACTTTCCGACTACAAGCTTCTTCCAGGGAGACTGCACAAGGGGTCCTACCACCACCAGTGACCTTCAGGAGAAGCTAGCCAGAGACTTTAGAAAAAGAAGCAGCCTCAGCAGCTGTCAGACTGATGCTACTAAGCTTCTTTTGACAGTGGGCTTGGGGCATTCTCCATGGATATGGTTCATTTACCCCATCCCCTCTTGTCCACTTCCAGTCTCCATGCTTCCTTCTTTTCTTCTTCCCAGACTTCATCCTCTTCCTGTAAGAGTCCCCTGAAGTTATCTTTATTTAAATAAGCCACCCTTTTAATGAAATCCTACCTCAACACATTAAAACATAGCTCCATGCCTACCCATACAACCCCATGGCACTAATGTGCCACTTTTAATTTGCTTGCTCCTCTGTTTTAGTGGTGTAGTACTTTTCCTCCACCCTTTGACTCACTAAGGTTGTACATAAAAATGCCTCAAAGAAAAATCTAGGGTTCTGAAAATGTGCAAAACTCAAGCTGGGTTCCATCAGAAACTGGTCTGGTTTCCTGTGTGCAATGTGCTGCCACCCACCTTTACACTCAGAAAGAGAGAGCCACCTGTTCCCACTCTCATACCCACTTTGTTTCAGGACTGCTTTCTGTGACCACACTCCCACTTACCCCATTGACTTTTGTATTTGTTTCCTGCCTTTCCCACTCAATCCACAGGCTCAGCAATGGCTTTGCTATGAATTTTTCACTCCACACATGACACCTTCAGTGGAAGAGACTTCTTGGGCCAGATCCTTAAGCTGTTGAAACTGGCATCACTTTATGACTTCAGAAATGTCAATTTATGCCAGTTGATAGTTTGGTCCCCTATGCATCTCACTAAGTCTCCAACTCTCCTCAAATCTCAGCTGAAGGTGCTTTCGTCTCTCTAGCCTGTATCTCAAAAATTGTTTTTTACAGTTTGCTACTATGGCTAAAATTATACTAACATTTGACATTTCTGTTTGTTATATAAAATGAAATTCAACTGGTTTTAGATTTGGTGGGTTCTCTATATTATGCCCAAACATGTAGTTTTTGGTTTTTTTTAAAGGTGGTGTTGACTATTAAATACTGGTGACATTAGACAAACGTGTAGCAGCTTTTAGGGACAGAAGTTATACCAGTAATCAGAAACTGGTTTAAACCTGTAACAGAACAGGAGTTCAAGTGGGCCACAAAAAATAAAGTTTGAGAACCACCGTCTTAGACAATGGAACTAATAAGAGAAATATTAAATGGACCCACATTTAGTTTTTGAATTTTTTTTCTTTCTTTTCATTTTCAAAAACCTATTTCTAAATACCTGAGTTGTCCTTTAAAAAATCTTTAACAGGAGTTTAAGAAATGTTTTACTATCATCTAAAACTATTTCCAAATATATTTTTTTTAACTGTCTTGTTTTTTTCTTTTTATCAGCTGCTAAAAAGAAAAAAAAAAAGTTCAGTATATGTTAGGAAGTGTAATCAGACTTTCTCTTGGCAAAAGCAACATTTGTAGTGAATAGGTTTTAAATCTCTCAGAAACTAATTGATAAATGCTTATAGGGCTTTAAGACTAAATATTGTGCCCAAATACACCATGCCTTTAGAAGTTACTGTTTTCAAAGATTCATGCTGCAGTGATTCCATGAAACATCCTGTCCACACACCAGTAATCAACAGGAATATAAACTTTAGCATCTAAAAAGGTAGTTTGCTCTTTTATCTGCATCAATAGGTAATCCTAGTAGCAGTAGTTTTGTTATAGCTTTTATGTGGAGAAGACTACTTGCCACCAAGTTTTTAGCCACTTCATGCAGGTTAGCTAATACCTTAGTAAACATTTTAAACTATGGGAAATAAATAGGGTAGAAAGTGAAATAATAATTAATATTATGGTCTATCTGGGTTTACAGTGTCCATAATTTCTCTGGACTTACCAGCCTACCAAGTATCCCATCTGGTTCTGTGGCCTATAATAAAAAGAAGTCCACGTACAGATGAAAATACTGCTGACTGCTTACCTTGTTGAACTGGAGAATAGGCATTAGTGAGAAAACGAAAATGCCCTTTGTTATACCAGCAGATTAGGGACATGTTTCCCTTCATCTTTATTCTGTACTGTCCTCTGGACTGGGGAGCGTCTGGGTTATTCAGCATGGATGGAGGTAGGCCTGTGCAGTCACTCTTCCTGGAGCTCAGCAACCCACAGCAATAAATCTCTGCATATGAAAGAGAAAGTCCATTAGCAACTCTTCCTGTGGATGCAGAGAGAAAGGATGGTGGGGCTGTCTGATCTAGCTTTTCAGGAAAGGTCTTTCTTTAGTAAGCTAAGATAGCAGAAACGTAGTTTGGCTAAAATCTTTTTTTCTAATATCCAAGATCTGTTGTTGTTTTTCCTTGTAAAGTCCAGTAAGTTCATGAAGCCAGTCTCAAGATGAACACTTAATATGATGCGAAGGAGAATTCAACCTGAACATCTGAGATCTTCCAAAGAGTAAGATCAAGTAGGATAATGCAATATCTTTCCATAACAGAGACCTTGTTGGTTGGGTTTCTTAACAAGACTGAATAAAGGAATGGAGAAAATGCTGCAGAGAGCCTTTATGGACTAGTGACTTAATCAGTCTCTTTCATGTTTGAGATAATAAAGCGTGAGGAAGGCAAAAAAAGCCTGTGGCTTCTGAGATGTCAAGGCGCGGGTGAGTTCTCATAAATGGCTCCCATGACACCTTTTTAATTCTACAGCATCCAGCTGACAGCTTCTGGTGCCAGCAGCTGACAAGTCAGCCACCAGCAGCCAACCAGTAAAAACCCTGCTCATCCCCCTGGTCATGTCTCCACCTCCAATGTTTATTTTATGAAAAAGGGAGCAATAAGGAAATTTAACCTCTCAGTGGGCACAGCTCCACATTCATTAATGTGCAGTGGTTACTGCGCATTTAATTTAGTAATTGTATAATCAAGTACTAAATAAATGCTCAGTAACCGGAGGTACTATGCAGTGAATGCCTTTTTAGTGACGGTACTGTGCAGTAGCCTAATACTACTGTGCAGGAGTGTATTAGCACTACTGGTGCTGTGATGTGCTACTGCACAGTAGTATTAGGCCACTGTGCAGTTAGTGTCTCATGTAGAGATGCCCTCTAGCAATTGAACTAGTTTGGTTGCAATAACAGAGCCACTTAACTCATGTTAATGAAAACCAGACCCGACTTGCATTATGCATTTCTATGTGGTAAGAAATACCAGTGTGCTATTTCTATTAATTTGAATCAAGTAATGTAATTCTTATGCAAAGAAATTCAAGAAATCTTAAAAGGAAGTCTCCTCATAGTCTCCAAAGGTTTTATTTCAATCAGCTGAAGGGAATGAGTGTGTATGCACCCATGTATACTCATAGTGAAGTACTTATTATGCCAGAGTTCTCCATTGAACTAGAAGCTTCAGGCTGCTGCATTTCAAAAGGTAAAATGAAATAGGCTTGTCAACTGAGAGCGGTGACCTAAATTTTTCAGTCGGGCTGAAATCTGCTTGTCAGAATCTAACCTGTCATCCCACAGCAAATAAGGAAGGGGAAAAAAAAAAAAAATCAAATCAAACCCTCTCTCAAGGGAATGCTACAACCTACATAAGTGATTCTGCCTCTCTACTCAGTTCTTTGGGGCAAGGGCACTCTTTGTTCTGTTCTCGTACAGCCTTCGTAAAAATGTTAAACTGATGCAAACCAATGAACTACAGGCTGGAAGACCATACGTAGTTAACCTTGCGGGTATGTTACAGCAGAAGTTTAAATTATTCTTTCCCCAATAGCGAGAAATGGAACAGCCATTGCTCCAGTGACACGAGACTCTTCTTAAGTGTCAGAATGGTCCAAAACTTCATCGGCTTATTTGAGAGAGAGAGGAGATGTATGCTAGCTCAAGGGGTCCTGCCAATTCTGGCAGAAAAAGCCCTGAGACAATGGAAATTTCAATTCAGTGTTTAACCAGTGTTCCTGAAAACTTCAACAATCTAAGCTTTTAGTTGTCAATACATGCCAAAGAGAGCTTCACCACTGTAGTGAGACTGGAGCTCTGAGACTACCCCAGAAGTCCTTAAATTGGGGCCATTTTTTCTTTAGATGTTAGCAATTTAGGGCTGACAACTCACTGAAGGTGTAGAGGTGTATATATAGCCTGCCTTCTAAATCACTGAAGGGCCATGCTGATTCTTCCCAGTAGAGGGCACTGGCATACCAGTACACTATAAATACAGGGCTGCTTAGAACCAAATACAGCAATGATTACTGCTGAGGTCCAAGGTAATTAAGTGCAGCCTTTCCCTGAGCTTAGATAATAAGCTTGCAAAAGACAGTGGCAGATGTTTTGCTCTTTTCACAGGATAATGGAAACCATCAGGAACCATCTTACCATCTCTCAGGAACAAATAATGAAGAATCTATGTGATATAAACTAGGAAGTGGTGACAGTTATGACTGCCACGGATTGAATAATATCATTTGTTGTGGATGGCGTGTTTAATTTGTGGGGCTTTTTGAAAAGCTGTACTTGCAACATACAGTTGCTATGGCAGTAGGTACAATAAAAATTAAGCCCATCTGGCTCAATGGCATTTTCCATGCAATTAAACTTGGATCATAAGACATTTTATTACAGTCCAGAAGATGATGAAGTTTTACACAAAACTCAGCATAGAGCAATTCAACGGAGCCCAGTCTTCCTCCTCTTATTGTTACATTTGTGCTACAACTGGAGGTGTGACTGTTACCAAGCTAGTTCTGGTAATGGTGCTAGTGAGCACATGACCTCATGGGCTTTGACCCAGGCTAGCCATCCAAGGACATGCCCTGAGTCCCCTGGAAGGCCAGAACAGATAGGCTGTGCCAAAGCCTGTGTCACCATAACTTCGTCATCATAGTTACCCAAGCTAGCTGGATTAAAGGTAGCTCAGGGATACCTACAGAGATACCCCTCAATTACAATTAAGCCAGAGTCAAAAGCAACAGACCTGTTTAAAAGGGAGATAAAGAGAAACAAGCACTCCACGAATTAGTGTTTTTTATAACCATTATTACTCAACATGCAAAGAAACCAAAACGTGTCTGTTTTGGGGTCTTTTAGATCAAGGTGAGAGTAACTCTGCCACTGAGAGAGACTACATAATTGGGCTCAAAGGACCAGTGGTCTGACCCATTATGGCATTGCATATGTTATCTTCTAAGTGATTCAGGAGTCAGTGAATCTCAACAAGTTCAGCGGTTCAGTTCAGAAAGGGAGATACCTGATGATCATCAGGAGCAAGCTTGAAATCTCAACAAGGACAAGCTTTCTTGTAAGACTTCTGGCATTTCTGTCTCTGGTCTTGGTTGAAACGCCTCATAGAACAGCTTTTCTTGTAGCATTTCAAGTGCCTTACCTCTTGGCAGTTAGGGAATAAATACATTATTTGGCCACTGGATACTTCGGCCCCTTACTATAGGCTTTGTTACCTGGTTTTAAGAATGGTCAGAGTTGATCTGATTTTTCTGAAGTTCTCTCAGCCCACATATTTTCAAAGACCTAATGGGTCCTTGAAAACTGAGTTTACTGATATTTCTTATGTTCCCTTCTCCACCCCTCCACAGACACTTTGGGACAATAGTGTTAATGTTTTAGAGACCTTAATATTTCAAACCTTGTTGAAGTTATGAAGCATAAGGAAAAAGGACAACATTCAGGCTAAAGGTGCCAGAAACAAAATGTGGTTAGCAAGACTTTCTAAAGGGAGTTACCACAGTTCCTTGGGGGGACACAGTTCAACATGCCCCTGCCAAGTCAGCAAACTAGCCAATAACACTAAAAATGTAAGAGACCAAAAAAAACAACCCCTCTACTCAACATAAACACCTCCACAACCTGCATTGTAAGAAGCATCCAGCTTTTTAACAATAGGTGCATCTACATGTGCAATTAATGCTATTCAATTTACTGCACAGTAAATTCAGGTGCATTAAATTGCTCCTAGGCACATGTCTACATGTGCATATGGGTTGAGAGCAAATTGAGCCCAACAGGAGCAGCCTAGTCCAGAGCTGCTCCTGCTCTGCTCTGTCCCCCTGCAGCAGGCAGGGGGTGCTCCAGGCCCCTTGGGTAGGTGCCAGCCCTGGGCTGGCAGGGGTCAGAGGGGAGCTGAGTACAGCTACAAGGGGCTTAGTTGTGGTTCCCTGCTGCCTGAGCTAACTGGGAGCACTTTGGTGCCAGTCAGTCAGGGTCTACACATATGCTTCCGCACATTAGTTTAAAGCTCCATTTTCTAGTACCTGTATCTGTTGGTACCAGCAAACAGTGCTTTAAATTAATTTATTGCACAGTAATTGCTGTGCACATGTAGACAGTGGCACTTTACTGTGTATTGCACATTAGACTAATCCAATACAATGCACATGTAGGTGCACCCCATAAGTAGTAAATCTACTGCCTCACTGTTTCCTCTGCACTAATTCACTAGTAGAAGTGGTAATGGTAACAAATTGGGAAATTACTTCTGAAAGAAGCTAGAAGCTGTGCATCATAAACTTCCATTAAGCCATATAACAAAACATGAACCAAACTGAAAATTGAAGTGCTAACTTATTTGATCAAAAATACACTTACTTTTGAGTTTTTTTAGGAAGGATTACATGAATCAGCTACCTACAAATAGCTGGTAATTCAAATTCTCCCTCCAATACAAATAGGCAATTTGAGTTACTGAGTAATTAATTATGCTGATAGCTGGTATCCATTGCATCTTTTTACTACAACCCAAGAGAAAATCCATGCTGTGTTTTCCTCCTTCACAAGTCTGAGCTTAAAGAGCCACTTTACAAGAGTCTCATAGCTCTATATAGAAGAACATAGTAAGCCCTTACATTTTACCTAAAATAGCTTGAGAAGATAGGCCAAATATTCCTAACCAGACACTTGGCATCATGACTTTCAGATTCTATAATAGCCATGTGGGTTACTTCTAGTGCAATAGGCATTGACATCTTGCCCACATAGCCATTATAATTATGCCACTGAAAAAAACCCTCATGATTTCTTTGAAATACTTCTATACGGTTATAAAAAGTGCTCTATGGAATTACAGTATGCAAGATCTTGAGGCCTAATCCTGCACTGAGTACAGTGTAGACAGACTCCTGTAAAGGCCCAAGTGTAGGACTGAAGGCCCCGACTAGCTATGGTGCTGTACTAAAAGCTCTGGAGTTTTCATTTTTAGTATGATTCAAAGTAATCACTCAATTCTATTTCTGAATGCCCCACATGGATTTAGTTTACTTCAGTGTAAGCCATACTGAAAGCAGAATCTGGCCCTGAATGGTGAACTGGAAGGATCTCTTGTATGGAGGAGCCCTGAAGCATTTACATACAACAAATCCTTGACACTAGCAACTCAAATTTTAGTTACTCTAGAACTCCCTGCTGACAGGAAAATTAGGGAAAAGTTATGATATTGCAGGAGCTGATGCTAAATTTGTCAGTTGACAAGGCAGACATGTTTAATTGCTGCCAGAATGGAAGCATCCATTACTCCAACTATAGTCAATGGGATCTGTGACTACTTGGATAATCTGACTTCTATATAATGTCAAGGATTAAGAAGCACCTGGGAGAGGGCAAGCCCAAGACATCCTCTATACTCCACAAGACTTGCTTGTGAACCTTTCTATTGCAGACACAGCAAATATGTTTTTGTTCTTATAACCACTATTGGTTCCCTAGAAAAAAAGTGCAGTGTGCCAGCAAAAGCACTTCTGTGTTGGTATAAGTGTGCCTATACACTAGGGCTTTTACCAGTATAGAAACAAAAATCAGTCCCTTAACTGGCATTATTACCCCAGCAAGGAAAAAAAAAAAAAAAAATCTAGCCCAGACCTGGCCTTAGTTAAATGTCCAGGCCATCTCCACACTTTTTAAAAATAGAACAGAAGATTAGACACTGAATTTTTAAGGTAAAGAAAGAGATGGGCCCTCCCATTTCCTTTGGAAAAAAGGTTCTCACACCTCCTTCATGCATCATGAAGAAGAGTACAAGTTCAACTTAACTCTCCACAGGTCACCTCTTGATGAACATATTAAGTTACACTCAGGATTAGCCAAGACTCTTATATATAAAAGAGATAAAGCTGAAATTAAGGGTGTTTTCCACTATGACTTTCTGTAGCATACCCAGAAGTGCTTTGGCATTCAGTGCTCCATGGGTCACCTGTCACAAACCTTGTTTCTCAAATTCTTCAAAAAGGTTCAGACTGGTAATGCTAGGGCCAGTGAAGATGATGTAGTTTTTTCCTGATGCATTCTGACAAAGGCTCTTGGCCACCATACTGTGGAGCTGAGGCTTGTTCTTCAGAGCATCCAGTCCATCGGCACCACTTCCTTCTTTGAGATGGACGTAAATCTTAACAAGCAAGTAGAAACAAGAAAGAAAAGCATTGTGGTTATTATGGCTCGGGAAGAAGCAAATGCAGATGTCAGTCCACCAGCTAGATTTCAGTGGAGGCAAGCTGGAAATAAAGACTGTAGACAACTATTTAAATGCCCAGTACACCTGTCAAGGGAGCACTGCACTGTCTTTAAATGACCTTGGAATAGCAGCTGGTACAACAAAGGGAGAGAGAGATCCTTGTCTAGACTCAAGGGCTTTCTGAGTCCTTTCCATGAAGCTGGAAAAAAAAGCATTGTCTTGATGCAGTAAACCTCTACTCTTAGAGATGCTGCTGTATTGATTTTGCACAGGCTTACGTTTGTCAGTAAAAGGTGATGTTTGACCTTTGCGTTCCAAAAACATGGGCCTTTACAAGAGGACCAATGAACCTGTCCATTAGCTGAATAGTATTCAGATTTATAACCTCTTCAACTGCCATTAGAGGGTGATGTGGCCACACACTCATGCCAGAATGACACATTCTTCCATATATGCCAGCTGTCCATGTCCACAGCAGTCAGTATGTTCTACCTCGACCTCAGTACTGTTCTAGCTTAGTTCTTTTGTACAGATCTCTGATTTGAAGGTAAGCCACTAAAACACAGCGAACAGGCAGTCAGGGTGCTTTGAGCTACTTTTAACAATTAAATTGTCCTTCCTAGCTGGCTGGGACAAATCAGATTGTGTTGCTGTCATAGCAACTTAAAGCTAACAATTACCTTTGTCCAGTAAATGTTTCTGCTGTACTCATAAGACCTGGTGGTCACCCACAGCAGGCCACAAATACTTAGGTGCAGTAGCAGGAAAGGTTTGTTCCCTGATAACAGTTAATTATAGCCTCCATCATTGTATGGATAGGTACATACAGTACAACAGTCACCCTTGTTGATGCTCTGCGAACACATACAAAGAGGTGAAATTATCCTCTCTCTCCTACAGGCAGTTGATCTGAAAAAAGGTTATGGCACAGTAGGTAAATAGGGAGTAGCATTTTTTGTACAGAAGACTCCAGGTTTCATTTATTTAATTCACAATATTTGGAAGCATAACTTTTAGTGCATCTAAATGCTTAAACAAAGAAAGGACACACAATTTAGCAATCTTCCTAAATATAAGCCACATGCAGTTCTTCTCATCTGACCACCCTAACCTTCACCCAGAAGTCTAAGGCAATAAATGAGGTTTACAGCAGGCTTCCCATGTCAACAATCAGGGACTCTGATGGAATTACTCCTCCTCTTGGTTCAAAAGTTGAAGACTTCTCAGAAAAATGTAACCTTGCCATCTATCCTGCATTTCTGTAAAAGGGATATTAGCTCTCACTCCTTAGTAGATCAAACTGGTGGGGATATGAACAGAAATACTAGATACTTCCCTAAATTCCAGGAACTGCCTAGCCAGCATTTTCTATGAGTATTACGGGGGGTTTTTTTTTTAAAAGAATGAGCTCTGTACCTGATTCTCCTTTGGCTCCTGATGTCAGCTAAAAGCAAAGTACAAATGAACTACAATTTTTAGAAGGAAGCACAGTTCTGCCTCCCTGCCTTTTCTCCATTCCTTATGATTTATAACCTTCTCCTCTGTGAAGAGCTCCAGGGGTCTGATTTAAATATTCTTAAATTAAACAACATTTTCAAGAAAATCAACATACGTTAGATAAAAAGGCCTTTTGGAAAAATTTTTCCAGAAATGCTTGAGAGAGTGAGAAGCTCAGATCTTAAACTCAGTTGGCACATCTTCACATGCAATTAGTGTGCCTGAATTTACTGCACAGTAAATTGAGGTGCATTAAACTGCTCATGGGTCTTCTCATGTGCCTGGACTGGGAGCAAACTGAGCCTGACAGGAACAGCCTATTCCAGGGTTGTTCCTGCCCTGCTTTGCCCTCTGCAGCAGCCAGGAGGAGTTTCAGGCTCCCATGGGTTCCAGCCCCAGGCTGACAGGCACTGGGAAAGCCCAGAGCTGGTAGGGGGCACAGGGGTTAGACCTGGGCTCTGGGGGATGGGAGAGCTGTCCCTGCTCCAGGGGCAGCACCCAACTGTAGGGAACTTGAGGCCAGCCCTAGCTATATACAGCTGAGAGGTGCCCCCAGAACTGGGACAGCTCCCCACTTCCCTCTGGAGTTTGGGGTCGGCCCCAAGCTCCATACAGCTGGAAGCTTCTCCCAGAACCACGACAGCTGCCCCTCCCCGGCCCCCCCAGAGCTTGTGGCTTAGCCAGGCAGCAATTGTGGCCCCCTGCTGCCCGAGCTACCCAGGAACAATTTGCTCCTGGTTAGGGTCTCCACGTGCACGTCAGTGCATTCGTTTAAAGTGCTTGTTTTCTAGTACCTGTATCTGTTAGCAATAGCAAATGGCACTATACATTAATCTACTGTGCAGTAATTGATGCACACCTGTAGACAGTGAGGCTTTGCTGTGCATTAGATTAATCTAATGTGCAGTAAAGTGCATGCATAGAAGTGTGCGGTGAGACTTAAGGTCTGAAGTAATTTAGGTGCGTTTCAAA
Source organism: Crocodylus porosus (assembly GCF_001723895.1). Lineage (NCBI taxonomy): Eukaryota > Metazoa > Chordata > Crocodylia > Crocodylidae > Crocodylus > Crocodylus porosus. The sequence goes on from NW_017728943.1 coordinate 101,860,404, forward strand.
TTTTTACTCTTAGCTAAGAGCAAAGGCTGAGACTTTCCAAGCCACAGAGGGATGAGTGCAAGCTGTAGAACTTATATGTTTAAACTTGAATGACATTTCTAGGTTTTGTTAGTAGCACTGGAAATTCTCAGTACAAATCCCCAAAGCTAAGTACAGACAGTCAAAAAGCTGGAAGCTGAATCAATTCAATCTTTGCAGGTTAGTCTACCCTGCATACACTGAACTGATAAGCAAGTGACCAGACATTCACTTAATTGCAGAAATATAGCCACATGCCCACAGTGACTAGGGCTGTGTGAAATTTCACCACCAGTTGCATTTCGATGCTCTTTTGACCTGTTTCGAGGTCGAAACAGCAAAATCAAAATGAAACGGATATGGTCGAAACAGCCTCGAAATGAAACAAGGCAAGTTGAAATGTTTTGCTGTTTTGACATTTTGCCCATAGTCTACAATGAGGAAGGTCAAAACAGCCTATAACTTTGTCATTTCTGGACAGATTTGGATAAAACTTGCAGAAATGGTATCCCCTTCTGAGGGCAGAAAGCGTGTCAAGTTTCAAGAAGATGGGTGCAGGGGGTTTGGAGAAACTGCACCCCAATATCTTGAGAGCCAAACTTACGTCACATGTATGTGTTAAGCCACAGCAGGGTCAAAACTGAAGGCATGCTAGCCCCTGCTGAGGCCACAAAGTCTTCCAAGTTTCAAGGAGGTATGTACAGGAGTTTGGGGGAACTGCCCCTCAAGCTGTGGACAAGCAAAACTCGTGACATGAGTGACACTGCGTATATTAAGGCTCAGCAGGATGAAAGCTGCAGGCCTGCCAGCCCCTGCTGAAACCACAATGCCTGCCAGCTGTCAAGGAGATCGGTGCAGGGGGGTTCTGGGGTCCTGCACCCCTAGCTGCTAACAGACAAAACCCTTGACATGGGTGCTTGTGCAACTGACTGTGTCCGTCTTGGGGCAGTTGATTGTCTGTATTGATTATTTCCTCTCCTTAGTCTCTGGTTTTGCAGGTGTTAATCCATGCTCATTAAGACATTATGTAGTAGCTAGGTACTGTGTATTGAGCTGGTCCCTGAGTGACTCATGATTAACTGGTAACTGGTAACACAGTAGCTTAGCAGTCAGGCCTGCAGTAGTCCCCCCCTCCCCCCAGTGCCCCAAGACAGACACAGTTGCACAAGCACCCATGTCATGAGTTTTGCTTGTCCACAGCTTGAGGTGCAGTTGCCCCCAAACCCCTGCACTTATCTCCTTGAAACTTGACAGACTTTGTAGCCTCAGTAGGGGCCACCACCCCTGCAGTTTTCAGCTTGCTGCACCTTAACACACACAGTGTCATCTATATGACGCCCCAGGGGAGGCACACCCAGGCCTAGGGTCAGTGAGGACCTAGTCAAGAAGCTTCTGGAGGGACTGGATGTATTTAAATCAGCAGGTCCTGATGATCTCCACCCCAGAGTGCTGAGGGAATTAGCAGAGGTCACTGCGGGACCCCTGGCATGGCTTTACGAG
>NW_017728943.1:101862021-101876997 GCF_001723895.1 Crocodylus porosus
CTACCCTGGGGGTCTTTAAGAGGAGGCTGGATGTACACCTTGCTGGGGTCATTTGACCCCAGTACTCTTTCCTGCCATGGCGGGGGGGTCGGACTCGATGATCTGCTCAGGTCCCTTCTGACCCAACAACTATGAAACGATATCACAAGTTTTGCCTGAGAGCAGCTCAAGATGCAGTTCCCCCCAAACTCCTACACCTATTACCTTGAAATCTGGCAGGCTTTGTGGCCTCACCAGAGGCTACCACCCCTGTGGTTTTGACCTCACTGTGGCTTAGCACAGACATGTGACATGAGTTTTGCGCTCAAGATTTTGGGGTGCAGTTTCTTTGAACTCTCTTCCTCCAGCATCTTGAAACTTGGCACACATCATGCCCACAGAAGGGGCTACCATTCCTGCAGGTTTCATCCAAATCAGGCCAGAAACGACAAAGTTATAGCCTGTTTTGACCTTCCTATTACATCTTATGGGCGCAACGTCAAAACATTTTAACAGAACGAAATGGAACAGCTGTTTCAACTGAAAACAAAAGTCAAAAATGAAACACTGTTCTGTCAAAATGGTGAAACGCTGGTCGAAATGAAATGCTTCCATTTCACACAGCCCTAACAGTGACCCAGGCCAGAAGCTGGGGGGTGCTAGAGCACGCTTTCCTGCTCGCTGGAACAGATAGCTTGGGCCAAGGCTAGGCCACCCATCCTGAGAGGGGCAGTTTGCAAGGGAGGTGCATAGCACCTGTGGGACTGTAAGTGAACTTGAATCTGGAGGGGATCTAGGACAGAAACTCAGTATACCGATTTCACCTAAGTCAGTTAAGTCTGCTACTACATCCATCCAGGTTTATCTTAAACCTGTTTTGGCCATTTTGAAAGTGGTTTATGTGCACTGAATTTCTGTTGCATTACAGATTTGAACTGGTTTTTGATCACTTATACCAGTGTGTGTGTAATTTCTCTCCCTAGCCCAACTGTTTGGAGACCTTCACTTTCCTGATAGGCATCTGACTCCACCCAACAAGCTCCAGTATAAAGGACATTGCATTGCAATCCTATTCTTCCTTATTCTCTCATGCCAGTTTCTTCCTTCCATCTTTCTTCGCCCACCAGAATTCTGTGGGCCCCCATCTTCCTCCCTAGCATCCTACCCACTCCCAGCGCTCTTTGCCTGTTGCCAGAAGTGACATTTCTCAGATCTCTGCAAAACTCATTTTTACTGTACAACTTCCAGTACCAGTCAGTTCCATTTTAATTAATCCCTTCTGGCTTCTGTAGCCCACAAACCATTTCAGTCTTAAGCAGCTTCTGCTGGCTGGTAAGTATCAGTTTCTGAGACTACTCGCCCCCAGGTCCTGGAAGGCAACAGGAACTTTCTATTCTTCTTCCCTACTCTCAGCTGAGCCTTCAGATTTGACTCCACCAGCTTTTTGAATAAATCACTCTACTTCTCCAGCTTAATCAAATCTTGCCTTCAGAACCTCAGCTACATCTTCACCACCTTTGATACGATCTTAACGCTCCTGTCTTCTCTCCTCTAGCTCCCCGCTTGTTGTTCCATGAATAATTTTGCTGAGAGAAAACTGATAAAAATAAATTACCTTCCTCCTCTCCTTAACTAACCTTCAGTCCTCCTCCTGTAACTTTCACCTTCTCCTCTAGTCATGGATGCAGTCGACTATTAATCAGAAAACTCTGCAATGGCATTGCCCTATGATGCCAGGAGATCTGTTACAAAACATGAAAACCATCCTGGAAAAAAAACTGATTTTACCTGAACAGAGGAAGAAGTTGCATCACATTTCATGTGAGAAATTTCACACATTGGTAAGAGCATGGGAATTTCAGTCACTTGACTAACGTGCAAATTCATAGGAAAATGCGTTTGTGATGATAGGATGATGGAGTGTGCTACAAGGCTACTGGGAAAGGAAAAAACTGACATATGAGCCACCATTGCTTACAATCTGGAATAGACTTGAGTGCTATAGGCCAACAATACCTGCCCCTTCCCCCAGCACTGACCATTTTTGCATACGGTTATTCATGTGAAGGATAAGACTCACTAGAAAATGGCGGATCAAAGTGGTCAACTTTTGTTCCTGTCTATGTCAAATATTTAAAAGTGCCCCAGAAACCAAATATTGGCAATTCTGTTTGTGTTCAAAGCTCAGATGGCAAATTGAAAGCTATTGTGGATAGCACATCACAAGTACTCCACATTCATACACAACTGAAATACCCTAGGGTACGATTCGCAGATTAAATACATGACATTTTGGAAAAAAGCGAAACAAATGGGGAAAGCAGTAATAAACAAGAGATTTTGAACACTGTATTGTATGGAGGAGTATCTAATAAAGGACAGAGTCTGAAACAGTGCAAACAGCAGCCAAGTTAGTAGAGGATATAGCAATAAAGGACAAGCTAGCAAACAAAAATCAATCAAGTGGACATGCTATTTAGATGCCAAACATTCACAGAAGAAGATAAAAGATGCTGGTTTACAGAGAGCATTTCATAAATATTCAAGTCCTTGAAGTCACTGAGCTACTTCAGACAGTGGTTAGGACAACTGCTTAAGCAAATGCCATCACCTTTTGTGCATAAGCTACCGCTCAATACAAAGCTAACTTTATAAAGAGGTATTGATTACCCAAAGCACTCAGGCAAACCTCGCTTTCTATGGGAAGTGCCAGAAGGTAATTAACTTCTATTTTACCCGTTGTACCTCTTCCAGAGTCACTGCTATCAAGTAATGCCTGACCACATCTTAGTGTGGGACTCTACTCCATGGACTTTTGGTCCACAAAGATAATTGTCATCAACAGAACCAAGACAAGGATGTAGAATATTTTTTTTCACTTGCAAAGACAGGTTTTCCCTGATGCAACAACCTTCCCAGGAACCACCCATAGTTCAGAGATCAGAGAAGTGAGAGGTTGGCAACTAGAAGGAAAGAAAAGGAAAAGAATCAGAGGTACTTCTGCTTAGCAACAGGAAACAAGCAAGTACATATCTACACGTGCATTAACACACTGTAGTTAATGTGCATTAAACCTGTGAGGTACTAAGAAAATGTGCATTAGCTTGTTTAACACACATTAACTAAAGAGCTTGGGGTGCCTATACGTGAGCAGTGAGGCTGCTCTGATGTGCTGTAATTCCAGCACATCGGAGCAGACTCGATTAACTGAGTCTGCAGAATCGTGGCAATTACCACACTCCAGTAGCCTCCCGTGTCTCATGTATCAGTGTCCCTGTGCCTCAAAATGGCACCTCTCCAACTTCCCAAGCATATGTATAAATGCCCGTGCTTTTTAAGCAATGCTTAATGTGCATTAGCCTATTTTAATGTGCATTAGCAAAACAGCATGTTTTTTTTATTGATGCTTTAAGGCACATTAAAATAAACTTATGTGCATTAAAGCACACATGTAGACATGCCCCGGGAGGCTGCTACTACTGCTGATACAGACCCTGTAAGCTACACCTTTCTAGTGCAAGAATAAACAAATGCTGGAACATCCCACTGAGGAGGAACCAACAGATTTTGGAGTCTTCAGGATGAGATAAGGTTCTCTTTCTAGAAGACATGCTTGAATCCAGTTTATGAAATAAAATTTCTATGGCCTGCATGTATAAACATCAGGGGCAATCCTTTTTGGCCTTGGTTTATAGATCTATGAGCATAGTGCTTAGATCCCAGGCTGACAGATGCCTCACAAAGTTTTAAGACCGTCACTTTTCATAGGCACTGGAATATAAATGACTATTTTAAAAACATAAATATGCCAACTGTGATCAAAACATTTCATTGCAGTACAGGCTTGCTGATCTTACATTAATGCTGGAAAGAAAATAGTGAAGTTGCTTTCAAAGGAAAACAACATCACTTTTTCATGTAAAAAGTGATGTTAGGGTAACATTGAAGCTTGAACAAACAAGCTTTCAGAAGTCAGAAAACCTAATCCCATCTCTTTAAAGCATGGCCTTTTATATCTGCCGCTATGCACACAAGAATTAATTATTAGCTTCAAGGGATGTGGACAGAGTGCTGCTGCTTTCTAGTAATACCTGGTGTCAGAGCCAACTGGTGCGATGCAGCATGAGGATGCTCTAAGTTATACCTGCAATGGAATTGAAGTATAGCATGAGTGCCTGAAAGCCACCAGCATTCACACCCTTCCCAAGTTGGACAAAGCATTGATATGGGCCTGGATTTAGTTTAGTTTAGGTTAATCTTTAACTTGTCTTTAAAGGCAAAGTTTGAAAGGAGTTGGTCCATTAGTTTTCAAGTTAAGTTTAAGAGGGATATTCAACTTGTCTTTGAACAAAAGACTGAAAAATATCTGCTATAAACTCCTAGGATCTTACAACATCCAAATGGTCATGGCCACAGTAGGACTGCCGACTTACTCCCAATACCCATTTATCCCCACCAAGAAGAAAGTATGAGCACCAATGCAGTGCCATATAGAGCTAAGCTAGCAGTAACTAAGGGACGAGATCCATGATAATGTGGCTATCCTGCTTCTGGTACCTGAGCTAGCCAGGATCTCATTACATAGCACTACATTCTGACACACAGAGCACATCTACATGAGATGCTAAATGTGCAGTAGCCTAATAATATGGCACAGTAGCATGTTATGGCAGAAACAGTGCTAATACACTACTGAGCTATGTTATTAGGCTACTGCGCAGTAGCATCACTAAAAAGGTATGCACCGGCACTACTGCATGTTGATTTAGTACTTGGTTATACCAGCATTAAACTTAATGCACAGTACCTACAGGACATTAACGAACAGGTAGACATGCCCAGAGAAACCTTATGCGAGTAAACTGATGCTTGGTTTGGCAGACGTTTATATCAAAGACTGTGCAAATCTTAAAAGTGGCTGTTTTAATTCTATCCCTGTCCCCACTGGATATGTCTATACTCAACCCCAAATTCATGTGGTCTCAAACATGTTCTGGTTTTGCAGATATGCAGATCTCTTTCAGTGGAGGGGAAAAGTAGTAAGGGAACATGGGAAAGAATATCCCCATTTTCATGTTTTACCCAGTGGGTAAATTGGGACTGACATCCACTTCTAGTCCCAGCCAAATTATTGCCACCTTTGATTCACTCACAAATTGTTCTCATTCTATCTGCACAGAATCTTGATGATTTGCTCCAACATACCTGAACTTCTCTGCTTCCCCTCCCTTCCCCTCCAGGGTAAGTATAGGCAGTGAAGAAGCCAGAGGCTGAATCAATTCAATCTTCACAGATTAGTCTAACCTGCACAGGACTGAACCTATAAGCAAGTGAACAGACATTCTCTTTTGATTTGAGAAATGCAGCCACGTGTCTGCAGTGACTCAGGCCAGAAGCCTGAGCATGCCTCCATGAGCAGCTGGAGCAGACAGCTTGGGCTAACTCTAGCCCACCCACACTGCAACAGAGCGGAGGGGGGGTGCAAAGCATCCTGGGATGCTGGGAGTCTGCGAGTTAACTTGAATCTGGAGGGGACCTGAGACAGAAATTCAATAAACCGATTTAACATAAATCAGTTAAGTCTGATGCTACCTCCATCCAGGTTTATCTTAAACAGGTTTTAGTCATTTTGAAAGAAGTTTATGTGCACTGAACTTCTGTCATATCACAGAGTTAAACTGGTTTCCAATCACTTATACTGGTTTGTATAACTTGTCCCTGTGACAAGAAAGTTTGTCCTCATTTCACCCTTCTAGATGTCTCAGCCCACCCTGATTTCTGATCTTACCCATTTATCCCCTCTCTTTGTTCTCTGGCTCTTTCCCTTCACATTAAAAACATCCACTCTCCTGTATTATATGCTCACCCTGGATCTCACTTGCTGCTTCAACTACAGCCAAGCTGCCATGTGCCTTGACCCATATTTATTGAATGTGCTGTCTACATTCAATTGCTCTGGAGTTCTTTTTTTTCCCCACTTCCATCCTAGACCCTCTTCAATTATAATTCTGCCTCCTGCACTGAACTGAAACAATTCCTGTGAAAGTCTGTAATAACTTCTTCCTAACCTGTGCTCAGAATCAGTATACACTCCTCCTCCTGCCATACCATCATGTTCTTCTTGAAATTTCTTCTTTTTGTGCATGATTCTCTCCCAATCTCTATGGGTTTCCTCTGGAGTTCCTCATCACCACCCTTTCAACCTTCTGCAGGGGCTTCCTCAAGGCTGTCTTTGGATCTCTTCTCTGCCAACACAAATTTGGCTTTTTGGTTGATGACTTACAGATTTATTCCTCTGTCCCACATCTATTTGTCTGTGTCCAAACTGAAGTCTCTGCCTATCTCCTTATCTCTTTATAGCTGCCAAGGGGGTCACCTCAAGCTCAATATAGCTAAATCAGAGCTCTTAATTCCCCCACCTACAAAGTCTTCCTTTTTTTGCGCCACCATGGACATCCTCCTTCTTGTAATTTATATCCACAATTTGGACATTATCATAGGCTCTAGCCTCTTTCTAGGCCCTTACATCCAGGCTATGCCCCAGTCCTGTAGATTCTGTCTGCATAAAATGCAGCTGACAGCCTTTTCTATCCATCCAGGCTCTTAACTTGTTGCAGTAATTGAGATGCAAGATGACTACCGAGGTCTCATCATTTCTTTGTGCTCTACCTCTGCTGTCTTGTACATTAAGGGCGCAGCTACATGTGCATTTAAACGCAACTAAATTTAATGTATTAAGCTAATGTGCATTATGCAATTTTTGGCAGATCTCTACATGTGCAGCGACTTGGGACTAAAGTTAGTCCCAAGTCCCTGCAGCCTTGTGGCTACTGTGGAGAGCACCAGCCTCCAGCCACATAACTGCCAGCACTTGGCAGTCATGGTGAAACCAGAGCCACCTGCCACCATGTGGCAACCATCTGGGAAACTGACCCCTGGCCAGCCCCTTTCACGCCCAAAAGCCGCACGCCCAGTGCAGGGGCAGCGCACGGCAACTCCCTCCTTACTCATCCTTCCCCACTGCACAAGGGCTGCTCCAGCCCCTGCCCCTGCCAGCAACACCCAGCACCCTGCTGCTTCAGCCTGGCCCCTGACAGCAATGACCGCCTCCGTGCTCCTGCTGGCCATGGTGCTGGCTCTGCTGGTCCCAGCAGGCTCCACCGTGCCCAGGCCCCAGGACAGCCACACACCTGCCAGCTGGGGCCAGGGCACTAGCTGCAGGAGCCCCTGCCTGATCCTCTCCTCCTGTACTCCCCACTCCAGCCCACCTTCCCTGCTGCCCACACACCCTCTGTTCCCCCTAAGCACCACTCTGAGGATACATAGAGTGTACATACATGGGTGAAGCAAAAAAACTTTATTACCCTCACAACACCCACCCCCATCCATTCCCCCACCCACACTCGACAAACAGCACCTCCTCTCCCCTTCCTCCCCACCCACTCACAATAACAAAAACAAACAAACCACTTGTAAGGGTAAAACAATATTTTGGGTCTTCAAGCCCAGTGTAGAGGATTTGGGGGGGGGGCGGGGAGGATCTAGAGGGCCTGAGCTCATTCTGGCCCCCTAGTGGCAGGGCAGACCTGGCACTAAGACTAGTGCTGGGTCACATTTACAGGTGCATTAATGCACATTAACTAATCATGCCTAAATTTGATACCTGCATTTACAGGTATCAAATTTAGGCATGATTAGCCTAAGTTAATGTGCATTAAAGGCATGCATGTGTAGATGCATGCCTGTAATGCGCATTAACAAGTCTCTTGTAGACGCGCTCAAACTGTCAGAACAAATACAGATCCTGCCTCAGAAAGCTGCGTGTACAGCATTTAGCACAATGGGATCCTGGTCCAAGACTGAAGCTCCTGTACTAGACTTTTTTTTTGAAAGAGGCAGAGTCTCACCTTCTTTCCTTTCCCTTTTCTCTGTTTATAACCACCTCCAGCATCTGATTTCCTGTGCCAAAGCAGAGAAGCATCCCTAGTAAGACTTTTGCCTAGGATACCAATGTCCTCACATTGTGAATAAGCATCTGACAATGTAGTTCTTAAAGTGTTATTATTTCACTATAGTGTGGCTTAGGGAAAGCATGGCAGCAGAACAGACCCTGGGACTGGGTGTGGGCTTAGGAACAGCAATATACTGGTTCACATTTTAAAATTTATATTCCCTTCCCATAAAAGCTAGGAATGTGACATTCATGTTCTGCAGAAATTGTTTTCTCTGGTCTTCTGCTCACCCAAGGAAGCTTCCCTCCTACTGAACTGGCAGGTGGATTACATTTTTTTAAAACCCTGTTTTAATTAAATGTTTGTGATGCAATTCTGTGTTTGTTGATCTCAAAGCCCAGATAGTACTGGATGGCTAAGGGGAAGAGGGTAGTGTATGAAAACATTCTCTAAATGGAACCAAGATGAAGCTAGCCAGACTTGGTAACCTTTCTGTCTGACAGACAGAATTGGAGAATACTTTCAATAATATAAAACTAGATCTATAGTATTTTATCTCCCTTTTTTTAAAAAAAAACTATGAAGCTAGAGGTGTACCAATAAAGATTTTTGGGGCTGATACTGACAGCCGATATTTAAGGAGGCATATCAGCCGATACCGATTCAATTTCTGATACAGCTGCCTCCAGCTGGTAAATCCAGTGTGGTGGAAGGGGAGGGGAGATGGAAGGGGTGTGGGGCAGGCACTGCCCAGGAGGGGTGGAGGGAGCAGAGCCATGACTCATAGGGAAAGAAGAGCCAGGGCTGTGCTGAGTGGCTGGCGGCAGCAGCACTGGGAGCAGAGCAACGGCAAAATCTGGGGTGGATGCTGCATCCTCCCCCAGTGCCACTGGCACCCATTCTGAGCCCAGGCCCACCGAGAAGAGCCCCATGCAGCTCTGGCTGCAGCCCACCCTGCACAGATCCAGGGGGCACACGCCTCCCCATGCTCTCCCAGGTGCAAGCACCAGTGGGAGCTGCACCTCCAACAAGCCACGGCTCCAGCCCCACCCTCTGCCCTGCCTGGGCAGTGCTTGCCCCTGTCCCCTCCCCCACCCCCGGACTTACCAGCTGGGGGCAGCTCTCCGCACTGCTGGCTCTGCTCCTTGCTGCCTGAGTGCTGCAGTGTGGCTGCACGCAGTATGGGCATTTATTGGCCAAATTATAGGCCCCAGTTTTATTTGTATCGGTACCAATCCAATAATCGGACCGATGCATCAGTATACCTCTACATGAAACTAACAAGGCACTGTTTAAAAAACAAACAAACCCAAAACTAACCTCTACACAAAACTTAAACATGATGGAAAGCCAACTGTTTGTTTAACAGCATGATTTAACAAACAGACAGATGGTTAACTCTCCTGCACCTCTGACCTTGAGAAACAAAACTCACTGCAGGCTTATTTTTCTCCTTCTTCCAAAGCAGAACTGGTAAATCAATTAAGGCTTAACAAGAGATTGAATGAGTTTATATGCTGTATTGTGTGATGATAGCAAAATAAGTTTATCGTTGTGCCTTTCCAATTTCCCCTAGTATTGATGTTTTCTGAGCTCTGGAAATGATTCCTAATTTTTTTAAATTACAGGAAGACAGAAGGAAGGATTGTAATTACCCAAACTGGAATCAAGCCTGAACAGCAGCACTTAATACAAAACAGGCCTTTTACATTAGTGGAAAATAAAAGTTATACCTACAAGTGAAAGATTCTGTAAGAATCCAAGCAGTGTCAAGGCAACGTAGTCGGATACAGTGATTCTCAGCCAGGGTGCCCTGACACCTTAGGGTGCCTTGAGAAGCTTTTGAGAATGCTGTGGTGTACCACACATCACCAGTAGGTGTCATAGGATAAACCAAGACTTTTCAAACAGGAATCCATGGTGTTAAAAACATTCTGCCCTGTTGTGGTTTTCTTCTTTGCAACAGAAGAATTGCTTTATTACTTTTTTGTTGTTTAAAAATGAGTGACAGCTAAGACCTTGCATTTTCTGAGGGGTGCCTTGTGTCTAATGAGAGGTGCCTTGCACCTAAAAAGGTTGAGAACCACTGGTCTAATAAATAACAAATGGCTACATCTCCACCCCTCTTCCCCCATCTGCAAAAATGGGAATATGACGTGTTTGCTTATATCGTAGTTAGCGTTTTATCCAAAGAAATTAGGAGAACCAATAACTCTATTCCCTTTCCTCCCCATGTACTTACTGGCCAATTTCAGCTGGCATTCATACTCAGTAATTTCCTGTGACTGGAATGGCAAAAAGAAAGATAAAGCCTGAAGCATCCTACCAGGAGAAAAAGCTTCCCTAGTCTGTTAGGAATTTTCAGGAAGTTCCACCAAGAAGCATGTGGCTGCGTCAGTATTGCTAGAGAGACCTATTACTTGTTTAAACTTGTGCAGATGTTTTAAGCAAGATACCCCAGGACATTTTGAGAGAGAGAGGAATCAAGGGAGAGAGAAATCAAAGAAACATGTGGAATTTTAATTTAAAGAGCCAGACTTACACAGTAAAATCCCTACGTTAAAGAAGAAAACCCTTCTAAATTACTGGCTGGGTAAACTGCAATTAAGATATTACAGTCTTGGTTTGAAAAACAAATCTCAGTGGCAGTAAATAGATAGGAAAATGTAGTGGGGAGGCAGCTCACTGGCTCAACTTGTAAGTCAGATAATAGAACCCAGTTCAAAAGTCAGCCTTGGAGCTCTTACTACAAGTTTATTTAGTTGGTCCAATAATAAAAGAGATCAGATTTACGCAAAGAACCTTGTCTACTACAAGTCTAGCATTCCTAAGGGGCGACAAATCCATTCTGCAGTATAATAGTTGGAATAATTGGAAACTATAATAGTGCTGTTAATTATTCACACTTCCTTAGTGCTTTCTACCAGAAGTTCTCCAAGCACTTTGCAAATGTTAATTATCCCTCAACAGCAGCAAGAGACTCAATGCTGAGAGGGGTTAGCTAGTGCAGTGTTGCTTAACCTTTTTAGACTCAAGGCACCCTTTGTTAGATTTAAAATGTCCTTGAAGAATGACAGTTTTTAGCTTTCACTTCTTTTTCTGACTACAGAAAAATACTACAACAATTCTGCAGTTGCAGAGAGCTTGGAACACAACAGGTCAACATGTTTTCAATGCTGAATTCCTATTTGATCTCTCTGGCTTTATCTTATTAATCATGCTTGCACACATAACAATACCAATATTTTGTAGCACCTTGCAGCACACTTGAAAGGATCTCAAGGCACCCTATGGTGCTATGGCACCCTGGTTAAGAATCACTGAGCTAGTATGAATATGCACCAGTGTTCAGTACTAGATCCACCCAATATGACTTCTGTGTCATGTATTGCTTAGGTTTCCTTCTTTTACTCATGGTGGTAGGGCTTTGCTTTTGGAGTAGAATGATCTGCACCGGATGGTTTACATTGCTGTAAAGCAAGTTTGGCGTGCAACATGGAAATAGCCACAACATTGGAGATGGCTGCCAATGTTACTTTGTTATAATAATGACATTCAGATGGAGGGACTAGATTTTTGAAAAGAGAGATGCTTAAAGTGACAAGAGAACTTAACCAAGAACACACCCTCCCTCTCTATCAAAACTGATAACTTTTACTGATACAAACAAAAATCAGATCAATAGCAAACTTGCAGCAACTGTGTATGGCCACTGAATGTTAGCCTTTTGCCCAGTAGAACTCAAGAAAGCAATTTTAGACTTTTTTCAAACATACAAGATGAAAAATGAATACAGTAAGGGAAGGCAATCAATTTTTATAAGCCTTAAACTCAACCTTTTTTGAGTTCTGGGCCACTGTAGAGGTCTATTTATTTAAATACAAAAGGAGTTAACCCTTCCTTGATTCAAAACCCCACAGGTCTATGAGAGAAAGGGCTGGGGCGGAGGGGAGAAAGTCACAGTAGCTAAAAACTGGGGTTTTGCTGAGGAAATTGAGCCAGACCTGTGGATTCAAAGTGGAAGTTTGTTGGCAAGCATGGACTTAATTGCCAATGGCAGAATTGGGTTATTTTAGCATAGGATAGCTATAGTGCTGAACCAGTACTGTAATGTATAGGAATGTGTTATGAGCCACATGTACACTCCATGAATCAATTTGGTGGCAAGGCTGTTGTCCAAACATCAAACTATAAAAAGTGGAATATCTGTAGCAAGTAAATACTGAATACAGGTATTTTCACCAAAATCCAGTTCAAAGGCCTGCTCTTCCATTCAGGGGAGAATCGAACAACTCAAATTTTCAAAATTAGCAATAATATTGAGCCACAGGCCAAGAGTTATTCACAAAAATTATTCCACGAACAAGCTTCAAACAGATTTGAGAAAGCTGACAGAAAATGACTGAAAATCTTCCTAGGCTAACTGATTCTTTTGTTAGGCTTCTGCAAGCTGAATTACATTCACATTACTAAAATATGTTTAGTACTAAACTCTGCCCTAAATTAAAGGGCCAAAGTTCCTGCAGAAATTACTGTATTGGGGTGGGGAAAGGATTTAGTCTCTTGGTTTTACTAGATTTCATTCTACATTCACTAACATGTGTAAGCTGCTTTTTTAGAGTGTACACAGGAGGATGTATGATCACCCGTTAATTATCAAGCAACAGGCTTTTGTTTTGTTTTGATCCTGGCAGTTTTACAGGGTGTGTGTGGAGATGGGTGAAGAAGGAGAATACTCTTATTTAGAACAATTATCTCTTTATTTGAAGCTTAGTGAAAGCCTCTTTTTGATACATTAAATAAATTACTGTTTTACTCTTTCACAGAACAGCAGGCAGTCACCAAACAAATGTTTTGGCTTTTACAAGGCCTTTGTGAATGCGCTGAAGGGGTAAATTAACACATTGAATAAAAGCCTACTGTTTTTCTACAAAAAGATACCCCCTCACCCCCCCCATTTGAGATGAATATTAGTGTTTCTGCATGTTCATGGCTACTCCTTTTAATAGCCCTCTCAGCCGATCATTTTTGCATGAAGATGGCAATGAATCAAATCATGGAAAGGAAATGGGTTAAAGTTCTTATAATCTGGATGCAAGTCAAGCATGAGACTCAATTTTCTTAGGTGAAATCCTGTGAAGTGTGGGGGTACGTCCTTCACTCACATTGATTTTGTCCATTTAAAGTAATACACTAACGGAGAAGGGTCGGGGTAGGGTATTCTAGCCAATTACACTATCTGAAACCCCTGGCATGTCCGCAATGTTTCCCTCTGGATAGCTTTTTAAACTTCATTTTTGCTGTAACTATTATCCTTCAATAGGAAGCAGCATGTAGGACAGGCAGAGTTCCCCTTAGGGACCAAATACAATGCTCTGTTCCCAGCAACCTTCCAAATTTCTTGAGCATGGAAACCTCCAAGGGTGATACACAACATAAGCCTACCTATGACAGACAAAGCTGGTGCTATAAAATCTGTGCATTAGAAGTATGACTATGTTTCTTTCATCTCCTTGAATCACTTAAAACAAAAATTCCTCCTTTTTAGCTAACCAGACTAAAAGAAAAAAATGCTTTTGTAGACAGCTACTCAAGTAATGTAGAGCAGGGGTCGGCACGAGAGGATCCAGGATTTTATGAAGGTGGCACTGGAACAGCAACAAGCAGCACTACAGGAGAGGCAGCCCCATTCCACCTCCCACCTCCACCAGGATGAGAGGACCATACCAAGGAAGAAGCAGCTGCAGACTTTAAGTCCCTGAGTCAGGTAATAAGCTCCTACCAACTTCACTCTCAGCTACCCCTCCATACTCAACAGCACTTCCCCACCCCCATCCACTTCTGCCCAGTTCCCCTGTGCAGCCCTGGGAGCAGGAGGAGCTCCAGAGTCACTCCTGCCCTCCCCCTCGCTGTGCAGCCCAGCTCAAGTGGAGCCAGGCTCAGCTGAGGACAGCAGCAGCAGTGACAACAGGCAGGATCCTCCTCCTTGTTCCCATCCAGCCTGGGAGCAGGCACAACTGAGGGGATTGGGCAGGAAGAAGGTACCCATCCCTCACCACCACTGCATCTAGGGACAGCTGCAGCAGCAGGTGGGAGAAGAGAAAATGAGGAGAGAGGGGGCTGCTGAGAACAAAGTGGAGGAGAAGGGAGAAGGTAACAAGGATGGGGGAACATGGCATTCTTACCTGATTTGGGGACTTAAAAAAAAGAAGTCCCCAGATGCTACTCCACAGCTTGGGAAGAAGGTGACTACACCACAGTATCCCTTTGGATTCACCCCTGGGGGGTCAGCAACCTTTTCTAACAGTGGCCCAGTCTTTTCCACCCAGCCACATCTGCAGACTTCCAATCCCTTGTTGCCACTTCAGCCATCCCTGCTCCATGCAGAAGGCTGCTCTCTTGCCCCTGAAAAATGAGCAGGGATAGAGAGGCAACAGGGGACTAGTAGACTGTTAGTTAAAAGAAGAATGGGTTTGAAAAGTAGGCGGTAGTGGGGGATCAGCATGTCATGAATAAAATGCGGAACAGATCAGACCTTCTGGCCTGTGGGCTGTAGGTTACTGATCCCTCATCGAGACAGATAGATATGGACTGGAGATTTCAAGAAATGCCCAGCCCTCACCCTGGAGGCTGGATCCCTGTCTGCTTCCTCTTCCCCTCACAAAAAAATGCAGCGCGCACATGTTGGTGCACACATCTTCAGCACAGGAAAAAGTCAGATTTATAAAATAAAATCTGGAGAATACGGCGCTATTGCAGATGCTGCAAATGAAGAGATCCAGCCCTAATGGGTCCTTCTCAACCTGGAAGGACGTGGGCAGTGGGGTTCCGCAGGGCTCGGTCCTCAGGCCTGCACTGTTCAACATTTTCATCAGTGATTTGGATGACGAGGTAAAAAGCACCCTGTTCAAATTTGCTGATGACACTAAGATGTGGGGGGACGTGGGCACACTAGAAGGATGCAACAGGCTACAATCAGACCTAGACAGGTTACAAGGGTGGGCGGATGAGAATAGGATGGGTTTCAACACAGACAAGTGCAAGG
>NW_017728943.1:101877482-101891627 GCF_001723895.1 Crocodylus porosus
CAGTACTCTTTCCTGCCATGGCAGGAGGTCGGACTAGATGATCTGCTCAGGTCCCTTCCGACCCTAGAAACTATGAAACTAAATGCTATACAAATAGACCACATAAGAGGCCTTGCTGCTCAGATTCATGCCCTGTCCTCATCTTCTGGTGCCTGATGTTGTTTTGATGTGGCTGTCATGGAAGAATCTACTGAAGTCTTTCACATAGTGCCGTCTGGATCCTGCCCCTCAATTGTTGGACATAGCTACAGCTTAAACCACCTTGTATGTGCAGTGTTATGTTTGGAAATAAACGATCCCATGAAAGGACAAGAGTCCTGGTACCTGGACACGGAGATGCACTTGGAATGTATATGTGGCTGTTCTTCATTGCTATGTTTTGACCTTTTTCAAATGAGTTTAGCACAGGCAGCCAGGTGGATATTACAACTCTAGAGACAGAAGACCTCCTGTTAAACCATGGAACAGACACTGCATTGGCAAGGCATTGCAAACTTTTTTGAAGGCACCATAAACAACACAAATCTGTTATGGAGTTACCACCCACTGGGGTCAGAGGCCTGGTTCAGTCCCCACAGCTCATTTAATCTTGTGGCCACTGTGGAGGCTGCAAATACAGGTGCCTTTTAACGTACATGTCTGTTTGCTAGGATCTGGCCCAAGACCAGCGTAGAACCTACCTGACAGATGAAGCCAGTAGACGAACACTGCCGGACCCACAAGCTGAATTTCCGCTTTTTCCTTTTGCGTAGCTCTCTCTCTGTGCATGTGGCAATGAAAATTGGGTCTTCATCAATCAGTGGCTCATGAAGTACCTGTGAGCAAAATGGGTACGTTACTTTTATAAGGAACTGTGCTGCATATGCTTCTGAATTAATATGATCTGCGTTGTGATTGCATTTGCCACTCTACATGAGAAAAATGCTACTTCGCAGTCCTCTCTAGCTCAAGTCAAAACACACACAAAGGGGCCAAAGGGGATGATCTAGTGAGCAACTTGAGGATTGAAGGGAAACTGGGCAACAGCAACCATGAGATAATTGCTTTCCCTAATCACCACATATCAGGGAAATTTGCCAATAAAGTAGAAATCCTTGATTTTGGGAAAGCCAACTTCCATAACCTTAGGGGACTGGTTGGCGAGGCCCTGTGGGACCACAGTACAATGAGGAAGGGGGTACAAGAAGAGTGGTTGTTCCTCAAGGAAGCAATCCTAAAAGCTCAAAGGAAGTCCACTCCCATTTGTAAAAACAGCAACAAAAGGGCTAAGAAACCCCCTTGGCTCAGAAGAGTCATGGACCTCCTGAAATTAAAACAAGAAGCCTAGGAAGGATAGAAGTCAAGAATAGCTACCAAAGAAGTACTCAGCAACAGCCTACACCTGCAGGTAGCAGATCAGGACAGCACAAGCACAAACTGAATACAGATTGGCAACTGGAATCAAGGACAACAAAAAGTCCTTCTTTAGATATGTAGGAAGTCAGAGAAAAAAAATAAGGGAACCACGGGGCCCCTAATTAATAAAATGGGATGGCTGTTGCTTGACAGGATACAGGATGATCATGGTGGGGGTGACCACACCCCCATAGTTGGCATAGATCTGGCAGGGGAGCATCTACAAAGGCTGAATGTCTACAAGTCAGCAGGACCAGATGAGCTATACCCAATGGGGCTAAAAAAACTGGCCGATGTCATCATGCAACCAATGACAAAGTTATCTGAAGACTTGTGGCACTTGGGAAATATCCCAGAAGACTGGAAGATGGCCAATGTGGTACCTAGCTTTAAGAAAGGGAGAAAGGAGGACCCAGGAAATTACAGGTCAGTTTGACTTCAGTCCTTGGTAAAATCCTGGAGAAAATTATCAAAGAATCCATTACAGACAGGCTAGCAGAAGGCAGTATTCTGAAGGAGAGCCAACATGGCTCCATTACAGGCAGGTCATGCCAGACCAACCTCATTTCCTTCTATGATCAGGTTACTCACTACCTGGATGGGGGAAATGCTTTTGATGTTATTATATACCTGGACTTCAAAAAGGCCTTTCACCTGGTCTCCCATGAAGTCCTCATGAAAAAATTGGAAAAATGTGGCCTGGACTACTTTATGGCTCTGTGGCTAGGTAACTGCTCTGTGGTAGGACCCAGAGCGTATTGATTCATGGAACTGAGTCATCATGGCAGAGGGTGACCAGTGATGTCCCTCAGGGTTCGGCGCTCGGACCAGTGCTTTTCAACATGTTCATCAATTATTTGGATTCAGGTAATAAAAGCGAACTAGCAAAGTTTGCTGACAACACCAAACTACGGAGAGCGTGGTCACGCTTGAAGGCAGGCTGGCAATCCAGGCTGACCTGGACACATACATGTTCACGAGGTGGGCGGAGCTCAACCTGATGTTGTTTAATATGGAAAAAATGTTACAACTGGGGAGAAATAATCCACAACACTTACAGGCTCGGCAGTGCTACACTTTCTAGCATCACATTGAGACCTAAACAAGACCTGGGTGTTGCGATGGACAATAAAATGAACATGAGCCACCAATGCAGTGCTATAGCTGGCAGAGCTACTCAAACACTGGCATGCATCTACTGAGCCATCTTGAGCAAGGCCAAGGATGTCATCCTCCCACTCTACTTGGCCTTGGTGAGACTGCTGCTGGAGTTCTGCGTTCAGTTCTGGGCACCGCACTTCAGGAAGGGTGTGGAGAAGTCCAAAGGAGGGCCATGCGCATGGTTAGAGGCCTTGAGATCAGGTCATATGAGGAGAGGCTGAAAGACTTGAAACTGTTCAGCCTGGAGAAGAGAAGACTCAGTGGGGACTTGGTGGCAACCTATAAGTATATCAAAGGCGTACATCAGGGCCAGGGGAAGACAAGAAATAATGGCCACAAGCTGATTGAGGATCGCTTCAGGCTAGACTTAAGGAAAAACTTTACCGATCAAGTACTGAGGGTTTGGAACATGCTTCCCACAGAGGTGGTACAGTCACCCACCCTGGCGAACTTTAAAAAGCATCTTGACACCCATCTTGCTGGGGGTCATTTGATCCCAGCAGTCTTTCCTGCTCAAGTGGAGGGGGACTGGGCCTGATGATCTGTAAGGTCCCTTCCAGCCCCTAGCATCTGTGAAACTATGAAACAAATGTTGATAACTACACTAAACGTGTAGTATGAAAGTACTAAGGCACAATGTGCTTAGGGAATGTGTTTCCCATTCTAGTCACCCAAGAGTCAGTCCAGAACCGTAAGTGGCCCTACTACCAACAAATATCCTTCACCCCCTTCTGGGGCTTCAGATGTTTCTAAAGCCTTTGGCAGGCATCCTACTTGCAGGCCCAAGCCCAGAGACTTGGGGTTTGGATGCCCCTGAGTTTTGCTTGTCCTCAGGCATAAGGCTCCAGGGGCAAGCCAGGGAGGAATCTCTCATTTCCATAACGTAAGCTTAAAGCTGAGACCTTCCCAGTCCAGCACCGAAGTGGGAGGTTTACCATACATTACCTTGGCAGATATTATCCCCATGCCAGGAGAGCAGCCCTCCCCGGTTCAGCTAGGAAGACCGCCTCTGTGGTCATGGTGTTTCCCTTGCCTGGTAAGCATAGACTACGCTTGATCTGAGCCTTTGAGAGGCTGAGAAGTGATAAGAACAGGCACTACATTTGATCTGGGCCAAAACAGCGGCACAAATCTTTTATTACAGGATGGCAAACAGCTAGCCTTAGTTACCAACTACAAGTGTCTGTTTGCTTTAGCAATCATTTTTTAAATGATGGTGACTCTATTGCTGCCCTACTGTCTCTTACTATTTTTTCCAGTCAAGTCACGCTTACTTCTGGTCTCGTCACATGGGCTTCCCTGCCCATCCATTTCTTCTTACTGTTTACATTGGCCTTCTTTGATCTATTTGTTCTGCATTAAAGTTGAGGTCTCCAGAACTTCCCAGTACACTATGGGTCTCGGGCATTTCAAATGCAAACATACCTAGTTGTGTACCTACCTAGTCAGGCAAACAGTTACACGGGCCTGGATCCAAAGTCCACTGAAGTAGGTGCAAAGACATTTGTTGCTCTGAATGGATCCTGCATCTGCAGCTACTTGACTTGTACTCCTAACTTACAGGCACCCAATGATGAAAGTCAGGGGAATTTGCTGCCATTTTGCTGCTGCACCGAGGATATGCATGTACAGAAGTGTATCACACTAGTGGTTAGAGCAGGGGTGGGCAAAATGCGGCCTGGGGTCCAGACGTGGCCTGCCAGGCCATTCTATCTGGCCTGTGGGGCCCTTAAAAACTTTAGAAAATTAATATTAATATGCTCTGGGCTGCCTGCCATGCGGCCCTCAATGGCTTGTTGAAACTCAGTAAGCAGCCCTCTGCCCAACATAATCATCCACCCCTGGGTTAGAGTCACTCACAGGCAGCTGTTTGCCTCTCAGATGTGAGAAGGTGTTAAAACAGCAGTCCTTCAGTCTCTTCCTTTCAACTTGGAGCAGACATACATGCCCTCTATATGGTGGTGGCTGCTGTACACTTTCATGTGTACACACTCCAGCTCTTAAGGCTCATGACACATTCACAGGACTATTCAAGCGTACATACTTACATACAGCAATCTAGCTACAGGTATACAAAATCTGCTTGTTACTGAAGCTAAGAGGGCCAGGATACCTCCTGCCTTGCTATGCCATCTGGACAGAACCATCTTCCTCTTTTTTAGAATTACAATTTAATTAAAAGTTTTGCATTTCTACAGCTCCTCACATTTGAATATCTCAAACCACTTTGCAACATGTAATAAGCTTCAACTCTTCCCTGCTGCTTTCTCCTCTGTAGGGGTAGGGCAGCATATCCCAGCAACCTGAAAAGAGGGAGTTGCATAACTACCAGGAAGCTGCTCTGCTCTCAGGATGCCCCTCTTTTTCCTTGCAAGATCCAGGTCATGTTGCAGCCTGGTCACTGTCTGCCTCCTCCCCAGTAAGAGAAAGCAGTGCACCCTGGCTACTTATAGGGTCAGGACTGCACCAACAGTATCTGTAGAGCTCTATTATTTTTTCCATGAGTCTGTCCATCTCCCACTGCCCATGACTGTCAGCACATCCCTCTTCTGCATCAACATATCCACCTTCCTCTTTGTATGTCTCCATTTCTTTGTCACCCTCAATCTTCCACCAGCGAGGCCTGCTCCTCCTCTCTGCATCCTGATCTTCCTGCTTCTCCCAACAGCTAAATCCTAAATTCACATTGTACCCACCTTGCCTCTAGAGACATTTGCCCTAACTTTCTCTTCCTTCCATCCTCATGCTTCCACCTCTCCCATCTTCTGGTGCAACCCCTTCTAACCTCACGTTCAATCAATCCCCTGACTGTCTCTGCAGTGCCCAGGCCACTGATAGTGGATCTCACTCCCTCTGGCTTCTGGCTCTCAGACCTGGATCATTTCATCTGACACTGCCTCTGCAGCTGCCTTCTTATGCTACCTCCAGTGGATCAGTCATGGAGAGAGCTGGGCTTCCCCCTTTCTATTCCTTTTCCTTCTTGCTGCCTCCCCCTTCTCTCTTTTGAGCCACATGTGCATCTGACTTCCTTAGTGCCATTGTCTGCCACTCACCCACATCCTCTGCACTGTGCTCTCTGACTCCAACTCCTAGCTCCATCTCCTACCCTTCAGAATCTCTCAAAGGTATCCATTTTGGCTTCAGCTTTCCTGCTGGTGACCAGATGACCACTCAGTTGCAGGACTCGTCATACTTACTTCATCTGACCTGCCACCTGGGTTCAAGCCCTGCCACTTCACACCTTCTTGATCTTTAGCAAGCACTGCCACCTTTGTGCCAAGTTTCCCCTCACTGTCTAGCATGTATTCTTTCAATGGCCCATAAGTGCCCACCCCTATGTCCTGGCATTCAGCCTACAGTCCATCAACACTGACAGCTTGTCACCTGCTCTCAACCCTCACCATTTGTAGTGTCTGGTTCTTTCCATGCATCTCTCCATCCTTTCATCTTTGCCCTCCCCACCACCCATATCACAGAGTCCATCTGCTACGTACCTCCAACCCTGCTCTTGTTCTGTGGTACATCCCTGGTGGAAATCCTGCAGCCATACGTACCTCCCCCACTAAAAACTCACTCTCCCCTTTCAGTCCTACTACCCTCCTCGTTATACCACTCTAACTTTCAGACTCTGAGCACTGGAGAAGCTCCCTGAAAATATCTGCCAAGCTATTATCCTCCTAAAAACCCAGCTAAGCCCACAGAACTTTGCGAGTGGCTGGGCAGTAGTCATAACACTTAAACCCTCTGTCCCACCCATCAGTATTGTCTCATTGTTTCCTGGTGCTTCCTCCACCTTCCCTATCGGTCTGTTGTTTCTGGTCTTGTACTTGGATGTTCCCTGCACCAGAACGCTAACAAATTCTGAGAGCTGTGTCTCACAAAGAGAAAATTAGGTACAAAGTTTATGACCTTATCCTAGCCCTGGTATGCATCTGCAAATTAAAGACAGGCTTCTCTTAAAAGCAAGAGAGGGTAGGGATTTGATTGTTTCTTTATTTTTCTGTTATTATACTTTAAAACTCGCTATTGCTTAATACTGTGAAGCATCTGTAACCAAGGAATGGAGGTGGGGGAGGAAGAAACATTCAAATCCAAACAGCTCAACAGTACTCCTGTGCTGCTCACAGCTAACACAAATACCTTGTTAATAAGTGGCCAAATAAGGGCTCATGCTTCTTGAGCAGGAGGCTAAGTCCTGTCCCTACTGTCAACAGGGAGGCCTGAGGTTGCAAGGAATGTGACATTGTGACGAATGCTGCAGGCCTGGGTACCTTGGGATTTAATACCATACATTTTTTTAGAGCTCCCCTTCAGATGTCTTCCCGCCTTCAAGCTACACAGCATCATACCCGTTCCTAAAGTTACCAGCACCTAGGGGATAAACAGAGGAAACACCTATCCCAATGCTCAAGCCTCCAAATCCCTCTTTCCTTTTGCCAGATAAAAGCAGCAACCTATTTGCTGGGAAGCAATGGACAGCTGTGAACATTCCTCTGTCCTTCAGAGAGAGTGTTCTACTCCTCTTTGGTTAAAACAATAGCTGAAGCCAGAGGAGCTATTCAGCTACAAGCCACAGATCTCATAACTTCTGGGAAATGAGGATTTCCTTCTGTGTGTTGTATACTTGGTTCATCATTAGGGCTAGGGACAGAAGTTACACATGAACCAGTTTAAGTTATCAGAAACTGGTTTAAACCTGTAACAGAATAGAAGCTCAGTGTGCATAAACCAGTTTCAAAATGGCTGAAACTGATTTAAGATAAACTTGGTTGAATGTAGCATCAGACTTAGCTGATTTAGTTCAAACTGGCTTATGAAACTTCAATCCCAGACCCCTTCCTCATTCAAGTTAAATCACAGTCCCCTAGCATCCCAGCATGCTTTGCAGCCCTGAGCTGGGCTGTGTTGTGTGCTCCAGAGAGCAGGGCTGGCCCCACCCCTCTGCTCCCTAGCTGGAGTAGTGAGGGCTGGGTCACTGGCTGGCTCACAGTCATCCTCCCCACCCCTGGTAAGCCCCTGCTGGAATTTGGGTCCAGGAAGGCAGGGGTTAAACTCCCCTTCCCCCCGAGTGCAGAGCTGCCCTGTCCTGCTTGCTTACTGCTGTCTGTGACTGTGGACTATGAATCCCAGAAGCATCTAGAAACAGGAAGAGGAAGTGATAAGCATCCCTGCAGAGTCCTGATGCTGTGATTCTGGACTGCAAATCCCAGAGATCTAAAGGGCAGCAGGAAAAGGGAGGAAACACACAGCCCATGCTGGCAATGTTAGAGAGCCGTGCTATAGCACCCTCTGGCTTCTGGCTTGAGCCACTGAAGGCATGAGGCTGCATTTCCTGAATCAGAAGTGAATGTCTGTTCATTTACTTATTGGTTCAGTCTTTGCAGTTTAAACTAACCTGTAAAGACTAAATCAATTCAGCCTCAGGCTTTTCAACTGTCTGTTTTTAGCCTTGATGACTATACCTTAGATTGCTACTTTTGTTTACTTCATTCTGAAATACTGGGATAGTTCTCACCAATACTACATACTTTTTGTAAACTCCTTTTGCAAGAGGTTTCCATATCACAAGCACTAGGGCACATAATACTATCTAGTTCTCATATTTAAGAGGATTCCTATCTGGGTTTCAAGACAGAAACAGACCTTTAGCAAAAGCCAACCAGAAACACAGGAGTTTAGGGGAGCTTACTGGTTTTCATTATAAATATGGATGCCCCTGGATGACAGCAATAACCTGTCCCAGGACTTTTAGGTATGAGCTACTGCGTTCTGAGTTAAAGAAAAAAAGCTTCCCAACACCCATGCTGTATCAGATTATAATTTATGTGTGAACTAGCCAGAAATGAGGATAACAAAGCACTACACAGTTACCATATATGGCCCCAGTTTGGGAATATTGCATCAAAATCTAGATTTAAAAAAATTACAGCTTGGGTACAATTTTTTTCCAGTGAAATCAAAACCAGTGGACACTGAATACTTGGACTGTCTCTAGGGCAACAAACCATCCAGAAAAAAAACAGTGTCAGAGTGGTGGCCCCAATAGCCTCTGTGTACAGAACAGTTTTTCAACGCTCCCAAGAATCCTTGATAAAAGCTTGCATTCAACAGAACAAATGCCATAGCTACAGATCTGACAGATCCAACAGCCGACCAGAGTGAGCTTTTCCTAGCCATTTTTCTTCATAAATACTAATCCGATTGCACAGAAATTTTCCCCTGGGCCTTATGTTCTAACACAATACTTGACACAGCATATTCCCTGCACTCTGAGAAATGTGTAGGGTTAGAGGTTTTCCCTGTTGCCTCAGGTAACTTGCAACATCTCTTGAGACAAACCTTATTGATTCCACTGAGAATGAGAGCACTCGGGACGTGTTAGGATCAAGTCAGGAATGTCCTCCAATAGGACACCTAACTGTTGAACTATTTTTAGTGACAGAATTAAAAACTCTGTCTCCTCTAGTTATTTCGGATGCAGTGCTTTGATGTTTGATGTTCAGCTTGATCCACCTCAAGGATGCTTTACAAAATTGCTAACGTGAAGTCTGAAAAGGGAGCAGAGTTTGATTGTGCTTTTAAAACAGTCCCCCTGGAAAAACCACACACACATATTATATATATATATATGTATATATGTGCACATGACCCAGCGGGATCCAGATTATTTTAGCATGTTGGTTCAATCCACGTGTGGTGGGGAAGGGGGATATGTAACATACAATTCATATTGTACTCCAATAGTATTTGAACTTTTAAAAAGTGTCCCACAGGAGTCCAATCTTATGGGGGTTTACTTCAGATTATGTAAAACCTTCACTCCTAATCCAGCAACATCAAAAGAAATAAGGATTAGACGCACATCTATCCTAAGGAACACCCTAATCCTGACAGCCTTTCCTTGCCATTTTGCTCTTGTAGAAATGTCACCAGAATTTTTTTCCACAGCCCGATGGGAAGGTGCTTGTCTTGTTCCTTCTACCTCAAATCTACTTAAAATTGGATTGCAAGTGACTGTATTGTCCTAAATTTTATACCCATACTGATTTGCTGGCTTTCTCCTCCTCTTCCACAAAGTAGGCAGCTCTCCATTTACTACTATGCTCTACCCATTTTTAGTTGCACATCCATAGAAGCATTGCCATACCAGATCAGGTCTATCTAGTCTATTATTGAGTCTCTAGTCATGCCTAACAGCTCACTTTCCAGAGGAGAGTCCTTTATCTCTTCTAATACACCAGGGTGTATAGTTATATAGCAAGTGTTGGGCAGATGAGAAAGGCTATCCTTTGCTGATCTCTGTATTAGATCATCTTACAACCTGAAAAGTATGAACATGGTCAAAAAGTGTACAGAGGAAAAGTTCAGACTGCATGTGTTTTGCTGCCCTTCCTATTTCAGATTTTTGAAAGAGGTAAGTATCTTCCCACAGAATTGCTGCTATTTTAACATTCTGTGCAATGGGTGGAGATGCAAGGGACAGTTGTTTAACCAGTCATATACTATATTTCCTTGATCTCAGCTCATTTTGTTATTATATTATGCAGCTATAGTCAGACAAATATCATCATGCATGTCTGTATGCTCAGCTCCTCAGTATCATATGAATTTGTTCAGTGTCAGAAGTCTAAAGTCCCTTCCTGGGGTTCTGAAAAATCCACCTGGCTTCTGCCTCTGACACTTTACTGACAGTTTTGTTGGAGGTGTTATGAAGGGCAGTACTCATAAGGGTAAGCAAATTTTAATCACATTTAATCTTCATGTGCAATTAATGTGCATTAAACTAGACCCCAGCATACATCTGAACATGCATCCATCAGGAGCAAATTTGTTCCTGAAGGGAACAATTCAGTTTACAGCTGCTCTACCACTCCCTGCAGCAGCCAAGGGGGCTCCAGGTTCTCTCCCCCCACTACAAGTGCCAGCCCTGGACTGGCAGGAGGCACAGGGCCTGGGCTCAATCTCTGCAGGGTAGGGGGAAAACTGTCCTGGCTGCCGGGCAGCTGCCTCCCAACCGTGTGGAGATGGAGATCAGCACAGTCACCACATGGCTGGGAGGCAGCTGGGACAGCTCTCCCAGCCACATGGAGATTGGGATGGGTCTTGATCTCTATGTGGCTGGAAGGCAGTTTCCCACTAAGTCAGGACAGCTCTCCTAGCCACATGGAGATCAGGACAGGATAGGTCCTGATCTCCATGTGGCTAGGAGGCAGTATCAGCCAAGCTGGGACAGTTCTCCCTACTCCCTGTGACCCCTGCTACCTAGGCAATTTGTTCCCAGTCAGTATCTACACATGTGCTTTGGTGCATTAATTTAATGAGCTGATTTTTAGTACCTGTATTTACAGGTATTAGAAAATGGCACATTAGACTAATCTACTTCATGGTAATAATTATGTATGTGTAGATGCTGATGCTTTAATGCACATTAGATTAGTCTCATGTAAACACATCCAGTTAAAAAAAAAAAAAAAAAAATCAATTGAAAGAGGTTAAACCCTGAATGGCTGAGTTTTTCTCTCAAGAGCTGAAAATGCCCCACATCATTTGGGTTCCTGTTAAAGAAGGCAAACAACCTTATGCCACTTTTGTTCAGCAGTAGTTAAAGGATGGTGTGTCTTCATAGCATAATACCTAGCAGAATATGGTTACCTATAGGTATGACAGTTTCACTATTACTCCTTACTGGTACATAACCTAGTCATATCATACTTATTTTTTTTTAAAGCCAAAAAAAAGGCAACTCTTACCTGGGTTTGAGAAGGTCTAAAAGTAGAGTCAAAGCCATTCTGTAAGGAGTCCAGAAATGGCTGGATTTTGTAAAGGCCATGTGTTGTCTGGCTGGAGCGAAAGGCCACAATGTGGAAGTACTTCAGGATCTTCTCGAACCGGGTCTGTGTCATGATAAGTGCTATGCTCTTGTTGCTGTAGAATCCACTACTCCAGATGCTGAGGACAGACTCACAGTGGTGAATGCTCGTTGATATCATGTAGCCTAGGAAGGCTTTCATTTCGGTTAGCGTGACGTCCACCCAGGCATCATCACTGCCAAATCTCTCCTGGTACTTCTTGGCATACATATTGGTTTGCACCACCATGTTCTTTAGTACATGGTCAGGGACAAATAGCTGAAAAAAGTCCATGACGCTGGCAGTTGGAGGCATTTTACGGGTTGGACCTAGAACAAAAGTGAAACAAAAATCTTATTTTTGATGAGTTCTTCATTGCAGCAGCAAAAATGATAGCTAATCAATCTCATTTCAATCAGTTGCCCTCGTCTCAGTAGCACAGCAAGATTGAACTAAAATCTCAAAGTCCTATTATTTAGAGTTTTATAAACAGCTTCCAAGGAAAAGCCCTCACAGAACCTACCACACCTCCCTGCCCTACTGCACGGCCTCCAGATATCCATAGATAGATGTTTTCTATTTCAGTCCTTTGACCAGGCAGATAAAACATTCTTACTCTTTCCCAAAAGTTAATCAGTCCCTCAAACCTCCTCATCCCCCAGACAACTGTTGTTGCTTCTTTGAATTCTGCCCAGTTTGTCGGTGCCTCAAAATTAAGGTGGTGTCTCAAATGCCATAATCCAAGATCAGGCATACAACCATGCTACATAACAGGATTCTCCTGCAATTAAAACTTGAATTCACTTTGTCACACCGGACTTCAAAGTCTCCTTCAACTACTGCCCCCATCAGCCTTGCAACTCTCAAGTTACCTCTTTGCCAGTGCATGTAACCAGCACGATTTTTTAGGTATGGTTGTTTACGTTGCACTATTCAGCATCCCATTTTAAGACCTGATCCTGCACCCTCAAATCTAAGGAATACTGGCTTTCAATTCCAGGGACAATCAGAGAGGTCTATTACAAGTTAGAGCACCCTTTGGAAAAAGCATTACATTGTATACATTTTTTACTGTAAAAAGTGTCCTACTTCACGTATCATTCTTCTTAAATCATAAATCTTGCTTTCCCTCCCTCTAATTATTCTGATCAACAAAACCTGCAAGTTTTTGAGAAAAAACCCAAAAGAAGCAAAACAAGTAGAAATCAGGGTTGCAGGCTGATCACTGTAATGAACGTTAAGGTGAGATGCAACTACAGGACTTAGGGGAATTAGGAACACAGGATCTCAAGGGACCTCTTAGATCAGGGTCCAATCCCCTGCTGTTGTACACATCACATTGTATAACACCTTTCATATATCTAGAGAGCTTCATTTTAAAAATAGGTAGATTTCTTGCTTATTGCATTGATTAAAAT
Organism: Crocodylus porosus; assembly: GCF_001723895.1. Classification (NCBI taxonomy): domain Eukaryota; kingdom Metazoa; phylum Chordata; order Crocodylia; family Crocodylidae; genus Crocodylus; species Crocodylus porosus. The sequence goes on from NW_017728943.1 coordinate 101,890,306, forward strand.
GCTGTTTAAGAACCTTATTGCTCTAATAATTAAAAATCTTCTAATTTTCAATCTAACTCCATTAATGGGCAACTTATACCCATTTATATGCTGACATTCTCCTTAGTTTAAATAGCTCCTCCTTCTCCCTGCTGTTTACTTCCCAGTGTGTTTTCAGACCATAACATAGCCTGTCTTGGCCTTTTCAAACATGGGAGACCAGAATCAGAAATAGTATGTCTAGAGAACTACTGAAATGCTGGTGGAAGTATGCTGTGCAGCAGCTCCTTTAATCTTTGAGGTTGCCCTGCATGCCCCCACCACTGATCAGCAGTGGGGCCCCACCACTCACTCCTGACCAGCAAGGTTTTAAACATGGCATTTTTTTGCCTCCCTGTTGGTCAGCAACAAGTAGTAGGGCCAGTAGGGAGGAGTGTGTGTGGAGGAACCTGCAGGATTAAAGGACCACCTGATGCGCAGCCCACTTCCGCCATGATTTTGGTAAATCCCTAAGTATGCCAAGCCTCACCTCAGCTTTGTACAATGGTGTTATTATTTCCCTGTCTTAACTAACACATTCCAGGATCCATCTATCTTTTTCATGACTGCATCACATTGGTATCTTAGTCATCTTATGATCATCTAGTATCCCATGTCCTTTCCCACTTCAGTCACTTCTAACTAATCACTTCTCAGCTTATAGTTGAAGTTGGGCATGGCCTTGGATTCTGTACTACCAAATATAATCTCATCTTGTATTTTAGTCCACAAAGTCACTCATTCTTTCTATATCAATAGTGCAGTATTCTACACCTGATGCCTTTTGACTCCAAATGTCTTCTCTGACCTTGTCATGAGTTGTCAATGGAAATATTAATAATGAGATCAATCCCAACACTGAGACTGAGACACTCTCTAGTTAATGCTTTCCAGCTTGATACTTCCCCTTTCAGCACTGCCTTTAACAAATTCATTACCCACCTTACAATTTGTCTACTAATTCCCAACTCAAGTTTAAATAGCAATCTCCCATGTGTCATTATACTATGTACACACTATATATATAAAAATAAGAGCTCATTGGCCTGGCACTATCTACATTTAGCAAACCAGTGTTGCCCTTTATTTCATTTTCCATTTGTCTTCATGATCAAATTATTCTTTCGTTCAGATTTTCTTTTAAAGGCTTGCAAACTCTTGGTACAAGACTAAAAGGCGTGTAGCTGCCTGCAGCACCTCCCCCCTCTTCATAAATTTCATACATTTCATAGACATTAGGGCTGGAAGGGACCTTGGGAGATCATCGAGTCCAGCCCCCTGCCCAAAGGGCAGGAAGTCAGCTG
>NW_017728943.1:101891638-101894097 GCF_001723895.1 Crocodylus porosus
TTCCTGGGCTAAGGGGTCAGGGTGGCAGATTGCCCCCTCAGTCCCCCGCAGGATGGAGTCTCCCACAACAAACACCTTACGCTTTGTCTTGGGGAGAGCGGGGCCAGTAGCTGTGGTCGAGCCTGGGTTGCCTGCAGGAGCCGGCAACTGAGCAGTCTCTGCTGGGGCTGCAAGAAGTGCAAACCTGTTGCTAAGCTCCGGCGAGGGAGGGCCCTTGGTGCGGCGAGCCTTCGGGCCCTTGACCACCTTGGTCCATGCCATAAATACATAAATTACTTTTACTGTTCTCCAGTTATATGATGATATAAGTCCCAATCTTACAATTCAGTTCAGCAAAACAAGCTACTGGACCTGCATAGAATGTAGCTTTAGGATTGGGACCTTAAACTGTGCATTTTACACCAGCCCAGAAATGGTCACAGAAAATTACCTTTGCAAGATGTTGGTGTTTGCTGCATATTTCTTAATTTGATGCATTTCACTTTTTAAAAAGAGATGAATTTTGCAGATGGAAAATAAAGCAATTTTTCTGCATCAAGTTAGTTTCTTTCACACACTCAGTACCTCTCCCACAAAAAACTAGTGGCACAAAATCAGTTGCAGACATCCTATAAACTGTTGGTATTCAGAAGCCTTTATTGGCCAAATGGACCTAGCTTTATATTTCTCATATCCCCGTCTTCCCCCAATGAATTTATTAAAATCTGGCTTCTGGATCTGTGTTTTCACATACCAGTTCCTTCAGAGTCCTAGGATGGAAATTACTGGTCTCCAAGCTTGAAGATTTTAAGTTCCTTGAGCCTTTCTCCAAGCTTGGCTATATTAATTTCTGTGACTATACCCCTTACTTCTATTATCCATCCTAACTCCCCCCCCCCCAAAAATAATCATTACCATCCTTGACAAAAGCTGAGGCAAAGTACTTACTTACATTTTAGTCCATAGTTAAATTATCTTTAAATTTCTACCCTATCCTCGCTGCATAGTGGCCCCGCTACTTGCATTGTCCTGTGTATTTAAATAATCAAAGATTTAACTATTCTTTGCAAGATGCAACTCACTGGCTGTTAGTATGCCTCACTCTCTTGATGCCTCCTGACCTCTGAGGCAGTCTTTTTTGCTGATCAGTCCTTTTTCCATTTCTTGTGCTCTTTCCTTCTTCCCAATATTCATCATTCATGCAGTTAGGTTTGCAAGTTCTTACATTTTTCTCTCCACTTGTTTAGGCTACAGATTCCTGATAGTTTTAGCAGCTCTAACATGAAGAAATTGCAGTTCTCCTCTGATTTCAAGTCTGTCCTTAGTCCTTTCCTAGTTCCCTTATTTTCAGACTTTGTCCTTTGTCAGAACTACTTGCATTTATCTTTCCATTTAATTTACTGTATCAGCTAATCATCACTGAACCCATTTTCCCACCATATCTTCATTAACTACTAAAGCCAAGTTTTAAATAATTTCACATCTTGTTCATTAAGTGAGACTTTGGTGAAGCCTGTCACCTATCACTCCCAGGGATATCTGGGCCCTGCAATTATTAGTAGTATTTGTACTCTAACACTCCTGGGAAGAGATTGAAGTCTTCCAGAATACAATTCCTGTAGTATTCTGCAGGTCTCTACTCATATCCAAATCTGATACACGTTGTCTATAGCAGAGTTACAGCTCTATCCCCACTGAAACTCAAACTAGCTTCCCCTAGCAATATTCTCTCTCAAAAGGTTGTTTTACTGTTATTATCCATGCAATTACTTAATAGCCTACCACAACATTTGCATACCGTGTTACCTCATTGCCCTGTTTTTATGTCTATAGAGCAGCTCAACTTTTAATATCAAGGTTCCAGTCATAACCACTGTGTTTCTGAATTATGCTGCCCAAATCTGAAACATCCAAAATACCCACTTAGCTGCCACCTCTCTCTGCAGGTACCTACATTCTCTGGAGGTACCTTGAGTTCTGCTTCTGCACATGTCCAGAACTGCCCCAGTCTCCTTGGTGCACACATGCAATTCAGGTCCAGGAAGTGAGCATCCCTGTCTTCTGATGGTTCTGAACCAGCAGGCATGCTCTGAGCAAGCCTATGACACTGAAAACATCTGACTCACAAAATGCATTTTTGGCCTCTCAAAGCAAAGCTGGAAGTGGGGGGGAAAAGGTAGGGCACTTGTGTGGGAGAGGTGAGCTCTGGGTTTTAGGCCATTTTCATAGTTTCATAGTTTCTAGGGTCGGAAGGGACCTGAGCAGATCATCGAGTCCGACCCCCCCGCCATGGCAGGAAAGAATACTGGGTCAAATGACCCCAGCAAGGTGTTCATCTAACCTCCTCTTAAACACCCCCAGGGTAGGAGCCTGCACCACTTCTCTGGGAAGTTGGTTCCAGATCCTAGCCGCCCTGACCGTGAAGTAGCGCCTCCTGATATCTAACCTAAACCTACCCTCTGCCAGCTTGTGACCGTTAT
>NW_017728943.1:101894442-101905174 GCF_001723895.1 Crocodylus porosus
TCCTTTTCTGCCTCTGTACTGACAAGAAGGGAGTTCCCCAGCCTGTAGGTATGGTGCCGGTTGTTCCTCTCCAGGTGCATCACTTTGCACTTGTCTGTGTTGAATCCCATCCTATTCTCGTCTGCCCACCCCTGTAACCTGTCTAGGTCCAATTGCAGCCTATTCCTCCCTTCTAGTGTGCCCACTAAACTGTTTATGGATTTTCTACTGCTAATCATGAGAGCAAGACCAAGGATTCCAGCTTTTCTAGTCCTGAAGCTCTTAATGTTTTTGCCCACATCTTAGTATGTGTAGATAGATATGCTTGGGTTCTTCTAATGGTTTTTGACTGCACCTTCAGCATTTAAAGTTCTGGTTAACAACAGAAATGGGTTCCTTTTGCATTGTACAACTACTCGCATCCTGATTCGGTATGCATGTCAAAAGGTGGAAGAGATGTAGGAAATTCTGTGGGTTTTGGGACAGAAATTCATTAAAGACTTTTTGTTTGCATGGTTTGGGACACCATGGATTTCACTGCTTCTTTTGAACATGGCAATAAAAACATAAAAAAACTTGGGCCAGTATGGCATGACCATATTTGTTATAAAATATAAATAGTGTTCATTTTTGGCCTCCAACTCTGTTAAGCCCAAGATATTGGATTACAGCCTACAAGAAACCCTCAGTGTTTTATAAACTCCATCAAAAATGGCACTAAAAATGTCAAAGTTGCATAGTTAAGCATTCAAATACCAAAAATTTCAGGGGAAAAAAACGGGGAGGATTTTTTTTCCTATGAAAAAACATCTAATTTATATTTATATTCTATTGGACACTTATATTAAGTGTGAAATAGTGCAGACTCAAAAAGGCTGAAGTGTTTTGTTTCCAAATTACTGAAACCAAATACCACCCAATACTCTGTAGTAACCTAACAGGAAATTGTAAGTGGTGAAAGGTTTTCAATTACTACTAAAAAACAAGGAGTTAAGATGGATATGGCTATACTGTCCAAAAATAAGGCAGTGGCTCTCAATCTTTTTAGATTCAAGACACCACTCATTAGCCTCAAGCCACCACGCACAAAATGCCAGTTCTTAGTTTTCACTCATTTTTTGACTACAGAAATATAACAGAGCAGTTGCAAAGAAGTCAGGAAACCACAACAGATCAGAATGTTTTTAACGTTCTGGGTTCCTGTTTGAAATCTCTTGGTTCATTTTGTAAATCATATTTGCACCCTGTAGCCATGTCCAGACAAGTGCAGCTGTGCAGTATGTGGTGCCGCAGACACTTCTCCAGTGCCACAGTGCATGTTCAGATGTTCTCCATGCTGCAAGGTAGCAGCGTGGGGGATGGGGGGTGAACCCTGGATATCCTGTGGTCAAAAAAAACCTCACCCCCCCCCCAAAAAAAACCAAACAAAAGAAACCCAGAATGGCGCACGCAGGAGCAGCATGCACGGCTCAAAACCAGAACTGGGCCAGCCAGAGCCACGCTCCAGTTGCCAGGCAGGCTCCAAGTGGCAGGATCACTGCTGTTGCTGGGCCCAAGGGCCCCAGAGGGCATATGGCACAGGCATTTCTCAGGGACAACTGGTGGTGGCACAGTGTCCTGCTGCTAGTTGTCCTTGGGGAACCAAATGTCCACTCTCATGTGGACGCAGCCTATGTTTTCAGCATTATGTGGCACACCTGAAATGAACTCCAGGCAGATTAAGGTTAAGAACTTTAAGGCTGCAGCACTCAAATTGAGAATCACTCCTGTAAGGGTTTCATTTGCTTCGTTATACATCAAGCCTGTTACAAAGGAGCTCTCTTCTGGCAGAGCTCTGCATACCTGTGCCAGGCCAGCCAGGGCCAAACTGAAGACTATTTACAAACTGGACTATAACTACATGAACAATAAGTGACAGAGCACAGTGACACATGTGGCCAAAGCACCGGTAACCTGCAAAGGAAGGACAACATTAAAGAACTGAGGGAGAGAATGGGGTAAATGCATCTTCCCATAAACACTTCCTTGCACTTTTTGATACCACTTGACCATATTTTGCTATTGCCCACTACAAGAGGTTCCTATAGCTTGGTGGCTGCATACAATGCATTCTTGGCTCCACAAAATCTCTTAACCTAGCTTTTGAATCCCAGTACCAAGGACAACATGGAGGCAACTTTTTAATTCCTGTCCTAGGGGTAGCAACCTGGGAAAAGGGATAATGTTTTTAAACTTGTCCCCACCAGAGATATTTTCATAAGACCCCTCTGCCTTAGGAAGGCTGAATATTCTGTCCCCGAGACAGGTGGATATTGGCAGTAAGTGTGCACAGAGGTACATTTTCAGTAAGCTTGGAGCAATCCAGCTTGCAAAACTGGCAATTTTGTGTGTAATTACATTTTCAATAGCTGGCACTTAAACTACAGTTCTACCTTGAAAAGTGATTATGTAAAAAGTGACACTTTCTTACTCCAGAGATCTGCTTCCTGTGCTTATGGAGTATCCTATTTACTTTCCTTAGTAAAAAATAAATAAGATTTTACTACCTCCAGCCACGCAGAACCCACACAAATTCAGTTCATTCTTGGAATTGTTTCTAGCTCATACATTAATGTAGTTGTTGATGTCAATTGAAAGGCAACTTGAACAATCCTATGGTCTTAAGGAAATCAGATGTCTTACTGGCAAATGAAAAACACATTTGGGTTTAAAATTAACTGAGACACTCTTATAGAGACTGAACTCCACAATGATGCTTTTAAAGCTGAATTCTAAAAATGCAAACCCCGTTATGGCTAGGTACAGACCTTATACATAAACCTGTAACACAACAGAAGTTCAGTGCACATAGATAGAGTCATAGATGTTAGGGTCAGAAGGGACCTCAATAGATCATCAAGTCCAACTTCCTGCATAGACAGAAAGAGTGCTGGGTTCAGATGACCCCAGCCAGATGCCCATCCAACCTCCTCTTCAAGACCCCCAGGGCAGGGGGGAGCACCACCTCCCCTAGGAGCCCATTCCAGATTTTGTCCACTCTAACTGAGAAGTTCCTCCTAATGTCCAGTCTAAATCTGCTCTCTACTAGCTTATGGCCATTATTTCTTGTAACCGCCAGGGGCGCCTTGGCGAGTAGAGCCTCACCAATTCCCTTTTGTGCCCTCATGATGAATTTATAGGCAGCCATAAGGTCGCCTCTCAACCTTCTCTTGCGGAGGCTGAAGAGGTCCAGGTGCCTTAGTCTCTCCATGTAGGGCTTGGCCTGCAAGCCCTTAACCATACAAGTGGCCCTTCTCTGGACCCTCTCCATGTTACCCACATCCCTCTTGAAGTGTGGTGCCCAAAACTGGATGCAGTACTCCAACTGCAGCCTGACCAGCGCCTGATAGAGGGGAAGTATCACCTCCTTGGTTCTGTTTGTCATGCATCTGATGATGCACGGTAAAGTGCATCTGACGACACATGTTCATCTTGGAGTCCACTAGGACTTCGAGATCCCTTTCTGCTTCTGTGATGCCGAGCAGGTCATTTCCTAGGCAGTAGGTGTGCTGGACATTTTTCCTCCCTAGATGCAGCACTTTCATTTCTCCTTGTTAAATCGCATTCTATTGTTTTCTGCCCATTTGTCCAACCTGTCCAGGTCTGCCTGTAGTTGTTCCCTGCCCTCCGGTGTGTCCACTTCTCCCCAGTTTTGTATCATCTGCAAACTTGGACAGAGTACACTTCACTCCCTCGTCCAAGTCACTGATAAAGACATTGAAGAGTATCGGTCCAAGGACCAAGCCCTATGGGACCCCACTGCCCATGTCCTTCCTGTTCAATACCGACCCGTCCACCACCACTCTCTGGGTACGACCCTCTAGCCAATTTGCCACCCACCGGACTGTGTAATCATCCGAGTCACAGCCTCTTAATTTGTTCACCAGTATGGGGTGGGATACAGTATCGAAGGCCTTCCTGAAGTCTAAGTAAATGATATCTACCCCTTCTCCTGCATCCAGGTGTTTTGTAACCTGGTCATAAAAAGAGACCAGATTAGTCAGGCATGATCTACCTGCTACGAACTCATGTTGGTTTCCCCTCAGCATAATTTTTCCTGCTCAGCTCTCACATATATGAGCCTTAATAATGTTTTCAAAGACTTTACCAAGGATGGAGGTGAGACTGACTGGCCTGTAGTCGCCTGGATCTTCCTTCCTCCCCTTCTTGAAAATAGGGACCACATTGACCCTTTTCTAGTCCTCCGGGGCCTGGCCCATGCGCCACAAGTGCTCAAATATTCTTGCCAGTGGCTGTGCAATAACGTCAGCCAGTGCCTTCAGTACCCTTGGATGGAGCTCATCCAGGCCTGCCAACTTAAACACATCCAGTCCTTCCAAGTGATCTCTACACCATCTCAGGGTCACCGCTTGGTAATCTGGTGCCAAGCTGTTATCTCTCTATGATCCCATTGTGAGACTTGCCTTGCCCCTCGTTTAGGAAGACTGAGGCAAAGAAATCATTGAGGAGTTCACCCTTGTCCTCCCTGTCTGTCACCAATTGCTTTTGCCCATTCAGTAGTGGTCCTATACTTCTCTGGGCCTTCCTCGTACTCCCTATATATCCGAAAAACAATGTTGTTATCCTTAACTTGGGATGCCATCCTCAGCTCCATGGCAGCTTTGGCCGTTCTAACTGCCTCCCTACAACCGCGAGCTGAGGAGGCATACTCCTCTTTAGTAATCTCTCCCTGTTTCTACTGCTTATATGCCCCCCTTTTTGCCCTTAGGCTGCTTTAGATTTCTCTGGTCAGCCAAGGAAGCCTCTTGGCCCTTTTCCCTCACATCGGGATTGTCTCCCTCTGTGCCCAAAGGATTGCTTCCTTAAGGCACAGCCACCCTTGCTGGGCTCCCATCTTGCCAAATCTCTTACTCTGCAGTGTGTCATTGACTAAACGCCTGAGCTCGCTGAAGTCAGCCTTCCTAAAGTCTAGCTCTTCCACATAGACTGGTTTAAAATGAAGGAACCCATTCTAAGACAGACCTTAATGGATGCAGTATCAGATTTAATTGGTTGAGGTTAGGCCAATCTATTGAACCAGATCCCCTCTCGACTCAAGTTAGGTTGCAGTCCCCCAGCATCCCAGGAACCTTTGCTAGCCCCCACTAACTCCCACTTGCCGAGTGGGCAGGCCAGCCTCAGCCCAGGCTCGCCTGCTCTGGTGAATCCAGGCTGGCCCCATCCCTGGGCTGTCACAGAGACAAAGCAGGAAAGCCTGTGCATGCCCCTTCCCCTCACTGAAGGGAAAACAAGTGTTTTGTTCATTCCCCATCCATTCTACGCAGCTTAGAGAAACCTGCAAAAGTTTAATCAATTCTGCCTTGGGCTTTTTGAATGTCTGTACCTGGATATATATTTATATGATCAGGCTAACATAAATAGGCAAACTTTTTTTAGTTAATTAAGATACTCTATTTAAGCATATGCATCCTCCACATGAGATGTGCAACAAACCCTGGCCAGAGAATCTGGACCTTCAGAGAATTGTAGTAATACTTTATTAACTTCAGCTACACACCCAAAATTAATTATCCAAAATAGTGACCTGATTTCAGATGTGCATCATTTGCATTCCCATTTATCCTGAACTTTATGTGGCCTATCTCTTTTTATTCCTCTTTGAAGAAACTGGACTTTAATATATTTTAAAAAGCCCTGGACTAGATTATCAGGCTGCCTGTTAGAAGAACACATAAATCTGCAGGTTTACACTACTTTTCAAATATACTGGCATGGCCATTGCACTCCTATTTCTGTAGGCCAGAGCCCAGAACTATACATGTAGCTGGGCTTAAAGTCCAACTCATCAGCACAAGCTACTGCATCTGCATACAATGTCACTGTAGGATCAGGGCCCTAAACAGGTCAGCTTTGGACATTTTACACCAGCCCATCAATGTTCACAGAAAGTTACCTCTACAATATGTTGGTGTTTTCTGCATATTTCTTAATTTGAGATGAATTGGCAGATGGAAAATAAAGCAAGTTTTCTGCATCAAGTTAGTTTCTCACACACACTTATTACCCCTCCCCACAATAAACTAATTCATAAAATCAATTGCAGCCTATAAAGGCTTCTGAACACCACCAGTTTATTAGCCAAATGAGCCTAGCTTTGTATTTTGCATTTGGAAATAACACCTCTTACAAAACCAAACAGGGCCAATGGCTATTTAATTATAAGAATTGTGAGGACAGCAAGGAAGCCAAGCACAGAAAGTCATTTGTTTTTGCACTGAAGCTAGGCTGTTGGAACCTAGCCCTTGTACTGTGTGCATTGCAGAGATCTCTCTGGCCTAATAAGCAAGAGTGCTTGCTGCAGCAGTCTTTCTGGATCCAGCATCTAGGGGGGGAAAATTAGCTGCATACTCAGTCTGCCAGCCAGAAGTAAGTTGTTAAAATGTAAAGCCTCCAAGGAAGCTTAGGCAAAAAACAGTCATGCATGCATAGTTTCTGATCATGAGAACTGAGCAGGTAGACCCTGTCAACTTTATGAAAACCCATTCAGGCTAGGGACAGACATTACACATAAACCAGTTTAAGTGATCAAAAACTTATTTAAACCTGTAACAGAACAGAAATTCAGTGCTTATAAACCAGTTGGAAAATGACTGAAACCAGTTTGAGATAAACCTGGTTGAATGTAATATCAGACTTAACTGATAAACCAGTTTATACAATGTCTGTCCCAGACCCCTTCTTGGTTTAAGTTAAATCAGACACCTCCAGCACCCCAGCAGCTCTTTGGGCTGGGCAGAGCTCTCTGCTCCACAGCAGAGCTGGCCCCCCACTCTGCTCCCTGGCTGCAGCTCCAGCAGAAACTGATGACTGGCTTCTGCTTCCCCCTACCCCACTGCATACAAAAACTGAAAGCTTTAACAGTGTCTCTTGTGCAAAAAAACAAGACAATGGCTGGGGCAAGACTGGATTGTGGTAACAAGACTGCCACAAGAAAATCAAACTCTGCTAATGGCTTGCAACCCATTAGGCACTGAGACAGTGGAGTGCTTGCAGTACCCAATACCAGACCCATGCCATAAAATAATAAAAATGGTTAAAAGTATAGGCAGGGTCCTGCCATGCTCATCATATGTGTATTCCAAGCTAAAAGAGCCAAAGGAAAAGCTGAGCCCATGAAAGCAAGGCAACTACATGTGCAATTCAATTTACCTCACAGATAACCAAAACAAAAAACTAAATATACATTTCAAGAGAAACTTGGAAAAGGTACAGGAAAGATGCCCTGTCCATGACAAACACACCCTGCTCACATTTCTCCCAACAGCAGCCAATGTCTCAACCATTTAATGCATGTCTGGAGTCTGGTAAACAAACCACCACCTATACAGGCTACTGCAAGTGTGCCCCATTGATAAACATATACCCGAAAATAGGTCTTTAACCAATGCCTCTAAGCATTCTGTGTGACCACTCAAGGCCCATCACCTGCAACTGACCCATAATTGCAGGGACTGCAGAAAAACCTAGGTCGTCACACCTAGGCAAATCCAGAACAGGAGCCAGGCAATTAACAGTTATCAACCTTTTCCTCCCTGTTTTGTTCAGACTTTCATCAGCCAACCATGAAGGGAAACTGCTCTGAAGCTATACAATTACACAGTATAAAAGCTAAGCAAAATGTGCCAGCAAGGTGTGTGCAGTCCAGGAAAGATCAAAAAGCCACCTGCATGACCCAGCCAGAAGTGCAGGATCCACACTGCTGGGCTGTACAAGACTGCTTCCTGCCTGTATTGGGTAAGGATCTCTGTGCAGCTAAGATAATACTAAGAGTCTGTTATTTAGTTTTGTAGCTTGTTGGAAGTTATTAAAACAAGCCTTTCTGCTATAGCACTAACTAGGTTTAAAAACCCACTTTTTAAGTGCAACACCCCCTCCCCTCTAAGCAGGGATTCCTTACAGAGGCATCTCTCAGCATTAGCTCGCAGATCACATGCTGGCTACAGTCAATGCTGTGGCAGACAGGACAAAGGAAGAATCAACAGGTAGCTGGTAATGTCCCTCTGTTGTTTTCTTAATCGGGTGATAAACACTGAGTTATCAGTTCCATGCTGGGCTGGTCAGAAGCAGGGGGGGACCCCCTCCCTAATCACAGCATTCTGCTGGGGTCTGGCCATGCCCCCCCTCAGCTTAGCACTACGGAAAGGGAGGGAAGGAGGGCTGCTTTAGCACCCCGTCTTCTAGCCTGAGCCACGGCAGACATGTGCCTGCACGTCTGGGATGTCTGTACAGTTACAAACCAGTTTAGCCTAGCCAGGTTAGACTAACCTGCAAAGATTGAATCAATTCAGGCTCAGGCTTTTTAAATGTCTGTCCCTAGCCTCAGTGACCGTAATAGCTCCACTGGGACTCAGGGCAAGATGGAGGCTATAATGATTGTTCTGTAATTAAGACAATCAATACACTTTCATAAATAACTTTTGTGTTTTAATTGAACAAGTAAATCAGAACAAATTCTTTGAATAAGCTAATGGATATTGCATACCTGCGAATTAGTGGTATTTTATCCCCAGTTTTCATTTCTGGTCTACCGCTTAGAATTCATGGTGTCTAAGAGCAAAAGATGTGGCAAAACATGTTGCAAAGTGCTGATTTCCTGAGTTTCCATCTGTTCAGTCTTATATATGGATAATTATTGTGTTTTTGACTGGAGACATCATTTGTCAAAACAGACAAATCCCCGTTTGTATGAGAGCCATACACCCATTACATAAAAACAGCCCAAACCTGAAACTTAGTCTCACTAGAGTCTATGGTCAGATACTTCTACAACTTCAGTAGGCCCAGATTTTGGGCATGTATAAAGATCTGGACAGAAAGGCCTCATAGAGAACCTGATCGACTGATATTTCCAGGGATTCTTTTTGTGAATTTGGATGAGCCCAGATCACGGTCAAAAGCAAGACTCAGTTTATTTCCTGCATCATATGAGGTCAGGCATTATAATACTAGTTGAAGTATCAGTCAAGGAAAGAATGAATATATTAAAATCCAAATCATTATGTTATTGAGCTTATGGAACAAGTCCTGTACTACTGAACAATCAGCATGTTGACGCATTTATGCAATGCTCAAAGACAGCTAAACATCAAGGTGCCTGAAATCCAGCTTCTTCCAGCAGTAAAATGAAAACTCCTTCCTAGTAACAGTGCACAGATTTTAATGCCGAAAGGTTTAAGAGGCTTTAATTAACTAGGGCCTAACTTGAATACAGGACATCATAGCTAACTATCAGAGACTGCTGAATATTCACAGACTAACTGTCCAAAGGCATACTCCTAAATCAGAGCTAGTCAACACTTTTAACAGAACAGTTTTCAGTTGGAAAATGCAGTTTCATCAAGGTTTTTCCCAGGAGCACATCAATGGACAAAACTTGATAGGAAACCATCTAAATAAGTTGTTGCTTGTTACATTTTCAACTTCAGCTATACCCAAGTTTGTTCAACACTGGCCAAACAAAGCATTTTTGATCTATATTGCATAGTTATTTAGGATGCAGAGCAAGGGTATCAAACATACAGCCCAAGGGCCAGATCTAGCCTGTGGACCTGTTGAATTTGGACAGCCAGGTTACTAAAAGTTGGGGCTGAATGGTGTCATGAGGGCGAGTGAGGGCTGACACAGCCCAGTTACCCTTTGGCTGCTTCACCCATCACTACTACTGTGATCCCAGCTCCTCATCTGCCAGCTCCACTGCTATACATCCCAAACTGATCCTGATGCTGCTGTGTGCTCCATGCTGGAGTCAAAGCTGCCATCCCAACATGAAACGTGTCAGGAACAGCAGCTCCAGGTTTGGCATGAGGCACATGGTGTAAGTGAGAGCCCCTGCCATTGTAGCCACTAGGTGCGAGTGGCAGCCATTGGAGCCACCTTGTGCCCAGGGCTAGATCTGGCCTGGAAGCAGCCCTGAGATCTGGATCTAGTCTGTGGCAAATGTGAGTCTGACACCCCTGAACAGAGTATCATGGTAGGAGGGGACTGGTTGATGTCCTAACATGGAAATGCTTAAAGCAGCCATTTAAAACAAAAACAAAAACAAAAACTAAACCAAACCAAAATATTGAAAGTATGAACCATTATGAAGGGCCTCTTAGAAGTCAGAACCTGAAGATGCGAAGATCTAAGGAAAAGGCTGTTAATTCCCAGAGCAATGGTCACCAAACAGAGAAAAGAAATCAGGCAGAGATGATACATTCCAAAGACTGTTACTTCATTCGGCCATAAGATCTTTGTACTCCAGGCCTCTTTTAGCAGATCCACATTAGATGAGCAACCTCCCTTCCCTGGAAACTAATTTTACATCTTGGAGTTCCCATCTTGCCCTGCTCTTAAAGAAAGAGCACCCAATCATAACCCATTTTTGTTTTAATTTTTTTTAAAGTTTATTCCAAGCTGTTTCATAGATTTCATAGACATTAGGGCTGGAAGGGACCTTGGAAGATCATCGAGTCCAGCCCCCTACTCTAGGGGCAGGAAGTCAGCAGAAATCATAGGATCCCAGCAAGGTAAGCATCCAATTTACTCTTGAAGGTGCTCAACGTAGGTGCTTGAACCACCTCCGCTGGCAGACCGTTCCAGACCTTGGGGGCTCGGACAGGAAAGAAATTCTTCCTTATGTCCAGCCTGAAACGGTCTCGCAGTAGTTTATGACTGTTCGACCTCGTCATCCCTTGGGGTGCTCTGGTGAACA
>NW_017728943.1:101905379-101936137 GCF_001723895.1 Crocodylus porosus
GAGAAGCATCTATGGATGCAAGCCAGCGTTTTGGTCGCTTTACTAGCCGCAGCATCGCATTGCAGGCTCACGTTCATCTTGTGGTCAATGATGACCCCCAAGTCATTTAGTAATATATGACTTGCTTGCACCTAACAAAACTCCATAAATAAATAGCTGACGATCTTTCAAATTTTTTTGTAATAAATTCTATCATAAAACCTGTTCAGAGCACATTCCAGTGATTTGGCTCCCCCCTCCACCAGCATTAAATTTTATCATTTCCTTTATAGTCCAGGCAATAAGTGATCTACATGTGGCATCCGGAGCACTAGCTATAAAGAGAAATGAGATCTGGTTGATATGGGCTATTGCTGACTACAGCAATGAATTTCCAGCTGCTCCACAGCCCTCTGAAAACACAGGAGGCTGTGGAGTGATATTTAGCATTGGTTTGGTTCAAGAAAGCCTAGTGAACTTTAGTCTCTTACCTCCAGAGAGGAGTGAAATTAGTTCCAAGGTATGAGGTGTCAGAAAAGATGGCTTATAAAAGCAAGCCTGGCTTTTTGCCAAACTCTTAGGGCTTGATTTTCCTCCCACTTACACTGGTATAGAACAGGAGCAATTCCACTGATACCTGAAGTGTAAGGCTGAGTTTGGATCGCAAAGAATCAGACCCTTACTGTGCAACATATGCAGAGGGTAGTCTTAATAGCTTTATACAGAGGATTTTCTCTAGTAACAGCATTACTTATGTATCAGCTCTGACTTCAGCAATAGTGGCAACATTTGGTTTCTCATGTGAGCGATGAACCTCCATGCTGATGTGGAAAAGCTGCCCCTAAGAACACAAGAGGATAGTTCATGCATCAAACCTATTCTTTGCTTGTCTTCAGAAGAAGACTTGGAACAACAGCCCACTAAAATCAGCCTTCTAGGAGTCATATTTGACACCACTGGGGACATATACACAATACAACTCTGCTCTGACACGTGCCAATTAGCACACCTCAGAGCAGACTCTATTAATTGAGTTTGCTGCAAGTCTGCTGGAGCATGCTAATTAGCATTCATGCATTCAGTGTCCCTGCATTTCAAAATGGCAGCAGGGCCGCTTTAACTAAACTAACTTCAGGTGCCCTAAATCACCAAAGGGCATCAACTTAGAGGGAACGGGGGAGAATTAAAAAAGGTACCATGTGGTAGCCTTTCTTTAAAAATTCATAATGAGAAAGATAAACTTAAACCAGAACCTAAATATTAGCATATTTCCTTGTACTTATCACTTTAAAAGCAAAATCTTCATGCTGCGACTACTGAGTTGGAAAAAACAAAGCCCGCAACTGACATAGCAATGATGTCTTTAATTATCTATGTGTAGCTCATTCCTATGGGGAGATCTGCTTTCTGCCAATCAGTGATAATCAGCACTCAAACAACCTCCCAACATTTGTTTACAAGGGTTTACAGCCAAACATTAGGACAACACAGCTGACATTAAGCTAATAGTATATAGTGTCACCTTACATAACAGGCATTTGCACATATATTTGTTTTGGCATGGGACTGGGAATATGTGCTCTGAGTAAATTAAACTTTGGCTTTATCCTTTAACTGCTTCTATGTCAATATGCCCTGCTACATTTTTTGGTGTTGATTCTATTAACATCCTACTACCCTCAGTCATCAGGACTGCCTGGTTCTATGGAACAGCCAAGCGGACTCTCTGGATGTACCTAGATATAGATGGTTGCCTCCAACCTGCTAAGTTTGATTCATACAAAACGTCCTTAGGCTGCTTTCAGCAGATCATAAACATAGCTTTTCCTCAGCTATGCCTACAGTGTACATTTATCTGGGATAAGCAGAGAGATTTGCAACAGCACAGTTCCCATTAAGGCTAAAGAAACTCACAGCTAAATCTCCTGTTTATTGCTTTGGATTTGATATACATCCTCCCCCTCCCTCTCCTCCTCTCTCTACCCCCTGTCGAAGGATCCCTTTGTGAGCTTTTATGTACCACCATGCTAGTCATTCTAATCAAAGTTATGGAAAATTAGAGTTGAAAGGGACCTCAGGAGGTCATCTAGTCCAAACCACCAGCTTAAGGCAATACCATCCCTAAGTATGTCATCCCTGCCAAGGCTTTGCTTAGCTGGGTCTTAAAAACCTCCAAGGATGGATATTGCCTACTGTACCCTCCAGTGCATCTACTACTTCCCACAACTTGGTGTCATCCGCAAACTTGCTGAGGGTGCACTCTGTGCCATCTTCCAGATTACTAAACAAAACTGATATTGAACAAAACTGATACTGGCTGCCAACATTGAGCTAATGATTATTATCCTTTGAGCCTCATGATCCAACCAGTTTTCTATCCACCTTACAGTCTGTTCATCCAAACTGGATTTCCTTAGCTTGCTTGCAAGAATGTTGTGGGAGACGGTATCAAAAGCCTTGCTAAAGTCAAGGTATGTCACATCCAGTGCTTTTCCTACATCCACAGAACCAGTCATCTCATCATAAAAGGCTATCAGGTTGGTCAGGCTTGACTTACCGTTGGTGAATCCATGCTGACTGTTTGTAATCACCTTCTCCTCCTCCAAGTGCTTAGAAATGGATTAATTGAGGACCTGCTCCATGATTTTTCCAAGGACTGAGGTGAGGCTGACCAATCTGCAGTTCTTTGGCTCTTCCTTCTTCCCTTTCTTAAAGACAGGCACTATATTTGCCCTTTTCCAATAGTCCAGGAGCTCTCTTGATCACCACAAATTTTCAAAGATAATGGCTAACAGCTCTGCAATTACATTGGTCAACTCTCTCAGTACCCTCGGGTGCATCCCATCTGGCCCCAAGGACTTGCACAAATCCAGCTTTCTAAGTAGTCCCTAACCTATTCTTTCACCACCGTTGGCTGCTCACCTGCTCCCAAACTGTGCAGCCAGGTGCAGTAGTCTGGGAACTGATCTTGCCTGTGATGACTGAGGTAAAAAAAGACATTGAGTACTTCAGCCTTTTCCACATCATCTGTCAGTAGGTTGCTTCCCCCCATTCAGTAAAAGACCCTCAGCTTCCCTGATCTTCCTCTGGTTAGTTACTGACATATTTGTAGAAACACCTTCTTGTTACCCTTCATATCCCTTGCTAGTTGCAACACCAGTTGTGCTGTGGCCTTCCTGATTTCATCCCTACATGCCTGAGCTACAGTTTTATACTCCCCCGCAGTTGTTTGTCCAAGCTTCCACTTTTTGTAAGCTTCGTTTTTGTTTTAGCTCACTAAAGAGTTCCCTACTATGCCAAGCTGGTCTTCTGCCATATTTGCTAGTCTTCCTGAGCATTAGGGTGGTTCATTTCTGAACCCTCAGTAAGGTTTCTTTAAAGTACAATCAGCTCTTCTGGACTCCTTTCCCTCTCAAACTGGCCTTCCAGGGGATCCTGCCCATCAGTTCCCTGAGTGAGTTGAAGTCTGCTTTTCTGAAGTCCAAGAGCCTTACTCTGCTGCCATCCTTCCTTTCCTCAGGATCCTGAACTCAATCATGTCATGGTCACTGCTGCCAACTTGCCATCCACTACTACATTCCCCACCAAATCTTCCATTTGTGTAGCAGGGCAAGAAGCAGTGGTGATGCATGGGAGGTGCACATGCACCCACTGAGAGCACTGGTGCACCCCGACTGGCCGTGCTTGCTGCTTAGGTGATGGGCGGGGCGCAGGGAGGAGCACTGGTGCTCCCCACACTTGCAAGCACTGGCTGATTGCTGTGATTGCTGCAGCAGCTTCTGGGATTGGCTGCGGCTGCAGCAATCGGCTGGCGCTTGCTCCCAGAAGCAGCCACAGCCACACCCAGGAGTGGCTGCAGCGATAGCCCAAGCAATCAGCTGTCGTAGGATTGCCAAAGGGACCCCACGGTCTGCAGGATCACACATGGGGGATCCCCCCCCCCCGTTGGCGGGAGTGGTTGCAGGGGAGGGGCACATGCCCCCCTGACGAAGGCGGCACCATGACAAAAAGAGTACAGCCCCTAACTGGCCTCTCTAAGACTTGCACCAGGAAATTGTCCCTAACACTCTCTAAAAACTTCCTGCAATTGCCTGTGCGCTGCTGCATTGTCCTCCCAGCAAATGTCCAAGTGACTGAAGACCCCCATGAAAACTAGGGCCTGTGATCAGGAAACTTCTTCTAGCTGTTTGAAGAAAGTCTCATCTACCTCATCCTCCTTGTCTGGTGCTCTATAGCAGACACCCACCATGACATCACCCTACTTGCTCTCCCCTCTGACCCTAACCCAGAGATTTCCAACAGGCCTATCTCCAGTTTCATATTTAAGGTCTGACCAATCATACAACTCCTGTATATGAAGTGCAATTCCTCCTCCTCTTCTCCCCTGCCTGTCCTTCCTGAACAGTTTATACCCATCCATGACAATACCCTAGTCAGATGATCTATCCCACCAAGTCTCCATTATTCTTGGGTAAAATGTGAACCGAGAAGCAGTCTACTAAGTCTTCCTGCTCACAATTCAGAATCAATAAAAACAGGTCACTTCTACTCCACAGGCACATCTACACATGCAATTAACATACAGCAATAAACTCCAGTGTCCATCACCATATTGCACCAGAGTTTATTGCTCCTGGGCATGCTGTTTCCACATGCACCCAGGACCACCGTACACTGAGCCAGGGCATAGCAACCTGAGTTGGCAGGGGCCCTGGGGGTCAGCATACCAGCTTGGGACTGCTTCAACCTGGCTCAACGTGCTGCAAAGGGGTTGTCTGGGGCACAAGGGTGCTCCAGGGCGGGGCTAGCCAGCAGGCAGCCCCTGCACTGAAACACTCTTGTACCCCAGCCAGCCCCTCCAGCATCCCCTCCAGTAAAAAACTCCGCAGCAGGATAGTACTTGAATTGACAAGTGCTAATCCACTGCAGTTAATTAGTTTCCTCTGACCTAATAGCACTGGACATGTAGATGAGGAGACATTAACTGTAGAGCTAAGTAGGCAACTCTGCAGTAAACGTCTTAAGCGGACATGCTCTGAAAGTATTTTTAAAAATTTTAAAACCAAACAAAAGATCCACCCAATCAACCACTCCCAATACATATTATGGGTACTTCTCACTTAATGTCATCCTGGTTAATGTTGTATCATTATTACATCACTGATCTATTAGAGAACATACTCATTTAAAGTTGTGCAATGTTCAGTTATAACATTGTTCGGCCAACGCCTGCTAGTAGGTAACTACTATGACATAACTGGATTCGCTTAACATGGTTTTGCTTAAAGTCACATTTTTCAAGAACGTAACTACAGCGTTAAGCAAGGAGTAGCTGTATTAAGGCCCTGCTTACAAAGGTTGGGGAACGGATGTATGGATGCAAGTGAAATGGCACAGTAGGCTTTCCAGGTCAAGGACCAGGACACTTAACATAAATAAAGTTAACAAGCAAGTGACCCACATAATGAGATGTAAAAAGCATAGGGGTCAATTCCTATATTCACATGCAAAGCTTGCATGTCACAGAGAAATGGATCTTTGGCTTCTCAGCAAGTCTCAAGCCTGATGCCTTGTTCATAGATTGATTTTTAAGAAAATGCAAATTACCTGGGATAAAAAGATAAAAATCAATCAAAAATCCAGACAACTCAGTACTGAAACTAGAGCCATTGTCCTCACCTTTTTGAGCAACAATACTGGTCTGCCAGACTAAAATTTCTACAAGGCCTCTCAACTTTACATGCTTTACATGTTATAAGTTGGTGGAAAATGGATTCCACAATAGTGACACTTTCCAAACACAAGCTCTCTCATGTATTAGAAATAGAAAGAGTCTGAATCCACCTTGGTTTGCAACATTACCCCAAGCTTTGGATTCTGCTGATGTAGGGGATACAGCCTGAGGGGAAGCTTCAATTCCAACCCGTAAGCCAAAGGATGAGATCTCTTGTAGGCAGAAGCATAGAGTGAGGGAGGAACAGATCAGCCAGTGGAAGACATTTGAGAGCTTTTCTCTTTAAAAGGCTCATAAAGGAAAAAAATGCTTTGATCTAATACTCAGATCACTGGCACCTTCACCTGAATACTGCTGATTCTTTAAAGGGATCCCTTTAAACTAGTCTGAGTTCACAAAATTAGTTTTAGCTAGTGAGTTTTTCCTATGGTTTTATACATATGTTTTTACTATGGTGGAAGTCAATTAAACAAATATTTTTTCTAGCTAAAGAGAACCCCATGTTTTCTGCCTGGAGATAGACATTTCCTGGGGAATGAGGAAGAAGTATACAGGTGGCTGTGGTATATACATTTTTGTCGACACTTTGCTCATCCAGCCCGAGGGCAATTCTGCACACACTGCTGTATTTTTCCCCATTTATTTAATTACATTTTCTACTTCTATTTCTTTCCAGAGCCTCTGCTTAGCAGAACCGGATCCCAACAGCATAAGTCTTCTGAACTTCTCAACTCACAGTATAAAGAGGCTAAACAGGTTTGCCAAGTCCCAGAGGGAGCATACAAGTAAACATTCTTAAGCCTCTCTCCATATAGAATATGTAGCATTTCCCATAGAACTGAGTGATTAGACTTCCCACTAACCTAAATGTTAATTCATACTTCCTTAGTATAAGGAAATTGAAATAATTTCTTGGACAGTGTATTTAAATGTATAAAACCTGCAGTCATCAGTGTGACTCCAGCCATTGGTAGCCTCACTTCCTGGCATGCCTGATGTTGAATCCATGCTGCAGTGTAGGTGTTTACAGCAGTCGGCTCTCTGGGGGAGGCTGTTAGGGAGTTGTACTTGCACAGAGTGGGAAATGCAAATCACACTCAAATATGGTGAAGTCAGAGCAGCATCTAGAAATAGCAGTCCCTCAGCAGCAGAGCACCACCACTGCAACCTCTTTCTAGTTACTGTGTTCAAGAGACATAAGTTATTATCAGCATGTCGTAGAGCTTTTGTCCAGAGTCTGAACTGCATTGCACAGCTATCATAGGGCCACTGGAGCCAGAAGTGGGCCATAAAAACAACCCCTTATCACCTTACTGTAACCTTCACCAGCCTCTCAGGAAGGAATTTGTCCCAGAGACTGCTCTGGCCCACCTAATCTTTTATTGCTCCACATTTCCGAGACCAAGGAAATCATGTATTTAAAGTTACCAGATAAGCAGTGTATGCTATGGACATGATCCTCGCTGTGTTGCCTCACTGCCCTGCCTCCAATCAGATTGGAGGGATGACCTCAAGGCATCAGATGCAAATTTCATGTGTTTTGGTTTTTTCCAATCAGTCTTTTTTCTTTCTTAGGCAGCCAGCATGAAGGCCAACTAATTCCACCCCCTCACACTGTATGTCAAGTTTCCTACGTTCCTTTTGTATTTGTTATTCATAGCATAACTAAGGTGGGGGCAGGGAAGGCAACCAGGGTAGGAGCCCTGGGCACCGACATGGGAAGGGTGCAAAAAAGTTTCCAGTTGCCACTGCTGCCAGTTGTGCCACCCCTGGCCAGCGAGCAAAGCTGCTCTGTTATACCTCTTTAATAGCAGCAGCTCGAGTCATGCACCTCAGCTCGTAATAAAAGAAAAAGTAGTACATCTCTCATTTAAAGCCTAGTGGTAATGTAGTCAAGATTTCCAGGTGTTTTACTATGCAGTCACAATACAGTGAGAGGGACTCCTTGAAGTGCTTAACTTTGGGCCTCTGTTCCAGGAAGCAGGGAAGAAAGACTTCTAAGGGATCTATAGAAATAAAGCCAGAAAAGCACCAAGCACCTCTTTTGTCCCTGTATAAACCTTGGGACTCAAAATTCCATGCTGGCAAGCCTATGGAGCACCAGCTTCAGGATTTTTGAACAGCCAATCTAAATATAGAAAATGTAATCATCTACATTTATAAAAATATGCCCAACAGAAGAAAACTGAGTTTGTACAGAACCTGGTACACTGAGAATCCTGCTCTTTACTGAGGTCTATAGGGACCATAGTAAAAGTAACAGCATCTCTAGATTAGAAGCAAGATGGTTGTTTTTTGGTAAAATCCTATTGGATCATATATGTAGTTGGGAGAGACAGTGCCTTTCTTCATATTAAGCCAGAAATTTAACCTCTGCTGGCAGTTATCTCTTTCTCTCTTACAGCTAGTGAGATCCTGCCATGTTCCGCACCTCCACACTACCTCCATTTTCCTGCTGCTCAGAAAACCACACACTTCCAATACAGGGATGAACCCAAACTGAACCTGCAGATCTTCAGTCTATAGAACCAATTCATGTCTCTACATTAGTTTCAGCCAGAAGTCCAGACCCAAATACTCTTAAGCCTCTCATTCTGGATCCAGATCCAAATCTTGTGACTTGTATTTCAGCTGGAAACAAAATGTAATGCATCCTAAATTTTAGTTTAATTACACAGACATAAGCATATTTCTGACTGAAGATTCATATAGCAAGAATACCATCTTTGAATGTACTGACTTTCATGATAGTGAAATCTTGGCCTTTAATAATAAGCAAAGTTCACTGGTCATTTTAACAAAAAAAGCTTTATAATTTGGGTTTCTTACAGGGAAAATGAAAAAAAAAAAATCTTTTAAGCTCTTGCTCCTAAATGCTAGTTTACTCTCTCAGGATTTGTTTAAGGGAAGTATATTTACTGTACTGTACATTAAATGTATTGACCTTTTCCACTTCCGAAGTATTACACCATACACATTTTAACCACGACCTGGAAAACAAGCACTCTCTCTTGGGTAGTACATAAAAATCAACTGACACATCCCTGGGTTTGCCTAAACACCACAGAATGGAAATACCTAATTAGAGCAGAGGTTCTGACTCACCCCAGAGTTTTTGACTGCTAAGGACTTGCCACTGTATGCCTTGAGGTTAAATGCATACTTCAGCTTACCCATTTCCCAAGTGGGAAATGGAATTTGTCTCTTCTTGTTTTTTTTTCAACCATGTTCATTCCTAGTCTCTCATCTTGCTTCTTCCTCTTCTCTCTCTTCCCTCCCCCAAAACTCTGTTTTGCAAAGGCTGCCACACATTCAGAGGTACAGGCAATGACTTACAATAGCAGGAGGCATTTAACTGCAGCTTCTATTGTTCTTTCTTCGGGTCAAAAAATCCATTGTCAGATAAATGGAGGGTCAGCCTAATTTGTACAGAGGGGAAGTAACATCCAGTAGTCAACTGGGGATATCTCCAGTGCAAATCATAGAAGATGCAGTTCTAGATTGCATATCTGATCTCGCTTTTTTATTTTTAAGTAAAAAAAAGGAAAAGAAAAAAAAAATAAAGGAACTAAGAAAAAGAACAAGGGCAAGAGATACTAGGTTCATATACAAGCATTATATCTAAATAGCTAAGTGTTCAAGTGTTCACAGGGCTTAGATTGCCTGAAAAATGGCATGACCTAACTAAAGTTAGTTCTTATCAGACAAGAGTTGGCATAGGATTAACCCAAGTTACCAAGGGTTGCACTGGTCCCCCAGCCTACCTACTCTCCATAATCTTGGTGCTGTGCTGTGCTGTGCTGTTTTTACCACCCCTCTTCACCAGTCCTTGAACCCATTCAGGCTGTTTTCCACTCCTCCCCAGACCAACATACCCATGAACCAGGCAGCACCCCACCCCCTGTGGACCTGCCAGCACCCTCCCACCACCAGCTTACTTGCCACCACCAGCTGCCTGACTGCCTGCACACAGCAATCCCAACTCAGGTTTAGGCAGTTTAAACTAAGTTGCCTAAACCTGAGCTGCATCTTCCAAATGCTTGTTTGCATACACTAGCTCCCCTAGGCTGTATTGTTAAGACAGCTACTTTTTTTGTGATCCTACTCAAATAGTGGAGTTTGCCATGCATTGGGGGTTCCTTCCAAAAAACCAACAGGCAAGCGCATGTACACATGCGCATATACATATACACTGGGCGTGTCTACATGTGAAATTAACGCAAAGCAATAAACTCTGGTGAATATCATGCCAGAGTTTTTTGCTTCTGGGTGCCGCATCCTTACATGTGCCCGAGACTGCAGCATGTTGAGAGCTAGGTTGGAGCAGCCCCAGCAGGCAAGGGGCCCTGGGAGTCAGCCTGCCAGCCCAGGGCTGCTTTGATCAGGTTCAGCGTGCTGCAGAAGGGCTGGAAGGGGCACAAGGGTGATTCAGTGCCGGGCTAGCCAGCAGAAAGCCCCAGGCTGAAGCACCCTCATGCCCCAGCCAGCCCTGTCAGCATGTATGCTTGCGTTGCTATGCACTAAAGAACGCTGCTTTAGGGTAGTACTTGTATTTATAAGCACTAACCTACAGCAGAGCAAATTAGTTTCCTGCAGCCTAGTAGGGCTACATGTCCAGATGCTGAGACTTTACTGCAGAGCTAATTAGGCAGCTCCACAGTAACAGTCTTGTGTAGACACGCCCATAGATATCAAATTGCCTGTGGATTAAATTTATAACTGGGGGTTTCCCCTGATTTTGCATTTTGTTTTGAGGTCTGGATTACATGGCATGACCAGGCAAAGAGTTGAATCCTTTTCACCCAGTCTGCACATAGATGTTGCAGCACAAGTAAATAGTATGAAATTGCATTCAGCATATGGATATTGAAAGGCATATTGGCCATGACATTTTTTAATTCTATGTTTTGTGGTGTTAAAGGCAGAGAAGGCCCATGCACTTTTGGAATTAGATAAGGAAAAAAATAAAATAAAACAAAATACTGTCACTAGTTCTTGACAAAGATGAAAACTATGACAACTCACACTGATAAACTGCAAGTTTGTTTGGGTTTTTTTTTTGTCTCCGGGCCTTCCAGATGAGAAACGGCTTGAGATATATGTACTGAATTCTCCTAGAATTTTCTTCTCTTTTGTGCTACATCAACACACTGGTAGAGCAAACTTTCTTTAAAAATGTCCACCCCCTTAAAAAAAAAAACAAAAACAAAAAAAACAAACAGCTTAGTATTGTTCAAGCCCATTATTACTCCCACACCGTAAAGTCTTCCTTTCCACGTTGCCAACTGTGACTTTACCATCAATTGTTCTAGGATTCTGTGAACTCCCTTCACACCCTTGCTGTGACACTGCCTCAGTCAAGTCAGTTTCCACCCATCAAACCCAAGATCTTAGATCTTTCTCCTGAAGACAGAAAGCTATGCTACTGCTCTAAGGATAACACAGCTCTGGTGCCCCTTTGTTCAGTGATGACCCCTTGTCTTGCTTTCTTTGAGGTTCTTTTTCAGTTTTGAATTGGTCTTAGAAAACATGGAATTTAAAAGCCGTTTATAGTCCAAGGTTCGTGTATTAGTCTTTTGCTCAAGGTAACGTGTGCAGGGATAGCATGGCAAGGAAGATATGGTAAACAGATGCACACAAACGTGCATGTAACTCCACAAAAATCTTATGCTGCATAATCTTGTGGAACTGCTAGAATTCCTTCTGGCTGAGACTGTTATTCTGTGTTTCTCAGCTCCCTGTTGCTATGTTCACAAAGAAATTTCCAGGTTTGCTGACCATAACAAAAAAACCCCCAGTGCCTCAGCTGTGTTGTGTCATCCTCTTTGATGTGGCTCCTTTCCTTCCTGCTGGCTGCATATTGTCCTGAATAGGCAGTGCTTTCCCTTGCACATCAAGAATTGATTGCCTTGCTCCTTTAGGTCCTGATGATATCAGGTGCTACGTGCAGCAAGTCCCATTGAAACATAGTTGGGCATAGTCTGGCACCTCTAGCCTCACATCCTGGAAGGAGAGAGGTTGAATATTGTGGGGGGAAGGGAGAAGTGATATCTTGTCATCACAATACAGCTAGCCACTACTTTCTTTTATTAATATTCCTAGCAGATAGAACTGAACTACCTTATAAAATGTTTCCATACCAGAGGTGAAGCACCTACATAAGGTTGGGAAGCTTGCATTACTGTTTCCTGTGCATCTATTCTTCAGTTTAAAAATTTCAGTCTCCAAGGCTATTATTAATCAAGATCCTTTCATAATTTAGTGCTGATAGTTGGGGACTAAAGTGGTATAACAAGTCCAGATCAGGCCCTAAGCATCAAGCACGTATTTGCATCCAGTCACCTTCTACAAGGATCTGTCTATACACGGATTTTGAACGAACAGAAATTAAACCACGCCCCTCTAATGCAGTTATCCCTGTTCAGAAAGGGGAATTATTTAGATTAATACAAAAACATCCCGTCCTTGGGATTTAATTATCCTGCTATGGTTTAAGCAGAATATGTAGGTTCGTACATAGCCTGCGACTTTAAGTATGCTTTTATGTGCTTTTCTGGATCCAAGGCCTAACGCAGGATAGGAACATCCCTTGATACCTGCATTTAAAATTTTAATCTGCATCCCTCAATAATCAACGCAAGGTTTAACAGGTTTGGGTTTGTTCTCTAGTGAAGATGTACTCAGAGCACAGCTTATTGTGCACTGATTGTGTCTCATATTACTACTCATACAAGCAAAATATACTCAAATCATATCGGTCGCGTACAGACATTACAGTTTTTTTTTACCAGTATAAGTGATCAGAAACTGGTCTACAGTTGTAACAGAAGTTGCACACAAAAACCTGGTCTATACTTGTAACAGAACAGCTGTTTGGTGCACAGACTCGTTTAAAAATGGTGGAGCCCAGTCTAAGATTAGCGCCCCCGTTCTCCCAAAGGACAAATGTGTGGTCTATTTGCCTATCAGTCAAACTACCCTGCTTACAGAAAGCCACATAACTTAGATCAATTCTAGCTCGGGCTTTTTGATTATCTGCACCTAGCCATGAAGGCTAGAAAATACCTCTACCTTTGCCAGAGCCACCCAACTCCAGCACAAAGGTTTTTTTCTGCAGTCCCCGTTCTTCCGTTGCTAATTTTATATATAGCTCTACTGCTTCAGTGTATCCTGTTTGTTCTTACTCTGTCTTCTTCAGTAGCACAGATTTTCCTTCTAACTATGTATCCTAATATTGGTACCTCTCTTTATACCCAGATTGCCTATGCAATTTGGTTCTTTCTAGCTACTATAAGATGCTAAAGAGCTATTCTGGACTACTCACTCAGTTCTATTTCAAAGATTAATCACTTCAAATTTAAAAATTTGTTTCAGTCAAGTCCTTTATTATTCACTTTCCACGACCCTCTAAGCAGCTGAATATTACCCACACAGATGTAGGTGGGAAGTGACATTAGCAGCTCCTTCATCCCAGGGATTTGATATATGTAGAATTCCTTTCTTTTCAGTGTTAGGTATGTCTGTATGTGTGTGCACACAACTAAGCTTAACATTTAAAACAGTACACAAACTGGGGGAGGAGGAGGTTGTGTGTGGGGGGGTCCCCTTAATGTTCAGATACAAAAATCAGGCAAAAATAGAATCCTCCCTTTTATATCTAATAGCTTCTTGTGGCATGATGCATAATTTCTGAATGTATGGGGTTGGCAACGAGCACGAGTCATTTTATAAATTTTATATTATACCTCAATAAGATTTTAGCAAGGTTGTTCCCAGAAACAGAAGCTGATTGGTTTGAGAAAGGGAAGCTTTTACTCAATTGTTTCTTCTTCAGTGATTATTCATTTGGCTGGTATTTCTCTTTGTCATGTTTACTTTAACTGTCCTTGCAGTTTTGATCAATTCAATGCCAATTAGTCAGCAATTCTCAGATGCAGGCATCAGGGCTTGAAGTCTGGTCTCTCCTTCAGTATGGGGCCATAGTTCCCTCCCTCAAATAATGGAATCGCCTGTCTTTTCTCATTTCTTGTCAGCGTTAACTGTAACAGCATCATTCACTCTTGTGTGCTTCTACTACATCAGAAGGAACACTGTCTAAAAGAAAATGCACCCTTCTCTGTCTGAACATTTTTGCCTCTCTCTAACCTCCGCTGGTACTCAGATCAGAAGGACATTAGAGACCACATTTCTAGATTCTGATTCTGTGCACCAAGCTGCTGAGAGCATTTATACCGTGTGTGTTTCTGGTAGCTCCATTATAGCAGCTTTGTAAAATACAGTCTGGGAAGGCACCAGCTGGTGAACGGACCATGGCAGCAGCGGGGTGTGGACATGTGCTGTCAGCTGTCTGCCAAGTGGCAGCAGAAGCCCTACACCAACCAGACGTGGAGGACACTGCTGCTATAGAGGGGTTTTGGGTATGGATGGAGTAACGTGAGCAAAACTTTGTACAGCAGATAATCTTTAACAGGGAAGATAAGCTTGCAGCTAAAGTGCTGAGCTAGGACTCACAAGTTCCTCATTTAATACCTGGCAGTCCTACAGCCCACTTTAACACATTATTTGGGCTGCAATCCAACAAAGCATTCTGGCACAGGCTTAATTTGTGACTACAGTTTTGATCAACTTAGAAGCACACAAATAAGTGTGTCTGGAACAAGGCCTACAAAGCAAGGATAAACTTGTGTTTCCCTACCTCAATGTCACAATGATTAAAGAAGTTTTCCCTTCATAAGCCACTCAGACCAGGAGCAATGGCATCATAAGAACCTTATGATATTACTGGCTTATGGCTTGTTTCAGACTGGTTACCATGTGCATTTGATTTGATTATTTTCCTTGTTTTCCTTATAGACAGTTCCTTTGTTTTGCCTGGGTGGATTTGTCCAAAGAGAAACAGGGAATCAAAAAAACCCATGACATACAAAAAAAGCCCATCTTCCTCTCTCCCCATTCCTACACATTTTCACTCCCAGATTCATATGACAGTATCTCCCTACAAAAGGGCAACAAGACAGGCACAACTTACTTTGGTTTTTTCCCCCCTTGATCCCTGTTACTGAAGCAGACCTAGGCAGGGACCAATTCATTGCTATTCTGCCTCTTCTTTACCCATTTTTACCAGTCACCAGCGAGCAGTAAATAAATGTGAAATGCTACCATTCTAAATCAGGTGAATTTTTCTATCCACTATAAAAGACTACACAGGACGCAAGACAGAGAATCAACCAGCATCACAAGTGAAGGCGAGAAAGAGAAAATTAACAGATCAATACTGTTCAGAAATATTAGCTCTACTCAGAAAACATATGGCTTACTTTGTTTTGCTCACACTACCAAACCTTATTTTGGGCATCAGGGAGACTGTACTGAGAAAAGTTGGAGAAGTGAGCAGAAGGTAAATAGATGGTCCAGGGAAATAAGGAATGCTTCTTAAAAACCTGCTGAGCAAAAATTCTTGTCTCAGTCTATCTTAATAATGTATTATTGACTTCTTTGTAAGCTAGTTTTCTTCTACGATGTGTCCTCCTCCCTGCCCCTCCACAGCCCCTGGACTTTATTTTTGTTACCTATCTGTGTGAAGATTGCACCGGTTTTTTCCCCCCCCCCACGCAAAGTCTAGGTTTGAAAGGTACAGTCTATTCAACACAGTCCCCCTGATACCTAACACTTTTCCATAGTCCAATCTGCTCAGGACTTGCATCATATCAGGTAGCAGAAAACCCTGAAGCAGAGCATAACTTCCTGGAGGAAAACCACTGGTGTAGAGTACTCGCATATGAATTGTGTGTGGCAGTTTATTACAAAGAATAATAAAATAATTGTGTGCGTCTGACAAGTTCCTCAGTTTTTGAATGTTAGTGGACTAATAGTGTGGTAAAAAGGTGCTTGATAAAAGCAACTGACCACATGGCAGTCACTCACATATATATATGGTGGTTAATACTGAAGCTCCAGCAGTGTTTTTTAAATCTCCAGAAGAGATTTTTTAAAAATGCAGTCAGTCCCTGTTCCAAAGTGCTAACAGCCTAAGACAAACCTTGAAAAGACAGATGTTGAGAAAAGTCCAAGGAAATTAAAGACTAGAATACATTTTACACTTCAAAACTACTGCATTAAAAAATAACAACATTAAGTTTGTAAAGTCAAGCACTCAAAAAAGACATTAAGGGTTCTGTGCATCCTTAGATTTGAGGCCAACACACACAAAATATGATACAGTCCTTAAATTCAAGATCTAGCCTTGCTCCTCCAGACTCTCCACAGTCCTAGCTGCCGCACTTCCCAGTTCCTCAACCAGTCTTTCCCCTAACATCCCCCAGCCCTTGCCTCCGAATTATCACTTCCCACGAAGGTCCATCTTCCAGACACCCCTTCCAATTGCAGGGTCATGTCACCCGCACCTGTTCAGCCCAATGTGCCCATTCAGTCCTGGTTCTCACCCAGCAGTCCAGCTCAGTGTCAGGATCCATCTGCCTCACTTCCCTCCGTCTGCCCCGCTGGTTCTCAAATTTCCTTGCCCAGCTAATTCCACCCCCAGCCTCTTTGTCTGGTCCAAAACACCACCTCTGCAGGTCTGGCTTCTTCTACCTTCTGCATCGGAATCTGACAATTTCCTTTTCTCTGCAGCTGGAAGGTTACTGAGAGCATAGGAAATTCAGGTTTCTTGTTCTCAACCAAGGTGCCTGGAAGAGTACAGCTTACCACACTCCAGAACTGCAAGGGCAGGGAAAGTCCTGTTCAGGGTGAAAATAGGATCCTCAGGGAATTTAGCTGCTACAGTAAAAAATGGAGTCTCTGAACACGTGCAGAATTATTTTTTCAAAAGCTTACTCTCAGCATATTTTAGTAGAGATGGGAAGACGCAGCAATCCTGAAACCATAAGACCACTCTCCTGCCAAGTTTCAAGTGCTTTCTCCAAAGCAAGGGGGCACTACAGGTAATCAAAGGAAAGAGCAGGAGGGTTTTAATATGGACTGAACAATGTGTTTGTCCTCCTCAGTTCTGTCTTTGGAAAAAAGAAAAAAAGAGTAATTTTGAGCCAAATTAAAAAAAATAAAAATCAGCCTGAGGCAAAACCTGGTGTTAAATTTTGCCCCAAACAACCTGATAAAGACAAAACAACTGATAACTTGGTCCTACA
Source organism: Crocodylus porosus (assembly GCF_001723895.1). Classification (NCBI taxonomy): domain Eukaryota; kingdom Metazoa; phylum Chordata; order Crocodylia; family Crocodylidae; genus Crocodylus; species Crocodylus porosus. The sequence continues at coordinate 101,922,237 of NW_017728943.1, forward strand.
GTGAGATGTTCTAGTTCTCATTATAGGCTATAGCAAAAAGGAAAAGCAGCATTCAGTCTGGAGGATTCCATGGAGCTAAGCACTATTAGACAAACCGAATACCATCACAGAGAGAGAGGTGAGGAAAAGGTTACAACACAGATTAAAAAGATTCAGCGGATACAGATAACTTCAAAGCAAAGTTTAGCACAGTTTTGCTGTATGCATCTCTTGTTCCTTTTCAGATCAAGAGTATTCTGCTTAAGAGTTTTTTTCCTTCACCAGCCTGGCTTGGCATAACAAGAAATAGGTTCTCATCTTAGGCTTTTTCATCTTATGAGCAAATGCCATATTAAGAGCAACTGGTGGTCCACTGCTTGAAGCCAGACCACTTCAGGTCAATAGCTAACCAGCTGCCTCTTTTAACAGTATTTGGGAAAGGTAAATGTAGAAAAACAGAGCTATCTATGAAGTAGAAGGTAGGCACCATCTGTATTGCACAATTTCAGTACATTCCTACAAAATGCTATCAGCGCTCTCCTCTCAATGTAGGCAACTGCTTTTTGTTCTCTAAAAGCAACTCAATTATTAACGTCAGATTTCTTTTCACTGATTAAAAATGTACCTGTCTGGTAACTGAAATATTCTTAATAGAAAATTCAGTCCTAGGACAGGTGGCAGCAGCAATCTTGTCCAGTGCTGCACACAGCTTGCACTGGTGCCAGGTGGGAGGGGCAACCTGAGCCTCCTCTCATCTAGGGCACAGACTCGGGGGCTCACAGCCCCTGCCCGGTGCTGGGGAAGATTGCTGCTACTGCTGGTCACGGCAGCCTCCTGTCATCCAGCATGTAGATCCGAGGGCTTGCACCCCTGGAAGGTGTCTGGCACAGCCCTGCAGCCCTCCCTGGGGTGCAGGCCCCCAGATCTGCGCACTGGATGAGTGGAAGCTGCCACTTGGGACCAGCGCTAAAGCCTAGTAAGCCCAGCTGCAAAACAAAAACTTTCAAAATGTTTTGAGTGCCCTCGTTTTATTTCGATCTTGCTGTTTCAAGCTCAAAATGCATTGAAACAGCTTCGAAACGAAACACCCAGCGAAATTTCGCAGAGCCCTAATATCCATCTTTCCCACATCCACAGCACTGTCATGAACGCCAAATCCTGGATCTATTTGGAGACACCATACTATAGGTATTTCCTCTACAGTGTCTACAGTTTCCACAAGAGGTTGGGTAGACAGCCAACACAAGGCCTATTCACCATTTGCATCAAAGTTTGAAGGACTGTGTCTAAAATTCAGTATTGTCAACCCATTAAGTATTCCACAAATTCTCTCTTTGGGTACCTAATTCAGTAAGATTGATTTAAGCTATTGTTTAGTTGCTTTTCATTTACCACCTTGGTTCTGAAAAATTTGGACGCGCAGTGTTCATGTTTAAGAATGTCTCTGCAACCACGAAGCATAAAAGCTTACTTTGTTTCAAACAGAAGAGATTGTCTTAAAAGCATTTGAGTCTGGGAGATGGAACTTTCAAAAAAAGAAAAAACACCTAGGCTTATGAGATAAATTGCAAGTGTCGACAATGTTGAAAATGGCACACATCCCTCGTGCTGTTTCTCTACACCAGTGGTTCTCAACCTCGTTAGACTCACGGCACCCCTAAGAAAATGCCAGCTCTCATCTTTCATTCATTTTTGACTATGGAAAATAAATAGGAAAGTTCTTCTGTTACAATGAACTTAGAAAGCCTGCAATAGGTCAGAATGTTTTGACACCATGGATTCCTTCTTACTCAAAACCTCTGGGTTTATCTTGTGAATCGTGTGTGTGTTTACACACCTAACAATGCTAATATTGGGTGGCATACCATCGCACCCTTAAAAAGTGGTGCACCATCCTAATTGAGAAAAAAAAAATAACACAAAGGAATTTCATCCTAATGAAGTATAAGGGTTTTTACTGAGCAGTTATGAGATCTTTCCCATTGGCCGCATACAACTTGCGGCCGGTGTGTCTGGTCTGCGGGATCAGGGGGAGTTCTCATTCCTCTGTGAAGCCCAAACAGATCTGTTTAGACAATACAGCATGGCAGCCATAAGTAGGCCCAATGCCTGATCCCAGACTGGAATGTCCCCAGAATGATCCAAGCCAATATTTGTTTTTTAAGTAGATGATACTAACCCTCTTCCTCCATGGCCCCAACACCCTCTCCCCCATCAGCTACTACAAACCCTGCAGCTTAGGCTGACACTGAACTGTAACAAAGGCAAAAATTAATCAGGGAAACAGAACAAATACTACGTTAAATAAATGGAAGCCTTTGTTATGCAACAATTTTTTTTTTTTTTTTAGAAATTCTGAGCCAGACACACAGTTAGAGCAAGTCAATGCATCTCGACTAACTGCAAAGAGAGACACGCTGATAGGAACAGCGATGATATGACACGGTTCCTTTTGAGTAATCTCATTAAAAAGATGTAGCTGCTCAATCACATGCTCTCATAATGGTAAATTACCTCATTCACCCCCAGTGTAATTCTATTTCAGCTGGAGGTACATTTGTTACATTTATTTATTTCCATTGAAGTAATGTATAGAGGCTCAGCTGCACCAAACTGTGTACACTCCCCCACCCAAAGAACTTATAATTTAAATGTATGATGAGGGGCAACAGACAGAGAGAGGAGCATAAGGTAACAAATGAAGTGTCCTTCTAGCTCTAAGCAGCATTATTTCTTGCTAGTTACATACCAGTCCATAACTCTGTCAGGGTTTCTAGTCAGATGCACTTGAAAAAAAGGCTAGGCCCTATACAGTAGCTTTCTACGTTTGACATTTATTTTTCTGCAAAGCCAAATGTGGCTACATTCCTGCCAGCTGTGCCCAAGCTGGAAAGGCAACCAATGCATGGTAAAACTAAATAAAACCACAAAGTAATCTGCTGGACTACAGCAATGATGGTTTCAGGAATGAGTGGAGGTTTCGTATCTATAAGTAAAGTCCTAATGCCAGAAAAAGGTCATTTTGAAGATTACCATCTTGACTCTCTAGCCAAGCAACAACACCATGGTCATTTTTTTCCTTCTCATTATCCTCCTCTCCCTCACGAGAGGAGCTGGTTGCAGAGGTGGTTTGGAATCAACTTGGGAACAGGTGGTTATATGTAAGAGTCATACTTCTTTAAAAAGTGTCTGAGAATCCCTCGCTCAGATTGTTACTAAAACTGACATGAGAGAATGAGTCATTACCTAGCTGTACAGAAATAGGCAGAGGAAAGTATGTTCTTGGGAGAGGGTCATGTCTTATTTAAATCACAAAAAGGCAGGTATAGAAAGAAGGATGCGATTCAGTCCAGGGCCCAGCACTTCTCTTCTAAGAGGGAACAGCTGGCAAGAGTTTAACCATCCTGCCGTATTAGAGCTCTAGGTTTGCACAACTGCAAAGGTTGTTTTTGGCCAGAAAGTTAGATAGGGGTTGTTTTTTTAAAGCTATACGACTACTTTGTGCAACAGAGAATTCCTCAGGTAAACTCTAATTTAAAGCAACAACATTAGACTTTTTTTTGCCTTATTAATCTACTGGATATCCCATCTGCTTCTGTCATATGCAATCAGAGATGAATCACTCTTGCAGCCAACTGCTAAGACTCTTTTCTGCTTTTGCTTCAGAAGCATCACCAGTTATTCCATACCAGTGCTGTTATGTCAGTTCAGTAATCTTCCTATCCAATGCACAATTTTTTCTCTCAAGGAGGGCTTTTGGCAACACTCTGTGCTTCAATGTCTCTGCTCCTTCTCTCCCAGATGGTAAAGCACAGGCTCCTCTCTGATCATCTCCTGAGGAATAGCTTCTGCAAACAAGTCCCAGATCATGAGAATGCTCAACATGTATATGGTAATAGGTAGATCCAGAATTTTGAGAGGGCAGAGGGTGTGGGAGAAACAATGATGCTACATGGGTGACTGCACCCCCAGTAGCTTCCATCCATACCCCCACCCCAAATGAGGCCAGCAGGAGCAGCAGACAGGGACAGATTCAAGTAAGAATCCCCTCCCCTCCCCTCCCCACCCTGCTCTCTTTACCCTGTGCCCCTGACACTTAGCAGCACCTCTCCTCCTGAATCCCCCCCCACTTAACACCTCTGGGTGAAGGTCTGATTGATGCTGCCTTGGCCACTCCTGCCCTCCTCCAGCTGCAGGCAGTGGCTGCACAGGGAGATAGCCACATCCAGGAACAGCAAAGGTGGTGGGCTGAAGCAGGGAAGGAGTAGCTCTGGCACTCTGCCCACTCCCAAGTTAACTGGCAACAGTGGCAGCAATGGGCAGGGGCAAATAGGAGTGCAGAGGAGGTGTCACTGAGCATGGAAGAGAAAGGAGGGGAAAAGCGCTGAGAACAGAGATTGAGAGGCCATATTAACAACACACTTCCTATGAAACTAACATGCGGAGATGCATATGGAATAGGGGTATGAGCAGCAGTATTTTGCACATAAAGAGCTATGCAATCAAAACGGTTTGAAAACTGCAGTTCTAAAGGTATGGCATGCATAAATCTCTTTGCTATAATACTTTGAGATTATAAATCAAATAGTAGGAAGGGGTGAGGAACACAGAGAGAGTGTGATTGCTCACCAAAAGTGTGGGCAGAGAGTGACTGGCTCCCCAGACACTGTATCCCACACCTGCATAATAGATTTGATCAATCTCACGTAGTCCCCAAGGATGGAACTAGTGAAACTCCCTCTCCACATCCTATCCCTCAATCCCAGCAGACAAGGTCCAACCCAGCCTAGCCCTCAAGGGACCCATCAAGGATACAGCCAGAGGCTACTCTGCTGGTTACAACAATCTTGAAACAAATCTGAACCTCAACCTTTATTAAATGTCCTCAAGCCAGTATTCATGCTCAGCGCCCTATATCTCAACTGTTCCATACCCAAAACATCCACCACAACTCCCAGGTAACCCAGACCCTCCCGCCTGATTTACCATAGCCCTCCCCAAAATACACCCATCTCTTCCAGCACCATGCATTCCTGTACCCACCAGTTCATTAGCCCCTTGCACATGAAGTGTAAGGGCCCTGCCATATGTTCAAATTTATAGCTGGACAAAAACTAGCTATAAAGTTGTTACACATTTTCAAGCACTAACTTTGTAGCTGACTGGCTCTTTTTATAGCTGGCTGGTTATTTTCATGGCTTGCTAATTACTTTGCAGCTGTGGCCAATCTAAATTTGTCTTGGGAGCAATTAGTTGTGCAATATATGTAATGTGTGGCAGGGGCCTTGGAAGTGTAAAGTGGGGGCATCCCCCTCCCCTGCATGGACCTCCAGTCTCCTCCCTCCAACATTGCTCCTCAGCCTACCTTCAACACCAGTGGACCACTGTTCCTTCAGATGGCAGGCTGCTCAATCCAGTCACAGCATGCGAGTGAGCACAGCTGCTCATTTGCACATACATAGTTACAAATTTGCATACAGAAGCAGGCCAAGGGAAATGTCACTCCCCTTACCTCACCTCTACTAGAAATGCAACTGCCTCAGCTGCACACGCCTGCCTGTTCTCTGGGGTCTGAGGTATATCAATATAGTTGCAGGATCTCTATCAACAGCAGAAGTGGCAAAGCTACCTTGCCCATTAGCTTAATATGACCACTACATTAACGTCACAAGAGAAGGGGGAGAAATCATTAGCCAATTGCAAGAAATTAATCTGGGAAAATGATGATCCTCTCAGAAGACTGCAGATATAGTGTATGCAAGAACCCTTAATTTGCAGCATTTGTCAACTTTCATGTGTCAAGTACAGTGCACTGATGCTGGTCTTCTAAGAGCAGAAAAACTGGTTTTCCTGCCAAGTTTATCAGCATTTTGCTACTGAATTTACAACAAGTGACTAATACAGACTTCTGTGGTGGGGGAAGGGAGACTTAAACTGCATTATAGTTTAAGATCGGTATGGTTGTCTGTCGTGCACTGAAATCACTGTAAGCAAGTGAAGTAGAGAAATCTCCTCTAAGCCCAGTAAAGCCTTCTGAAGAGGATGTTCAGACTTCAGGTTTTTCAAGAGCACAGATATGCATGAACACAGAGGAGTTGCACCCCCTTATGCAAGCTGAGAACTTGGCCCATACAACTCTGAAGGAGATTCTGGCAAAAGTGATGCTTAAAGATTTTCTGCTTCATCTTTCCTGCTATTCTGGAGCTCTCGGGAATAGTGATTGTCCCTCACCCACAATTCCATTGGCTCCTGATTCATTTTCAAAATTCACACCAAATCTGACCTCCTTATTACAAGGAGACACAGACATGCTCCTGCTTACCTCAAGAGCTCCCTCCATCTGCTTTCTACCCTGCTCCTCTCATGTGGGCTTCCCTTCTTTTACGTGACCTTGCTATTCTTGATGTGTGAGCCTTCTCTATCTCCTCTTCCCTTCCACACAGTCTTCCCTCTCTACACAGCCGGGATTGTATCCTTTCAAATCCCTAAAGAAAACCTTCCTTTTTCTCCCTCATAGCCATCCTTTTTCCTTTTCTTTAGTTATTACTTAATGCCAGCTGCAACAAACTCTTGCAAACTATTTGAGTGTAGGTCATATGAATGGCTCCAGACTACATCAGTATACCAGATTAGATAAAGGGAGTTGAATTCCTTATCCTTGTTTACTGTTTTTAAACAGCATTGCCAAAAGAGCCTAAACCAGAGCATTCCTCTGTGTTAGAAGCTATACAAGCATACTAATCATACATCTATACTTACCCAGAACAGCACTGTGTCAGCTTTGTGCACGCTACCTCCCAAACGCAGCTGGCTTAGGGAAACACTAGGAACGTGGTCAACAAGCCTTGCCTCTCAGGGGAGCTTACTAGCACTCAGCCAGTGCTGCTTGAACCCTGCTATGATACTTCTGTTTGAGAAGTATTGTATGAAGAGCACGTCAGTCTAGCACTTCCTAGTGCTATACTAAGGCATCAAAAACACCTGGATGAAAATTCTCACCTTGACATTCTTATGACTGTCACCCACTGAATTGGAGATTGGCCCATTTTTCGTAAGTCTCTTCCCTGCTTTTCACCAAAACCTGCCTTACAAAGTTTTAGGAATCCAAGTACTAAGTTTAATGATCACATAATCAGGAAGATAGACTGCCTCTCTCAGATATGCTTAGTCAGTGTTTCAGCTGCTGCTCAGAGTATTTTAATTGAGAAGTAAGCATAGCCAAATTTAATAATTGATTAAAGCTGCTATAATGCACACCTATAAATAAAACTTTCATACCCTTTAAACTATTAAAACAAGTAAAATGAAAGTTCTTTAAATAAAGTGTCGAGGGTTCAGTCTGTTTATTTATCATGGAGCAGCAGATCCAATTTAAATATTTAACTCACTAGTTCCCAAAAGATGTGGCTAGCCTGCTGTGTCAATCTAAGGCTGTCCCTTCCTACCTGACATGAAGATCTAGAATATGCTATGTTGCTCCATGTAAATGAAATCCTCATCTCCCAAAGGTGATCTGAACAGACGGTTCAAGACATATGTGCTGACTGCACATAATACAATATGCTCATTTAACGTTTTCTATCATCTGACTTTTAGAAAATTCTCCCATACCATAAATGCAGGTCAATAAAGAAAGAATGCTTAATTAAGCATTTAAATCCCCTCAAATCATTAGCAAAGTCTGATAAGTGTTAACAACATGTTCCATATGACTTCTCACCAGTAGTTTTACTTTTCTGTTGGAATTTGTTCTTCAAAGACTTGAAAGCTATCTTCTACTGTATGTAATACTGTGCAAAGACAGAATAGTGCTCAATAAGCCATGCTTTGAGTACATGTGCACAGTGAGGGGCAATCTACATTTTCAACAGGGGATGGGATAAGGAAAAAAATCTCTAACAGTTTTACATGCATCTTTGGTCATATACCAGAGGGTAAATTCTAATAGGAAATAAAAACTATGCAGGTGGGAGAAGAGAGGAAAGCAGCAATCAATGCTATTGGCACTGATTGCCCGCTGCATTCAAAATGTCTACAAGAGTATTTCTGCACTTAATAGTATTTCTGGTTCAACAGTAGTAGACAGAATTGGGTAGTGTGTTACTTTAGACCCAATGACAGCAACACTCAGAGGGCTGTGTTAGTTGGAACAAAACAGAGACAGACACACAAAAGGGAAACATCAACACATGTAGGTACACTGTCAGGATTCGTATCACCCATCAACCTTTCAGTTGCACTAGCTGTAACAATATTGGGATGCTTGGCTAAAAATAAACCAAAAAGGCCACAAACAATAACAGCCTAGTTTAGACACTTCCTAATACAAACCCTCCACATCAGGCAGCTGGAACCAGGTTAACAAGTGTGCTTATGCACAATTATTTGGCATGTTTCTAGTACAAGCTTCCCCACACCAGTGCAGAAAACGATTCTCCAGAGATGCCTCTCTTTTTTACCTGAGGAAATGAGGTCACTCCAAACAGAATAAACCTAAAGGGGTAGCAACAGAAGCAGAGGGGCCTGCATGTGGGATACCTGGGGCCCTCAGTTGGCCTTTCCCACCAGTGGGTGAAGTGTCAACACCAACACTTGAAAGGAAGAAGAGGAAATGCTCCCCTTCCCAAGCTGGGATCCCCTTTTCTTACTCTCTCCTCTAAAATGAGATTTCCCCCCATGTCTCCCTTCCTTTTAGAGAACCCAGTCACTCCTTTCTTTCCTCCACAATGGGCACCAACATGCCCCATCTCATAATCCAGAATTTCTTTAAGATTCTTAAAATGTAAGGAGGTTGGAAATGACAGCACTAATAAAAGCCATTTCCTAGAAGGAACACTTCCCTGCAGCCTGCTCAATTGTTTGTCTGCTTCCCTCTTCCACCTCCACGTTCCCTTCTATCAATCCAGGTTCATCACAATGGTGCGATTCTTCATCCTGGCTGATTCAGATATGGGAGATCACCAGGACCATGTCCTAGTCCAATGCTGCCCAGTGTTTGAACACATTTTGACTATGCTCAAAAATGTAAATTATTCAAGAGTAAATTCTTTCACTGGTCCTCATGTTCTTCTCTTTTCTCCACCTTCCCCACCCAGCTGAGATCCTTCTCCTTTCCTGAACTACCATAAGTACAAAAGGAGTGTGGAGGGTGAGGGGGGGGAAGGGAAGGAATTAGACAAACAAAGTATGTCTACACTTGTTAGTGCACAATGAACTCTGATGCATACCACGCTGGAGTTCATTGCTCCTGCGTGCCACATTTACATGCATGTCAGGGACCACAGCACATTGAGATGGGTCACAGCAGCCCCAACTGGCAGGGTGTCTGCAGGTCAGCCTCCCAGTCTGGAGCTGCTCTGACCTGGCTCAACATACTGGAGCCAGGTTGACTGGGGCACAAAGGTGGTTAAGTGTAGGGCTAGCCAGCAGGCACCCCCTGCACTGAAGCACTCTCCTGCCCCAGCCAGTCTACATGTGTGTTGGTTGCTGAATAATACTTGTATTTACAAGTACCAACCTACAGCAGAGTTAATTAGCTTACTCTGTCCTGATAGCACTGCATGTGTAGATGCTGAGATGTTTACTGCAGAGCTAATTAAGCAACTGCAGTAAGCATCTCATGTAGACACACCCACAGATAATATTACGCTGTTAGTTGCACCAACGCATGCACAGAGCAACAGTTCAAAGTGTTGTTGCCTGTTTTTCCATAAGCTGGAGATGGTTAACTTGGGAAAAGATCCACCTGGCTGGAGATGAGAACAGAGATTTTTGGTGCTGTGAGTGCCCGTTCTTGGTGCTACATTCAGGTCAAGCATTTTGTTCTCCCATGTGAAGCCTATCAATTGGAACAGTGTGTGTTATTTTTCAGAGCTTCTAAGCACTCACATGCCTAAATGTTAGAAAAGTGGACTCCCTCCATTCCTCATGTCTCTTCCAACACGGAACTAGCTCAGTCCAGAAGTCCAAACCCTTCTCGACTCCTTGAAAGCTGCCAGAGTCATAAAGCTGTTCTGTCCAAATGCAAAAATCCAGGTGACCGACTCCAGACTGGAGACAGATAGTGCCATCCAATAGCCAGCCATCCTCAAGAAAGCAGGCTTCTTGTAAGCTTTTGTGATGACTTATCAAATCATTGTTGAGCACATCCAGCCTGACAGGTGATAATACAATGCTTTAAGGCAGGCATCCACTTGAGGGGCAAAAGAAAGGAAGCATTTAAATGTTTTGTTGCAGAAGCTATTAGTCGCACACAAACACCCCTGCCTCCCTCCCCATCAGCTTCTCCTTTCTGACTAATTTTTAGAAGAGGCCCCTTGAAGTATAAAATAAATTTTCTTAAAGGAGAAGAAAGAGGGGCTAAATGTAAATTATGAATTGATAATCTTTTTACATTTTGGGAAGTCTCTGGAGTTGAAGCTAGCAAAGCACTTCAAGTCCCCTGTCAGATCCAAGGGAAAAAAGGACTCATTTTCCAGATGCAGCAGTCTCGTGACATTTCAACTCAAGAGAATATTCATCTTGAAACTCATGTTGCAAATTGTCCACCAATCATGATAGCAAAGCCTGCAAGATCAGATGATCTTGTAAGACTTCTGCCATTTGGCACAATTGCCAAATGACAAAGTACAATTTGCAAGATTCTGAAGCCACCTAATCTAAATTAAGACTTGATTTTAGTATCAATGCAATCTAAGGCTTTGAATATAAACTCGCCCAACTATAAAGAAAATGGTCTGTTCAGGCAAGGAATTCTGACACAAAGCTCATGTCACTGCTATAGACCTGACCCCGTATTTTCTCCTCCTCCTATGCATTACATTTTGCCTAACTAATTGCAGTCACAGTTGCCTGAGTAATTGCAATCTCAAGATGAGGCTTAAAAAAAGCTCATTTTGTCCTTGCACAGAATTTTTCATTAATTTCAGTAGGGATGTTCTGCTGAGGGTTAGAAGTCTGAGACCTGTAGCCAGAACTATGGGAGAAAAGGTTATACATAACATCATTTTAACTATACCATAGACAAGACCGTAACATTATTGCTACCATGAGGAGAGACATACGCGCTAAAATACTGCAGTGGGAGGAGGGTTGTTTGTTCTGGTTTCTTTTGGGGGGTTTTTTTGTTTTTGTTTAATCTCAGAGTTATTAAATTTGGAACCTTTCTGGCTTATGACTCATGCATACTAAAACACTCTACCAAGCAAGCTTTTGCCAAACCAAATCACTATTTTAGATATGGTCTGCAGTTCATACCATCATCATCATCAGATTAAGAGGCAGCTGCAATCTCTCGCAATCTATTGCTAAGAAACCTTCTCTGCATTACCAACTCTTTCTCCAGAGATTTCTGCATCTATTTCTGTCTCCCACAAATCAGACAGCCTCCTTTATTTCTAGGGAAATCTGAATTCATGAGCTAACAGGTCATCAACTTAATTTCCTTTTTTGAAACACTAATGAAACACTGATCCCATCTCCATTTATGCTAAAGGCAGAGCCCTACTTTAAGACTGTTATATATATAGCAATCTTTAAAGTAGTGCTCTGCCTTTAGCATAAATGGGGATGGGATTAGTGTTTCATTGCTGCTTTGAAAAAAAGAAAATGAAGTTGCTGACCTGTTAGCTCATGATTTTAGACACACACACAAATTTTTTTTATATATCTATATCTATAGCTATAGATATAGATATATAAAAATATGAAGTCATTTGAACAAGATACATGATATATATAAATAAATTAGCTAAAGCAAAGAAGTTAAATGTTAACAAATTTCAACCTTCATTTAATCCATGAAATTTATAGTTCAAATACTTAATGTGGATAGGTTTAGGAAGGAGAAACATCCAAAAGGGCCTTTTTGGATATCTCTTTAAAGAGCCAAAGCAGTTTTGCATCGGTACACGAATGCTTAATATCACATGGAATCTAGGCGTTTTAGGGGTCGCTTTGAATGGCAGCCTTTTTACAGGTCAGTCAAAAATATAATGTTATTGTAGTGTAGTACTAAGGATTTAACTTATCTTGGGTTCTTTTTAGTGCCAGCCCCACCAAAATACCGCTTCCTCCAGTTCTGTTTTAAACCACTGTGGTGCACTGCATGTGCTGAAGTGCACTTGGTGTATCTCATGCATCTTCATTTAGCTGTTATCAGCAATGTTAATTAAGCCTCACAAGATTCCAAGACAAATCAGGAATCAGAAGCCAGAGGAGCAGCATTTAGCAAAATGCAAGATTGGGCAAGGCATCAGTTTAGAAGCACATGGTAAACTCTCGATTAGTATGCCTTGTAAGCGTATGTAAGAGTTTTATTTCATCGTTGAGCTATTCCCAGCCTGTGATATTTCATCCTGCATAACCTTTTCTTGGGCTACAAACACAACATGATGGTTCAATACTGTTGACCGATAGGTTGTCACAGCTCCTTATAAAACATTGTGATGTGACATGTCATGCACACAGGTCTATTAAAAGCTCCACACAATACATTGCCTATAATACATCAAATCAGTTCCCAGATCTCTCAGGATTTACTTTGCCAAAGGCTTGTATAACGCTGCCTGGGACTGAGGAGGGGTTTGTGAGCACCAGGGATCCAACACCTGGCTCCCAGGTTTGCTACTGACTTCCTTCATGACCTGAGGCAGGTTGCTTTGTTGCTCTGTGCCACCCCCTGCCCTTCTACACAGCAGCATGCTGTCTTTGTTATTTCCCACACTACTAGCATCCTGAAAGGCAGTGGCTGAGCAGGGCTTCTAGCTTCCAAAGCAACACAGAGTAGCATAAGGTAGCCTGTGGCTCTGAGGAGCAGAACAGGAGACAGAAGGATGGGGGGGGGGGGTCTCTCCCCACCTCTCCTCCCCTCTTATTACACACACCATTTCATTTCAGTCATGGCACCTGGGCCCAGGGATTGCATCCATCCATCAGTACAGGCTGGGACCCAGCTAGGACCACAGATCCAGAGCCCTGAGAAAGTCTGTGTCTTGTGTCTGTGTTCACATGTCTGCATGTCTTGTCTGCCGTGCGTCTCATGTCAGTCATACATGTCTGTCTCATGTATGTCTGCATCCATGCATCTTGTGTTCATGTGTCTGTCACATCTATGCTGGGGTGGGCAACGTGCATCTCACATCCACATCTCAACATACCTGCATGTCTCATGTTGGTCATATGTGTCTGTGTGACTCAGGTGTGTCACATGTCTGCATGTCCCATGCTCACACCCTCCTGTCCTGTCCATGCATCATGTATGTCTGTGCCCATGCATCTTGCACCCATGTCTGCCGTGTGTGTGTGTGTGTGTGTGTGTGTGTGTTGGGGGGGATGACTGGTCTCTTGTATGTCCACCAAGGCCATCCAGGGAGGCAGGGGAAGGGGAGGAAAATTGGGGTGGCCACCCTGTGCCCCACACTTTGGGGGGTGCCATGGAGCCAGGCGGAGCAGCCGTGGCCCCTCCCGCAGGGTCCGCCTAGTGCTGGTGACTGTGCGCTCACCACCCGTGCCACTGGCTTCTTGTGTCTGGGCCCTGCACCCTGCTATGATCCATGTGCCTTGTGTCCACATGTCTGTCATATCTCTGTGGGGGGCAGGGGGAGAAACATGTGTCTCATGTCCACATCTCACATGTATGTCATGTATGCTCATGTCTGCATGCATGTCTGGCAAATCTGTGCTGGGGAGGGTGGGATCCTTCCCACCCCGCCCTAGCGGGTGCAGGCCCAGCTCCCCCACCCCAAAAAGGCACCAAGAGAGCCCCCCGCCCCTTGCAAGCCGCGGGCCGCTGCCCCAGGCAGGCCTCCCTGCCCCCCCCCAATTACCACAGCTATCCTTGAAGCGCGGGGCCGGGACGTCTCGCAGCGCCTGGCTCCAGCCGCCCTCGTCCTCCGGCTCGTCCTGCCCGGGGGCGCCCTCCT
>NW_017728943.1:101936490-101963637 GCF_001723895.1 Crocodylus porosus
CCGCTGGGGGCGCGCGGAGCTGTCCCCCCACCCTGGTTCTGAAGCTCAGCCGCGCCCAGGGGCGACAGTCATGCGGGGGGCCCCGCCGCAGTTGTAGCGCGGGTCTTTTTAATCTTCTTTGAGGGAAGCAGATAAATAGCCAAGTGTTCCAATGCAAAGAGAGCCACCTCCTTGCAAAAACTTCATCCCCAAAAATGCAATAAAATTGTGGGGGGGAGCTAAAGCGTGGGGTTCCTGGGCGACGGCCGCTACTGGGAGGGGACAAGGGACAGGGGAAGGGTCACAGAGGCACACGGCCTGTGCTTGGGGGCCTTCTGACAGGGCCATTTGGGGCTGCTCTTGGAGCACTTGACTCCTGACTTGTCTGCCCATTAAATACCTTAAAGCAGGGTGAAGTACTCTTTGGCCTGGTCTACATCAGACAGTGACTGTGCAGGAGTTTGGTACTACTGCACAGTGGCACAAAGCAAGGCGTGATACTACTGCACAGTGGTAACAAGCTGCTCAGCATCACCTAAAAGCTGTTTGGTAATACTGCTGCACAGTTACGTAGTCCTTTCGTACTCATATACACAAGTACTAAATGACTGCAGTTGTTACTGCACAGCTCCTATACAGCTGTATACACAGGTACTAAATAAATGCCTGTGAAGTAACAGGTCTGTCATGTAGACACAGACTTTGTGTAGCTCAAAGTGAGGCCACTCCAGGGCAGGATTATCTCTGATCTGCACTACCCAGCTCCTGGTCCATTTAGGTGTGGCCACTCCCCACAGATGTGTAGCCCAAATTGAAGTCCTCCGGTATCCCAGGATCTCTCACACCCCTGTCTCAAGAGCAGGGATAGAAGCCTGTCCTGACTCACTAGCCCTCTAGGTCAGTGGTCCCCAACCCATCGAGTGCAGTATACAGATCAATCATGGAGCTTACTGTGGTCGATCCTGAGCTGGGGGTGGAGAGGACTGCTGGGTGCACATGCATATGTGCACACACCCCACCCCCCCAGCCCAGCAGATCAGTCTGTGGTGAAGGGAAGGGGCAGGGGCAGGGGCCAGATCAAGGCCGCCCCAGTGAGGGACTGATTCTGCAGCCCAGCCAGGAACAGTGGAAGGTAAGTGGGGCCCTAGCCTGGCCAGGGTATGGGAGGATTGGATCCTGGGGGACTCCCCCATTCTCCTACCATTGGGCGCACCCCTGCAGAGGCCTTGGGGGCACTTGCCCCCCATCTCTGTGGGGGTGAAGGCAGCTGCCGCTGTGCCTCAAACCCTGCTGCAGCTAGCCATGTGTGGGCGCAGCTCAGTTCAGCAGCGGGACTCACGTGGGTTGGGCCATGGCCCAGCTGGGTCTGGGAAAATCTGGTCATCTAGGGGCACATGCAGGGCGGGCACTCCCACCGTGGGACATAGCCTGGTGGCAGCTGCAACATCTCATGCCCCCCCCACCCCAATCTGTGTTCCAGGTGGAGGCAGCTGCTGCTGGGGCTGCCCACTGCACCTGGAGCACAGGTGTGTGGGGTGGTGGTGCATGGGCCCCCAAGGCTTCCACTGGGAGGCTTCCCTCACATGCCCCCAGACCATGGAGAGTCCAAAACCAGGCTGGGCTGGGGCCTGATGTCACATGAGTCTGGCCTCCCTCCGCGCAGGTGTGGCTCAGCACAGCAGTGGCACAGAAGTGGAGTCGGGCCCCAGTCCGGATGAGTCTGGGACTCTCCATGGTCCAGGGGTGTGTGAGGAGCTCCCGCTGCTGTGTGGGGTCCAGTGGAGGCCTTGGGGAGCCATGCCCTGCAACCTATGCTTCAAGTGCAGTGGACAGTCCACAGCAGCAGCCACCTCTTCCCAGAGCACTCATTCTTGCCCCTGCCTCTGCTCCACTCCCTCCAGGCACCAGTGCCCCCTCCCCACCACCCAGCGGGCCCCTGCTGGGCAGGAGGCAGGTGGCACCGGTGCCCGGTAGATCCTGAGTTGGACTGTAATTCAAAAAATGATCTCCAACGTAGAAAGGTATGGAGACCAGTGCTCTAGTTGCAACTCAGAGCTCCAGCTCCTAGCCTTGCCCCTGCTTACAAGGCCTCTGGTGGCAAGTCACAGCTGTACAGGTGGGGGACAGTCAGAGAAGGTTTCCAGACTAAGGATGTGACTGGTCCAAACTCAAGCTAGCACTAATACTGAACAACATGCATGCAGCTGACAGCATAAGGTGTAACAAGGCCTTGAATGACTGGCCGTAGTCAAAGCGGGGCAGGTCCTGGCCTGCTGGCAGCCATGGGGAGGCAGCAAGCAACAGGGAAGCAAGGGAAAGGAATGAGAAAGACATAGCCTGCACCTGAGCTGAAGTGTTGTGAGGGTCACATGGCCACCACGCCCCACTTGGCTTCCTTCCCCCTTTGCTCTAGGCCAGCTGTCTCCAACCTTTTAAAGTATGAGTTCACTTTTTTAATTAAAGTGCAATCCAAGATCTACTGTGCGCCCCCACCCCACCTCCACCCAGCAGGTCAGTCTGTTGGGGAGGGAAGGGGCAGGGAGGGACAGGGGGTAGCGTGCAGTAGATCCTGGGTTGCACTTTAAGTATAAAAGTAATCTCACTGCCCCTGTGATGAGGGAGGGAGTGGGGCAGGGGCAGAGGCAGAGGCAGAGGCAGAGGCAGAGGCAGTGGCAGCGGTGAGTGGGGCGCCAGCTGGGCCAGGTAGTAGGAGGATTGGATCCCAGGCGGCTCATCCAGGCACGCAGGGGAGCTCTTGCTGCAATGCACACCCCAGCAGAGGCCCAGGGGGCATGTGCCCACACAATCTGTGCATGGGGTGGAGGCAGCTGCCGCTGTGCTTTGTGCCCTGAGCCCTGCTGCAGCCCAATGCCATGTGCATCCCGCCGCTCCTGGGGAAGCTACATTAAGGTTCGGGGTGCAAAACGCAGTGCAGAGTAGCAGCCGCTTCCACCCCATGCACAGATGGTGGGGCACGTGCTCCCCAGGCCTCTGCCGCGGTGCGCACAGTGATAGGAGCCCCCTGCAGCCCTGCACAAGCCACCTGGGCTCTGATCCTCCCACCATCCAGCCCACCTAGGCCCAACTCACCTCAGCCCCCACTCCTGCCTGTGCCACATTCCCTCCCTCACCACGGGGACCTCAATCTGGCCCCTGCCCTTTCCCTCCCCCACAGACTGGGTAGCCCCCTAGCCTCAGATCAACTGCCAGAGGCTCCATGATCAACCACTACTCTAGGCAGAGGCAAGGATGTCTAAAGGTGATGCCTGGGCTTGGAACCACTGAGTAGCAGAGGTAGACCAGCTTTGGAAGGTGACACTTTCACCAGCAGGTGTGAGCAGAAGAGCAAGGCCCAGGCAGCATGACTAAGGTCTTTCAGAGCATTTCACACTACCACTGTGCAAACCAGAGTGGATCCAAAACATGCAAGGAGAGCGGAGGATGCACACTTTATCCTAAATTATCAGCTTAATAACGATTCCTTTTTCTATCCCAGTTCCTTCAAGAGAGAAAAATAGCCTGGGCTGGGTACCACCCCATGGGAAAATAGTTTCTCTGGCCCAAATCTATGTCAGTTGTGTTACAATTAACTGAAGTGTTTCAGGGAGGTTTTAAGCCCTCCCTGAGGCATTGGGTCCTGGCTACTGGGGACTTTGACTGGAGTTTTCCAATGCTCCTTCTGGGACCAAAGCCAGAGGTTCCTGAGTAGAGGGTCTTGACCTTCTGCTCAGGATCAGACCAATTGCCATATTTGGGGTCAGGAGGGAATATGACCTCATAGTCAAATTGGTACAGACTGTGGGGGGGGTTTCCTTCTTCTGTAACGGGCAGTGTGGCCCTCTACCTGGAATTTCTTGAACATATATTGACAACATTTCATAGGAGCAGGACATTAGCTGCCATGGTTCCCCTGCTTTACCTGTGGCAGATTAGGGTGTTTGGTCTGTGCTGTTTCAGGGTTGATGGTAGTCTTATGTAGCATTTAGATTATGGATTGTACTGGATGGTTTGGATTGGGCTGATCCTGCCTCAGGCAGCAGGTTGTACTACATGCCCTCTGGAGTTTTCTTCTAGCCCTACTTCTCTATGACTAATGCATTCTAAGCAAGGCATCAAAATCAGTGGTACAAACTCAGCTGCAACTAAAATCTAATGAGTATAAAAAGAATCCTATTGATAGCCCATAATATTGACCTGAATCCATTTAAACTGAAGCTAATAGGACTCTTGATGACTTCTGTAGGATTTGGTTCTAGGCCATGGTGAAACTCTTCATGATTTCACATCATGTGGATAAACATGACTAAGAATTTTGCAACATGTTAGATTTCTTTTTTCACCGGTCCAAAAATAACTGGGATTAAGACACCCTGAGCTGACAGGAACCAGCTCAGCCTTCCACAATATTTTTTATTTCACAGTAAGATGCCCATTGAAGAAGTAAATACGTGAGCCAATGTGGGTGGGCTTAACTCTGTGTACGAATACAGCAAAACACTTAAATTCATGCTTATTTTAAGCCCTGGAATACATTCATTAACTTTGGTGAAACTATTCATGTGCTTAAAGCTAAAGGTAGTGTAACAGTGATGTTTTAGTCATGATAGTCCAGAAATGATGTGAGATGTAAGGATTTCTTAGGGTAGTATCTTTTATGGAACCAGCTATGCAGTTGGGATAGAGGTAAACAAGCTTTTGAATGCAAGACATTCAAAATCTGAGGAAGACTCTTGAACTTGAAAGAATTTGTCTAACTTTACCCAGCTGCATATTTGGTCCCATAAAAGATATCACCCTAAGAAATCCTTGCCTCTTGCTTAAAGTTAAGCACATGCACGTTGTTTTTCTGGTTCAAGATCAGAATACCCAGCTTCCTGTAGGACGGGCCCTTAAAATCCTTTGTCTCTTATTTTCGGGTCATCATATGGTGTGAAGTAATAGTTGTTCCAGCAGATATGTACATGCCTGCAACTAATTTAAAAATTAATATGGTGGCCTGAGATAAAATAAAGAAAAAAATGAATTATATACTGGCTGAAATGATCGAATATGGCTAAAAATATCCCTAAATTAATGAGAGGATTTTATAAAGCAATTTAAAGGACCTGATCTTTATTAAGGAAAAACTTGCAATGCTCAGATAGGGCTGCACTTATGAATTCTCAGCAAACCAGAGTGTCTAGAGAGTTTAATATAATTAACACCTGGTACCATGTCAGAGCCATGCTCAAGGAGAAGACAGAAGAGGAAGATGACTGGCAACCCACTGCAGTAGTTGCTAGAGAAATACTTGTTAAAAAGATAATCCCAGCCCTCCCAAACAGTGGTTAATATTGAATGTGAATTTCAGCCTTTGTCAGAAATGCTTTTTTAAAAATGATCACCAAGCAAATTCTCTGAAAACCTGTTATAACGTGCCGTAACGTACAACAGAGGTCTCTAAAAAATCAATTTAATTTAATCTGAACATCCATTTTGTGCTGCAAATTGGAAATATTATAATTTTGAAATTCTCTCCCTTTTAAAACCAAAGTTAATTGTTTCTTTCTGATTATTCTAGAGTTAGCAGAAACAATACACAAAAAGGCATACAGATGTAAGTGCTTACCTGTGCTACCTAATGTTCTTTTAATGTATTTTTAAACTGGAATTTTCTAATTAAAAATATAGGGAAAAGTTCAGTGAACTCAAATGCTTTATACTAAGTGCCCAACAAGTCCCCTCTGAGAGAATCCCTCTCTGAGCACATACGAGGCACCAGTTTAATTTAGGGTTAGTATAACTCTGAAGAGTAATTTTGAAAAATAAAATTATGAATTTCTATGTTTATGGCATGTATGTTCAAGTATAAAATGAACTAATTTTATACCTGCAAAAAAAGAAAAATTTCTTTTAGGGATTTGGGGGGGGGGGGGCATATTTTTTACTGCAGCAAACTCAAGCTGTAATATGAGATGCAAAATAGATTATTTCCTTCTCAGCATCACGTTATAATGCTTTAATAGGCCAAACTAAGTGTTTAGTCACTTTTGTGCATCTCCATTGTCTCCTGAGGGTGACTTCAAATTTAACCTGCTAAACAATATTGTTACCCTCTGGTAATCATTTGAAAACAGTGGAATTGCCCAAAGGACATAAACAGAGATGCAGAATCTTTCTTACTGGGGATACTAAGCGAGCAGCTTGAGCTCAGGTTGTCAGCTGCCAGCTGGAAAATAACATTCTTAACAAAAGAAATCTGGTCTATGTACATCCCACAAGACACAATAAACATAACCCCAGTGATGCCACTTCTACTCTAAGGGTGTTGGTGGTTCTACGTTACATTATTGTATAGTATAGGTATTGGCAATGTAATTTTGTTAGGGATATAGCATTCATAGTGCATGCAGTGCAGAATTAATCCCGGTTTAGAGAACGCATTTTGGAGCTTCCTCTGAGGGAGGGGACAATTAGAGATGATGTAGAGCAGGGGCGGGCAATTATTTTGGGTGGAGGGCCGATTACTGAGTTTTGGCAAGCCATTGAGGGCGGCATGACAGGCAGCCCAGGGCAGATTAATATTAATTTTCTAAATTTTTTAGGGGCCCTGCGAGCTGGATAGAATGGCTTGGAGGGCCACATCCGACCCACAGGCCGCATTTTGCCCACCCCTGATGTAGAGGGATGATCTCCACATCCTCTATGAAAGCAAAAAGTATTGTGTTGGAAGTTCATACAGATAGAGGAAGGCAAGGCCTGTTGGACATAGGAGGCTAGTGGTATAGAGGAGCAGCTCACAGACTGAAATAATGCTTCATAAGGGAGCTGTTGGTTCACGCATGGAATTTACCTCCCAAATCCTTCACACTTCACCCAAAAAGCTTACACAAAGGAATTAAGCATGGCTGGATTAAGGCATAGACATGTGCCTAAGGTCTCAACTCCTGGAATCATGTGATGAGAATTAAAGCTTTCATTATACAAATGCATTTCTAGCTCTTGTGTTTGTGCAGAAATTTTTTTTAAAAATGCACAGTAAGCCTGAAAATGCAGTGACATCTGCTTGAATCTGCCCTGAATCAGATGTTGCCTTTTGTCATCTTTGCCACCATAAAAAAAATGAAAATTTGTGCATTCCATAAAATGATGTGGTTGCAACAAAGGGTAGTGATAATTTATGCTGCTTTATTATGGCAGATGTACTCTCTAGCTGCACTGTCTAGCTGTCCCAGGTTGAGAAGCCTGATCCTGCACATCCAAGGAATTTCCAGGTAGAGTAGGGCCCCCCAAGCCCTAGGAGAACCTGCTCAGCTTTCCCAGATTACCAAGATGCACCCCCAGATCTCTGGGGCTTGCTTTGGTAAGCAGAGGAAGTCAGTTTCCCTGTTTACCAATGAACACCCCAGACATCACGGGGACAAGTCTTAGGACAGCTAAAGCCAGGAAATGGTTTCTGTGCCCCTCCCAGCTTTTGAATGGATTGGTCTTGTGTGGGTGGTATCTGTACCAACCACTCTGAATATGGGGAGACCATGGCTTGGGGGTAATACCACAGCTCTGAGGCAGGATGACCCACACGTTGAGGCTTGCCCATGATTCTAGCTTGCCTTCATTTGGCCCTGTGCTCAGCTGTCATGCATTCATCTCACAATGGCCTTGACAGCTGCTAACAGGACCAAGTGTGACCCAAAACACAGACGAGTCTCTAAGCACTAGAATGTGGAAAAATGAAATGTCAGAAATGTTAGTATTTGTTTGATCATACATGATATAATTGTGCAGAGGGTAAGAAAGGAAAAACTAAAGCTCAGCTTGGGTAGGTTATAAAAACAATGAAAGCAAAAAAGTCATTGGGGTTGTTTTAATGGACCTCAGTACATATACAAACCTAATGAAACATTACAAATAAAGTCTGGCTTTACTCTTAATTACTTATACTGGTGTTTGGTGCCAAGGGAAAGACCACTACAGTCAACTGGCTATTGTAACCATGGCAACCTGCACTTCCACTTTTAACTTTCCCACATAGAAGGGGTTTCTTTGTCACCCTTTACCTGTCTATATTTTTAGTACACTAACAGTAATGGGCTCCAAATAACCTGCCCTTTGGGGTTGAGATTATATTAGGCACAGGGTCTCAGCTTCACCAATAAATCATTAACTTCTAGGAAAATTCCTTCAACCTCACCTACCAGTCAAAATAGTCCTTAAAATAAGTGACAAAATCACACTTCTTTTAAAATCAAAGCATATGAAGCAGAGTGCAGTATGTTCTGCTGGATATTCATCTAAATTCAGATATTCATCTGGCACAATTTGGGACCACTGCAGTCAGTGGGAGTTTGATTTGACTCCCAATGTAAGCAGAGCTCTTATTTTATTGTTTGACTAGTTATGTTAAAAACATGACATAAAATGGCTATTTCAGTTTATTCTTTGGCTACAGTCATAGTTCTCCCATACTTGGCTGTGGATGGCTGGCAGTCCGCAGAAAGTTTGCTGCAGGGCCACAAACTTGTCAGCCACATGTTTCTAAATCTGCTTCTTTTATTGACCTGTCGAATAGTATTAAAGATGGATAAAATACACCAGGAGCTTTCCACCCATCTGAGCACTGCTGCTGCCACAAGGATATTATACTGTCATGAATGGGAGCAGTGGCTTAACAAGCAGAGTTGGCACCCGGGGCAAAACCCTATGGGTGGCAGGGGAGTGTGCGGGTCCCATGTGTCAGGGTGGGGGTAGAGTTCCTGGTTCTGAGAGCAGGGGGACAGGGGATGGAGGGTGCAGGTTCTGAGAGCCAGGTGGAGGGGGAGCACTGGAGGCGGGCAGAAGTCTTACTTACGCCAGGAAGTCCTCAGCCTGCCCTGGCTGTTGCTCTCAAAAGCCAGGAACTGTTCTGAATCCTCCAGGCATGGGAATGCTGTGGGGCCACAGGCTCTGTGGGGGTGGGGGGCAATTCCAGTGCCCCTCCTAACTTGGTGCCCAGGGCAAGTGTCCTTCTCACCCACACCTAGTTACATGACTGACTGGGAGGGAAGAGAGGATTGAATCTTTCTCTGATGCTATGCATGAGGTGAAGTGGTATAAGAGTCCTGTGGCTATTTGCACCACCCCCATACAACACACTTGGTTTTAAAATTTGATTACTCTTGAAAAGACAATTCCTTACATGCTCTATAATGGCATTTCCCATTTATTGTCTCTTAGGGAATGATTTGTAACATTTAGATTACAAGTTATTTGTGGCTGGGTCTTTGTTCTGTTTTTGTACAGCCCCTAGAGTCCTGATCCATGATGCAGGCTCCTAAGCATTACCCTGTTACAAGCATGGGAATCATTATACTTGTTCTATTTATAAATTCCCAGCTCTGCAAACCCAGCCTTGAACTAGAGTTTCAGCCTATGTTCTCTCTGCCTCTCAGTGCCTCACTAACAGTACAGAAAGGCAGAAAGTCAGAGCTGAATGGACATTCTGGCTGGTGGTGTCTAAGGCAAAACAAACCCCTCTCACTCTTCCTTAGAAGTATGGTCCCCAGGGGGTCCAAAGCATAACTAGGAACAAAAAGTGGTTTATCAGCAAAACAAACAGCAATGAGTCAGAAAATGTGGAATATGTGCTTGGAATTAGACAGTGCTATTTTTACATATTTATTTTTTTTAACTTTACCACACTTCAAAGACTTAGACTGTGGTTTTAGCATAAACTTGGGTGGGGGCCAGTGGGCGTCTCTACGTGAGACAGTTACGTACAATAGCCTAATAATACTGTGCAGCAGTGTGCTGGGCAAAATCCATCCTAATACACTACTGCGCAGTGTTATTTGGCTACTGTGTAGTAAGCGTCACTAAAACACCATGCACTGGTGCTCCTGCACAGCAGCATGAGTTACTGTATATTGAATTAGTATTTGGTTAACCAAGTACTAAACTTAATGTGCAGTAACTAGGGTGCATTAATGAATGTGTAGACATGCCCACTGTGTAACACTGCCACAGAAGATTAAATCTCAGAGTATCAAGTCTCATTCACACCTTGCTCTGAGGGAAGCTGTCCATGCCAGCCCTATTCTTTATGCATATTACAGCCCCCTCTGTGCTAGCTTAGCTATAATGTATTCTTAGCCCTCCAACAGAGAATGGAGAAGATTAGTCCTGCAGAGCCTGCTGTACCCCACACATGTTAGCCCATACATGGGTGTCTGGAGACACCTCCCCACCTCAAGTGTTTTTCACAGTTAGATAATGTGGACCTGGAAGCAATGACGAAGAGTTTTTTCCTTTAAAAATATCTTTAAAACGAGTGAAGTTGAAGTGCTGCTGGCAGCTAAATCTATAGGTGCCTAAAGATTTCCATTTTAATCCTCTATTTTCATACTTCTCCAAACCCTCCATTTTTTTGATTAACAGATGACAGAGCAGGGCAGCACTTTAGAGACTACCTTACTCAGAAAGGGGTTGTGTGACTTTTTTATGCCCTTCTGACTGAGGCAGCCTCTAAGGTGTCAAACTGCCCTGCCTTCTACCTGATTTAAGACTTACTTGACTAACAAAACTTTACTTATTTCTTGGGCTGAAATTTTAATAGGCCTGATCTTTGCCCAAATGTGACCTTATTTGAAGGGCTTGAGGAAAAGCTGGTCAACATTTTCAAGGAAGTGGAGCATAAGAAATATATATCTTCCCTTTGATGTAAACAAGAAAAAAACGTAAGTTTGTTAACAGCTTTGACACTGAAACAGCTGCAGGCTGAAAGTTAGAATTTGGCAGGGAAATAGCCCTTCTGGAGGCAAAGTACCTTGGAGTGTTTCAGTAATAAATGCCTTTGATTTGCTTGAGTTATGTGCCTTTGGACATCATGCTTTGTGCACACTAAGTACATTTTTAATAACTGGAGTATTATCAACTGTTTGCCTTAGTTTCTGAGGGAAGGCAGGCTGCATTGTTCAGGCATGCATGAAAAAGTAGCCATGTTGTCAATTATTTAAGGAGTGAATGATGAAGGGGTCTGGAGAAACTGTCTTATTCTCTATGCATCTGGTAAGCATGCATGGGATAAAGGTGATTGATGAAGGGATCCAGCCCAGGATCCAGTGTGCAAGCGTTTCCTCTGGGAAATCACTTCATCATGTTTTATTGATCAGCATCTCTAGAAAGACACCAATAACCAGGCCTACAATGCAGTCATCATCCCCATTCTTCTCTACAGATGTGAAATGTGGGTAACCTATCATTGTTATCACAAGAGCTTGGAAAGGTGTCACCAACAATGACTCTGGAAAGTCCTCTGCATCAAATGGGCAGATTACAATGCACAAATGCCAGCACGCTTGCTGAAGCCAGTGTTGCCAGCATTGAGTCGGTGATCCTCAAGCTCCAACTTGGCTGGATGGGACATTGTGTGAGGGCTCAGTCAGGATGTAAGCAGTCAGGTCTGTGATGGGCCACTAGGAGTGACCTGGGGGTCAGCAGGATGAGAGCACAGGTTACCAGAGCCAAGAGGGGAGATCCAAGAAACACACTCTGAGATGTAAGCTGAGGTCAGGAGCCAGGAGTCATAGAACTGTTGTTGAGTTCCAAGGAAGATCTAAGGTCAGGGTCAAGGAAGCCAAGCTGAGTCAGGATGCCCAGGAAACCAGAGAGAGCAAGGCCAGTGCCAAGGTTCAAGGGGGATCGAAGATCAGGGTAAGGAAAGCCAAAGCCAAATTAGGAGCCAGGAAGACCAGATGGCAGTGACACAAGGCTTGCCAGAAGACACAAAGGTTGTCTGAAGCCTGAGACTGCAGGTGTGCTTATAAGGGTTGAGTGGCACTTTCAGCAGCCAATCCAGTTCCAGAGAAATGGGGCACTCATGATAGCCAGGGATCAGGGCCTTGGCAAATTGTGTGTGAATGCATAGGTGGACTAACATACAGGCCAGCTGGGCCTGGGACCAGGGGTCCTCCAAAACAGGGGCCCCCAGATGCCTGGAGGGTAGGCACAGGGGGAAGCGGGGGCAGCCAGGCCAGGCTGGGAATGTGCGATGTGATGGGCCATGGCTGCCAGGTACCGGGTGGGCCATGGGGCACATGATGTCAGGGAGCAGAGCTGGGTGCAGTGCATGGCTGGGACCTGCCAGCAGCAGGGTGGTCCCAGCACAGCCAGGTCCCAGCCTGGCCCACCACAGCCACAATCTTGAGCCTTTGCCTGGCACCTCTGCAGCTGGACTGAGCCGCGGCAGGGTAAGGGGCCACCCCCGGAGCTCAGTCTGCACTAAACATACGCAGCGGAAAGCAGCTCTGCACCCCTGGCATTGCTCAGCCATTGGGCAATATTATGTGGGGTCCTGCACAACCAGCCCTGAGATCTGGCTCCAGTGTGGACTTGTGGGCAGTGGCAGCCACAGCTACTGTCCTGGGACTTGGGGCCAGTGCATCCCACTCCAGCTACTGCTCCCACTGCACCAGCTAGGGATGGAGCACATGGCTGCGCAACAGAGCACAGGTCAGGGGGAAGTGGGGAGCCCCAGTGAATCTTAATCCACCTCTATGCATGCCAGACTCTCAACTCCCAAAACAAGTGCTCTACTTCAATCTTAGTCATGGCCTGAGATCTCACAGCAGTGAGGAAATGCTACAAGGACACATTGAAGCGATACCTCAAGAAAATGGATTCTGAGGTCAGGAGTTGGGAGGAGCTGACTGCTAATGGATTGCAGTGGTGCCACAACCTCAACTAAATGGCAGCTCACTTTGAGGTAAAGCACCTTGCCTTCAAAGCAGACAAGAGATAGTGGTGAAAGGAAAAGGAGAGAGATTCCAGCCTATGGCCTATTCGCCCCTGTAGAAAGACCTTCACATTCTGGGGATTGACCTCTCAAGGATTAGGCTGTTAAGTCACCTCAATGAGTCATGGCAGAGATCATTCTTGAATTGAGGGATTACTGATCATGTCTTGGGATATCAAATATACCTGATACAGTTTAAACATCAGGCCTGAAGCATGAATGCATATATGGGCAATATGCTTTTTTCAAAAGTATATGTTGAATGAGCTCGTGTCTCATTTGTTGTGTGACATAAAGGTAAACATTTCTTAAATCTACCTTTTGAAGCAAGCTATGCCCCAGTGAAGGTACACCTTGCAGAATGCTCAGTCCAATTAAGTAAAGCTTCATGGGAGCACTTACCTTATGTAGTGCATATTTCATAGACATATATTGATTATTGCAGTGTTTGGCAAGAAGCTTCCACCTGTTAGAACAGTCTTAACAATCTGCTTGGATTTCCTTCAGGTCTTCTTCAGACTTCTGTTTCTATATACTCAATTTAGAGCCAATGTAATATTTTCTTTGAGCTACTTCAGAAGGCACAGGAGATCTTCAGTGCTCCTCAAGCCCTTCCTCCTTCTGACCCATGTAATACAGGCTGTCAACAGTCTGTTTTGGGACCTAATGCCCCATGTCTGGTGAGCTTTTTTTCTGGTCACTCTGTCTAACTGTCTAA
This sequence comes from Crocodylus porosus, assembly GCF_001723895.1. Taxonomy (NCBI): domain Eukaryota; kingdom Metazoa; phylum Chordata; order Crocodylia; family Crocodylidae; genus Crocodylus; species Crocodylus porosus. Next base: position 101,949,936 of record NW_017728943.1, read on the forward strand.
AGGGGCAGGGGTACAAGGTACTCAAGGCCTCTCATTATGTCTCCAGATGCATGCCTTTAAGCCTTGCTCCAGACTTGTGCTGAAGGCTGCTCCTGGTTGACCCGTTTGAGCTGGAGATTCAGGGTATCTAGATGTCCTTTATTTGCCTAAACAATGTTAGCCCAATGGTCCGCTAAGTTAAGGTAGGCCTTTTGACCACTTTATCTCCAGAGTTCAGTCTATTTTACCAACAGGGGTACACTACTACCTGGGGGTTACAGTGGACAATAAGCTGAATATGAGCCAGCCGTGTACCTTTGTTGTCCAGAAGGCTAACAGCATACTGGGCTGCATCAGTAGCAGTGTTGACAGCAGATAAAGGGAAGTGATTATTCCCCTTGATTCAACACCAGTGAAGCCACATCTGGAGTACTGTGTCCAGTTTTGGGCACCCCACTACAGAAAGGATGTGAACAAATTGGAGAGAGTCCAGTGGGGGGCAACAAAAATGGTGAGGCAGCTAGGGGACATGACTTATGAGGAAAGACTGAGGGAACTAGGATTATTTAGTTTAGAGAAGAGAAGACTGAGGGTGGATTTAACAGCAGCCTTCAACTACTTTAAGGGGTGGAGGAGTTCAAAAGAGGATGGAGCTAGACTGTTCCCAGTGGTGGCAGATGACAGAACAAGAAGTAATAGTCTTAAGCTGCAGCAAGGGAAATTTAAATTAGATATTAGGAAGAATTTTCTCACTAGGAGGGTAGTAAAACACTGGAACAGGTCACCCAAAAGGGTGGTGGAAGCTCCATCCTTGGAGGTTTTCAAAACCTGGTTAGACAAAGCTTTGTCTGGGATGATCTAGTTGGGGATGGTCCTGCTTGGAGCAGGGGTTGAATTAGATGACCTCCTGGGGTCCCTTCCAACCCTAACTTCCTATGATTCTAGGACATGACTAGAATGGCATAGGTATGGGTTGGCCAAAAGAGGTTCCTTCCACTGAAACTGACATAGTTTCTTACAGTATTTTAGGATATATTATGCTATAAACTAGGTTCCTCTCCTTTCATAGTTTTAGACTTTGAAGCCAAACTAAGCTTCTGGGATTTTCCTCCCTGCTACCTATCTGTTTCTAACAGGCAGTGTTTCCTAAAACAAAGACATGGGATTAAGAGATACTGGAGCAGACTGACATTGTATTCCTTTTAACTTCAGTGTTGTTGATGAAGTGGTGTTCTAAATGCCAAGGTATTTGTGGCTTTTCTCAAGGGATACCGGGTTAATGGCCTACTCCAGTGTTTGACTCAGATTATCCCATTTTACAACTTGGCCCTTGTTGATGGTCACAGTGACATATTTGTCTGGTTTGCATGCAGGTATCATTTGCAAGGTCTTAACAGTTTTTATCAGGGCAAGGATATTTCTCTCTGACCTTCTATACAATTCAAGATCAGTGATCACCCACACAGAAAAGGCAGCTGATAGTATTAAGGTGAAGTTCTCTTAGGTTTTCCTTGAAAGAATGGCTACTGGCAAGAGGCAAATGATGAAGAGCACAGTGATGGAAAGTTCCCTGGTGGATATTAATGGTAACTAGTTGCAATCCTGGTATACTGCCCAGAGATTTGTTTTCTTAGATTTGGCAGTCTTTACAGACAGAATGTCAATCAAAAGTTGCTCTTTGTATTTCATTTGCATCTTTTTTGCTCCCAAACGAAGTACTAGTGCATATAGGGGGTCATAGTTCTTATCTGATGCAATGCATATTACCAGTTTCACAGTCCTGCAAGATTCGTGATTGCTCAGTAGTTGGAAACTCCTTGATGACCCATGCATTTGCTGGTCATAATTAGCACAGTGCTATCATTGATCATCTATTCTGGACTTTCTCAAGACGGCACTTCTTGGAGCTAATATGCTAGTTTTGGGTGCAAAATGAAAAGTACTTAAGATAAAAACCATGGATACCATTTGGGATCGAGGCACTTTGTGGTTCTTTATTTTCCTAAGGGCTCCTTGTACACTTTCAGTTGTTAGGTTTAGATTTTTCCTGAACCTCTTCTTCAATGTCTTTAATCCATGAAACGTTGTTGTTGCAGTTAACCAGGTTGTCCCAGATCTTCCTCCAGAACACAATGGTCTCTTCTGGGTCTGCAAGCTGTGGATCGCCCTGCTGACCTCCCAGAGATTTCTTGCAATCTGACATACAGGGCCATGTTATCTGGCTTGCAAGGCTCCCCATGGACCTAGACATTTTGCAGCAACAAAAAAACAATTAACACTGTCGTTGTTAACCAACACCAAATTTCTGGACCCTGGGAGGGCCCCACCAGCAAAAGCATATTTTTCTGTTTGAGAGTAATAACTTCCATATTTGGCATTGTATTTATTGTTCTGGAGACAATTGGAGATCCAGATTCTGTGTTAACATAATCCTCCTCTGAGACAGTCTATAGCTGGCATATTTTGTCTAGACACTTGGGTTTTAATCTCTTTAGTTTCTCTTGAGTAAACCAGTTGAACTTTAGTGACATCTCTCTTGTTTGCTAGTTCATTTAAACTGTAAACTTATAGCCTTATGTGTATAAATCCAGGCCCAGGAAACTGACTCATTGCTGTGTGCCTTTTATACCTGGTCTAGATGGTCTTGATGGCGCTGTTTGCCCTGGTTCAGACGAGCACCTTCCATCTTCTGTTTGGCTACTCACATTTCCCAGATTACACTATGCCGCTTCTCCCACTGTTTATCCAGGGTCCTGTCACCCATTTACCAGTGCAGCAGCCCCCACGGCATGCCTGGCACTTGTTTTTCTTGGCTATGTCCCATCCAGTATGGATTTTCTCTCTCACCATTTTTGCTGGTTTCTTGATGACGTCAGTATGCAGGGTCCTCACACTGAAGCCAAAAGCCCACCTACAATCATTATTTTATTGCTGTTTGCAGGGTCAGGGTTAGTGTGGTAGTAGCTATTATACTGCTAGCAGTAATAGTAATTTAAAAATTATATGAGCCACTGCTGCTGAGTTTCTCAAGTTGCTTCCCTTTCCCAGCCAGCACTTCTCACATTTTGTATCTGTTATAATTCCTACTTATATATGATTTTAATTTCTAAAACAGGACTTTAAACAATCAGTGACATCTTATTCAGATACCATTCTAGCAATGTGTTGCTTCAAGAACATGCTGGATAGCCAGATTGAAATGTTTCAGACCATTAACAATATATGTTAAACCTCTTCACAGAAAGGTATTCTCCTTTTTTGCCTTTGTAGCTAATCTTACTAAAGGCAGTCAAGTCCTTGCATGGCAACACAGGCTAGTAAAGTAATTTTAGAATCATATTCTGCTACATCTAATCAAGTGTAAGGCATTTCCGTTACCATTTTGTTCAAAAAAGGTCATTTCTGTTGCATTTCTTAGAGGATCCTCCCCTTTTCTAGAGAATGGGAAAAGGGTCTGAAAATCAAAAATATCCTCTGTTTAGGTGACCTGAGAAAACCTAATTGCTTAAGTATCTGAAATGGAATCATATCTGCCCACAACAAGAGGAAGAATGTTAGTCAGAACATAAGGCAGATGGTTGTTAGTCACCATCAAAAGAGAATTTATCCATGCTGTTCATTCAATAGAGCCACTAGAGACTCTAATCCCTCAATCATCTGCAAAGAAAGTCTTCTAGAAGTCAAGACAATCAGAAAAAGAAGCATTATTGAAAATAACTTAAGGGAAAGGGAGATGTAAGAGAGATTTCTTTTCATTTATTAAGATAATTGCCAGACTTTGAAATTCCTTTTGTGTGGCAATTTGTCTGTGTCTTAGCATGCAGGGGCTAAACTCATTTATTTTTCAAGTAAAAGTTGAAAGTTCAAAGATCACAAACCATGCAGACCCAACCTTTGAGGATTATCAAGCATTTGCAGGTTTCACCGAAATGAATGAAATTTGAAGACATTGAAACAGCTCCCTGGGTTTGGACCATAAAATCATTTTTTCTAGGGAATTTCAGTCATTGTTAACTCAGCATCCTCTCATTTCTGGTGGGTGATAAACTGATGGAAGCTACCAATATTCCTGGAGTTGTATGTGTAAGGAAGGAATTTTGCCTTATAGTTAGATTGGTATGAATTGTGGGGCCTTTTTGGCTTCCTCTGTAGCAGCAGGTCTGGCCCTTTTCCTGGGATCTCCTGAGAATACACTAACAAGCTCTGCAGCAGCAGGACATTGGCCACCATGGTCCCCCTGCACTACCTGTGGCAGGTTAGGGTGCCTCGGGTGGCAGGGCTGACTGTGAAGTTTTGGTAAGAAGTTAGACCATGGATTTGTATAGAATGGTTTGGAGAGGGATGATCTTGCCTGAGGCAAGGTATTGGATTAGATGACCTACCTTCCAGCCCTACTTCTAATGCTGTTATGTTAGGAAAAGGGTTCTATTTTAGAGACCTCTGGAAGTAAATTCCCGTGATTCTTTATTTGAGGAAATGTATTCAAATTCATTTTTAAATGCAATCAAGATGCACAGGAAGTATAGGTTTAAGGAGCACTGTCAAGATAAAAATCAGGGGCAGGTTCTATAATCTGAGATGAAGGACTGAGTCCCATATTTGTTTTTTTAATTTCCTTGTGTTTTCCACAAAAAAAAAAATAGTTTGGAGAACACAGAGGCATAGTAAGGCAGTTCTGTGCCTTGGCTGGCAGCTGCAGCAGCTGCTATTTGTGCCCCACCCCAAGCTGGTGTGTGAGTCTGCTGCCCAAGTTGTGCTACCCGCTGCCCTTAGTTATACCAGACACAAGCATGGGAGATTTAATAATCAGATTTCTTTTTCCCATTTATTCCCTTTCTTTTTTTAAAAAAAACTTCTCTTGGCTTGGACAATCAAATCAAGTCCACATCCTGTTTTTTTGTTAGTCCCACTGTGATTTGCCTGCACTAGCACAGTGGATTACTTTGTTTCATTAAGAGACATTGTTGTACTTGGGTGCTATGCTTTGCAGGGGAAGGATAAAAGTCCCTCAGAAGATGTTTAGAGACCAATTAAAAAAACCCAACCCCCCTCCCCCCATGAAAGCATTACCAGGACCAAACCCTATACCCCACCCCCACCCCACAGGCAGCTGGTGCCTGCCCCACCCTGCAGCTGGCAGTCAGCCCCCCACACTCAGCTGTATTTGTTTTTCCTTGGATCATAAGATGAATGTATACCCCTTGGCCCCTAGCATATTAGTAGAACTTCTAGTTTCTTTTTAATTGGAGAAAAATACGAGTTATGTTATGGAAGGGTATACTACAATACCTATACCCCTTTTTCAAAATCCTAGATGCACTCATAATGGGACTCAGTGCCCTTACTACACCAGAGTATTGCTGTGTGAGGGAAGAGCAGAAGACAAACCAAGGAGGAAACATTTGTATCCACAGTGGACTTGTCATTTATGTAGACTCACTGATTCAATCCTGTGTTGGGAGGTAGGAGAGCACCTGTTGCAGCTCCTACTGTATCTCAGTCAACAGCAGCCTGCAATGGAGGTCACGGAGCTGCTTGTTGGCCCCTGAACCCTCAAAGGGGATTTTCATCCCTTTGCCCTTGGGGGCCCTCCCTGAGCGTAGCCTCTCTACTCAAGTGTCATTTAGGAGGAAAGGCCTTGTGAATTCACTGCTTTATTTTCTACCTGTGGAGAGCACTTTTCGGGGTGAATGGCTACTTCAGCCTTTGTGCCCATTCAGCCACTCTAATCTCCCTCAGGTCTAGCCACTTAGATCGCCCTGCAAAGACTTCCATGAACACACATCCCCTAGGGACTAAATTGAAATTACCCGATGTAATGCAAGCTGGCAAACAGGCATCTGATAACAATGACATCACTAGCAACCTGGGCTGGATTTGAATGGGCAGCTACTTGTACATTTTCAGTCCCCTGAGCTGCCTGATCCCTTCAGACAGAGACTAAGAATAATGATCTGACTGTTTCTTTACCTATCCACTGCCAGGTCTTTATAGTAAATTTATCACATCCAGCAGTAGTGCTCTCAAGCTTTTTTCAAGTGGCTGTCTCCTAAACGGGAAGCAATGTAGTCACATCTGTGCAGTCATGTGTGTGGGTCAATTAGCATGGTGGACTGATTAGCAGTAATTAGCCTGCCTACAGCACTGCTTGAAGGTAGCCTGCACCAAGCATTACTGCATGCTCAGGGGAGCTAGTTCCTGCGATAGTACGTTTACCATGCAGATGTAGCTTCTCTGTCATTCACTGTTGGGAGGGTATTACATTTCCTAGAATTTCTGTGTTAATGTTACGATGTATATGGGGAACAGCAGTGTGTAATGGAAGAATTGACACAAGCTTCAGATTTACCACTGCAAATCTGATACTGTGCTTCGCATGTCATGCATCAGCCTGCATAATTCCTTGAAGTAAATAGAAAATACTGATGTGAAAAAGCATCAGATCCTTGGTAAATTTTGGAATGATAATTGACATTTGCCAGGAAGTTGACATTTTCGGTCATAATGTGAAGCTCCCATTCAAAGAAGAGAAGAAAAACAGGGAGATAGATAAATTCAGTCTAATAAGGCTGGTCTCATGCTGCTGTATCCCTTGTTTGGCCTGCAAAATCTGCCCTATTTGTTCCTTCCTTGGCCCCTTGTCCTTTCATAGCTTCAGTAGCTCAAGATCAGTAGAAGAAGATTATGCAGATACTGCATGGAAATTTAGCACTGCCGTCCTGATGGACACCGAGCCAGCACCTAGCTTGCTTTTCATCTTTAAAAAACAACTATTTTTTTTCCCTTGGGATCTACTCTCAGCCCAGTAAAGTGTTTTATTCTCAGGTAGTGTGCTAAAAACTGAGTAGTTCCCTTAGATTCCCTCATGCAATTGATATCATCTCTGTTTTCTCTTTGATTTCATTCTGCTTAGTTCTGCTCCCACTGAAGTCTCTGGGAGTTTTGCCACTGACCTACCTATGAGCAGGCTCAGGGCCAGCATTGCTTATGTAAGGTTGCACTGTTGTTTTCAGGATTCTCTCATAATTCTGTATGCTATTTCCAAATCCTCTTCCCTGCCTTCATCCAATACACAGGGCATAAAATTGCACTAGTGTGACTAGCAATGAGTGATTGGGGTATGAGCCCTAGGCAACAGTATAACAGGGACACTAAAATGGACTTAAAGGGAGCGCCACCCTTCTCTGCCATTGACTCCATGGGTGTCTCTTGTCACTGGCAACTGGAATATGCAGCACTTGAGGGTTGGGTTGGCACTGCTGGAGGGACAGCAGGGGGCTTGTGCCTCTAGTTCCTTCATATGCTTCACAGCACTTGGGAGATGCCACCACTGTGTTAACCCTCAAGCTGCTGACCACACTGACACCTCCCCCACAGCAGCTGCCCAGGGCATGAACCTTACCAATGATGCCACTGTAAAATTGTTGATCAATACTGTGGTATTCTGTCTATTTAGAGACTATCACTAAGTAAAATGAGTTGTGTCTCATTTTCTTCTTCACCCCAAATTTCTTGCAGTTTCCTGATTTAATCTAGGCACTCCAGAAACAGTAGAGATAACCATGGCTCATATTTATACTTCCATTATTCTTCTTGGTGTATTGCCATCATCAACATGAATATATACCATTCTTTCTAGGTAACCTCATTTTGTTAGCAAGTGCCACCCTGCCCTGTTGTAGACAACATGAATTGCAATGTAATCCTCCTCTTGGGGCTTGATTTTATTCATAAATGACCCCCCCAACACTAAACTAAACCAAACTCTTCATTGTTTCTCCTAGGCACCCACAAGCCAGGCTCTTCTTTTTTTTCCCCTAAGGAAAATATCCCCATCTCCCTTATATCTAGATTCTACAATAGTATCAACGCCTGCTAACAGGGTACAGTAGATTAGACCAAAGCTGCCAGCTTGCTATTCATCCTTCCTCCAATCACTCTTATTAGCACTTAAAAATCGGGATGTTTAATTACATTTCTTGGGCACCATTAACTTCATAGTAAAATAGCCATTAAGTGTAACAGCTGCACTACAAGTCAATCCAATTTATTTGGTGTAGATTAATAATTTGATACAATGATTTTGCAGGAATGTTTTGCAGAGTTATTTTTGATGGTGTAATCATTTCCTAGCCTGAGAAATGTTCTGTACAATGAAACAAATGAGATGGATTTCTACTTGAAAGTCAGCTTTGCTGCATTTCAACTCCCTTTTCTAAGCACCTACTGCCTGAAGATGAACAGAGGCCAAATCATCAGCTGTTGGCTTTAATATTGTCCCTTTCTGCTAGTTCAGTGAGCCTGAGTCCCATAAATCTCTCTGATCCTTAAATTCACATAAAAGCAGACTGAAAACTAAAAGAGAAATTCAAGCATTTACTTATCTTAGAAATGTATTTCCAAATATATCTTCAGCAAGTTTGACATAGCAAAGCTTGTTAAACTCATCCACTCAATTCTGGCCACCTTCTAGCTGGTAGTTTGAATAAAGAGATATTAATTCCACTGGGAGAAAGAATAGCTAAGGGCTGTAAATAAATTAGCAGACTGCATATCAATGCTTGTTCAAAAATAAGGACACAAACCCAAAGAATCTTGCTTTAATGTAATTGTTTTAAATAGGTTTGGATCTTGAGAAAGCAATCCATGATGGCATCATCTTGTGACAGCTCCTTATTTATCTTTGGTGACCTAAAATGATTTGCTGTCATTTCAGCAGGACATCTGTTTGTGGCAGCTACAAGATGAGGGTAGCCAGTAAGATAGGCCAGACAAGCTAGAAGTTGCAGCTGGCTGATTCAGTAATGCTTTGGCTCAATTAGACTCCATCTGCCCATAAGACGTATGCTGATGATGTTTGGGAGGGTTTTTTTTTCTTTACTAGCTTATGGATGTCTGCAACTTGTCTTCTCATCCATCTATGCATCAAATCAGATGAAGGGTAGAAATCCCTGATCTACTGTCTCTTTCTTTGATAGGGTAGGATTTGCAGAAGTGCTCTGCATTGTCTTAGCGTTTTTCAGGGGTAAAATTCCCATTTGTTTCAATGGAAGCCAAGTTTAATCAATGCCAATTGCTTTTTTAAAATCCTACCCATCTGTTTTATCTTTTGTATTTCAACTTAGCTGGTGTTACCTTGCTTGCACAAGAAAAAATGCTTGAAATGCAGGCCCAGGGTTGAGAAACTGGAAGCTGGCCTATAACCATGGAAAATGTAGTAGACCGGATTTATTTGTTTAGTCCTGTAGGTGTCCAAAGCAACTGACAAACATGAAGAAAGATGAAAAAACTTAGGTCTGTTTCTAAAACAGTTTACATTGTAATTCAGATGATTGTGGCTCATGACACAAAAGTACAAAGAAAAGAATGAAAGGTTGGGATGAGTCAGCCCCAGGGGTTCATGAAAGAGGCAGATTGTAAGGAGGGATGGGAGGAAGGCACCACTTTGTGCACGTAGAATGGGAAGCTACATGGAATGGGAGGGCCACAAAAGGAGACGGTAAGCACAGTGGAGAAGACAGAGTGTTTCATCCGGAGAGAAGAGAGGGTGTAACAGAGTGTTTAAGCATGTGAAAATGACTAAAAAAATGTAGATGGAGGCTAAACTTGTGAAGAACTTAAGTTGCAAGGACAAGGTGCTTGGATCTTGTGCTCCTTCTCTCTAACTGTACATAAGTATAGGAAGAGTGAAAAAGGAAGGTATTCTCCACCCATTTTTAGGAGGAGCCAAAGGTGAGGTGAAGGAAAGGAGAAAGCTGCTCTAGCTGAGAAGTAAGAGATGACCAGTGTGACCAAAGGAGCAAGAGTTTTAGTGTTTAGGATGAAAAGGAGCAGATAGAACTATCTGACAAGGAGCAAATAGACATAAGTAAGTAATGAGATGCAGTCAGAGCTGAGATGTAGAGAGAAGAGTTGAATAAGACTCCTAAGTTGTGGAGGTAGTGGAGTGGAGACGGAAGGAAGAAAAGGAGACTATATGGGATGAAAAGAAGAAATCACTGGAGACTTAGTTCCATTTCCTTCCTATATAGTTTTAAATTATGAATTAACTTGAAAGGAGTTATGCAGATTAAAATTTTTCCACGTATTTGGTGACAGCAGGGAGCTTTACTGTCTTCCATTTGGCTCCATTAACAAATTGCATATGGATTTACAGTAATAGTTACCTCAAGAGGGTTCCAACTCAAAAAGCAAAAGCAAACATGGCAATAGTTATTTACTAAATAGCTTGATATGAAAAATCTTATACTCCAAGCATTATTACACTTCACTGCTGTTTTGGGACCATGAAGGCATTATCCTGGCTGACTAGTTCAATCATTCATGAAGATACATAGTCTTTTGCATGGAGACAGCCAGCAGTCAAAATGAGCTTTATCACTTTCTGCTGATGCCACTGATGTCTAGAGGGTTGAATTCACATTTTTTTCCTGTGAATTTTGGCCTGGAAGGTTATTCATTTGACTGTCTTGAGAATCTGAAGGAGAAGTCAGAGTTCAGTTTACAACCAGTTTTCATTTTAAACCGTACCTTAGTCCGGTGGTCTCCAAAGTGGGGTGCATGCACCCCAGGGGGTGCGCAAGACGATCCATTGGGGTGAGGGAAGAAAATATTAGAACTTCTATTTATATTTATTTTATATCAATATACATATATTGGGGGTGCGTGCTCTACATTTTTTTTTTTACAGATAGGGGTGCACGAATATACATATACATATATTTTGGGGGGGGGTGCTCAAAAATGTTTTACTGATAGGGGTGCATGATCAAAAAAGTTTGGAGACCACTGCCTTAGTCCTCCTCAATATTTGACCAGCTCCTTGATTTGGCTTGAAAATTGCCAGGATTACTCTGTAAGGAAGAAACATTTGCAAAGCCCTAAGAAAACTGGGCACATTTAAGCAAACAAGCAACTACTTCCAGCTTTCTTTCTCTTTCATTTAAGTGAGTATTAATTAGAGTAGTGTCTAATGGGTAGCAGTAGGGTGATTATTCCTACAAAGCTCAGTTCACATATGTTAAAACATTTCAGGAAGGCCATTTGGCAAGTGTAATGAAAGTCCCTACTGGGAGTTTTGTGTGGTGACCAGGGATTATACATAGCTAAAGGAAATGCCAGAAAAATATTGGGGTGGTCAGCAAATGCAAGACATTTGCACCTTTGCAAACCATGGCTATGGTTATAAGTTCTGTGAAGAGGACAGCATCTTTTGCTATGCTTGCCCATAGTTCCTCCAACAGTATAGAGGGTAGTTCCTACCTATTGCACTTACAGTGGCTCCACTAGCAAGCTAGCCTGTTGAAAATATTAAGCCTTCAGGGTCTGCAGGTGAAGATAGAACTGGAATGTGGAACATAAAAGGTTGCTAGTGAAAGCACAAAGTTCAAGGCCTTCCCCTTGAAGTTCAAGGTCCTTTCCAACTGAAGTCCGTTGTTTGTTTTTTTACTAGTGCCAGTTCCACAGCTCCAGCAACATCTTATAACATCAGTTATATTTCGAAGCATCTGAAATTTAGCTGTTGTTCATTCAGAAACATGCAGCTCTAATTGCTTTCCTTGTAAGAGAGGAATGTGGCTTTTTCCCCCCATGGATGCACTTAAAAATCACAGTGAATTCACACAATAGGGTTATAACTTATCATCTCCAAAAAGTAGTTCACTCAAGAAGTCATGTCCAAGATGTAGTCAGTATAAGAAATCACATCAGCTTGTCTCACTCCTCAGAGAGACAAAGAAACCACTCTGGACCCACAAAGGTAAAAATGTCAAATCAAACAAAAATTGTATTAGTTTTCCTTGACACAATGACAGCTCTGACTGCATGTATAGCATCTAACAGCTATTTACTTCTTATATCCAAAAGCTATGGGCCAAATATCCTTGATGCAATTCCAGTGAAAATCAATGGAGTTAAATGAGGGAGGAAATGGGCCTGGAATTGTAAAAGGGTGTATTTTAAAAAATGTTATCTTTCATTTTATGATTTGGTACCAGTAACACAGATCTTGTGCATTTGTTTGTTGATTCCTGGGGAAGGCTGAGGTTTGGAAATGTGAGAAATAATCCCAAATGACAGTTGCAAAGATCAGTGTGATCTTTACCAAGATTCATTTTGAGGTTTGTATTAGGCCAGTATTCTATGATGTTGACAGACAAAAGCAGAAGGATAAAAAAAAGTGCTGAGCAAAACCCACAATACTGAAATCAAGACTGAGTAGCAAGGGCTGGTACAAAGGTATTTAACATGGATGAGAAAGTTGTAGCTGTAGGGCACAGGAAAGGGGGCATACCCATGTCAGGCTTGTGCCAGACCATACAGGGATATATAACACCAATCCCTTCAGCTCCACCTATATCTGTCAGTTAGTGCAGACTATCAGCATCATGTGCTCATAGTGAGGTATCCTGCTCAGTGAGTGAGTTACTGCTTGCTATACCAGTTTCCATTTCCAGATGTTTTCAGTAGTCTATGTAATAATCTAATCTGCAACAAGAAATACATAAATAACAGTGGTAAGGTTTGCAGCTAAAAGGAAAAGTCATACCCTCCTAGTCAGGAGTATGTGATGAATCCCATGGGTCAGCCAACTTTCAGCAGGAGTTGGCCAAATTAATTCGACTTGATCTATAAAGGTGGTTCACTGCTGCTGTCCCAACTGCTGACACTGATTGCTGCTGCTGCCATCACTGCCAGTTCTTCCCCTGATGATTGCCATCACCACCCTAAGTTTGTGAGGCAGAGACAATGGCTTCACTCATCCATGGCTTGCTGACTTTTGATTTATGCAGTCTCTAGGCCAAAGCCAGATCTGTACTAAGCATAGGTGCCAACTTTTATTTTTGCCAAGGTGGGCCCAAGATGTCCCTTCCTTCCACCCCCCAGCATGGCTGGACCAGAGCTGAGTGGAGCCCATGGTGGGGGCAGGAGTGGATGCAAGCTACCTGCTATGGGTTTGGGGCTCCTTGTCCTGCTGCCCTCCCCCTGGGAGCCCCATACTGGCTTTGCTGCCATGGCAAGGCGTCCCCTGCCCACCCGGCAGCAGCAGCAGTGCTCAGTTGTGACCCCTGCTGCTGCTGGGTTGGCAGCGGGCACCTCACCATGGTGGTGTGGCCAGCATGGTCTACCAGCAGTGGCACCGAGCCTCCGCCACCCACTCTGCCCTTGGCCCCCCATATACTTAGCACCTATTATATTAAGACTAACAAGATCAAGGCAATCAAAGATATTTATGGAGCATAAGAGTTTTGTCACCACAGCCTTTTTCAAAACTTTACCCGAAAAGGGAAGGTACAACAGTGATTGATCATTAGATTGATTGTTATTGTCAAGCTATCGTTTCTTCATCAAAGGCTGTTCTAATGCTTTTTTTAAAAGGAATAAGCAACCTAACCTCCTCAAGGAAGGCATGGACAGTAGGCACGTGTGAAGCTTCGGGTGCTGATTCAATTTGGAGGAGATTCAGCCCGATTTGGTGGGCGAATCTCTGAATTAAATCAGAGGACCAATTAAAAGGTATGAATCAATTCAAAGCTTTCTGAATCGATTTGGAGAGCTTCGGCAATTCGGGCAGTCCCTGCTGGCTGCCACGAGGAGCTGGACTTAGACTCAGTGCTGGTAAGTAGGGGGTGGGAGAAGGAGACCATGGGGGGACCCCTGTCAGGCCCCATCCCCTGCCTGCTCCCCCAACTGCCCCCTGACTCCCACCCGCTCTCCCAGCTCC
>NW_017728943.1:101963772-101985325 GCF_001723895.1 Crocodylus porosus
CTGGCCCTTTAGCCACCCCCTCCCTCCCCATTTCACTGGCCTTGGGGCTTCTGGGGGCTTATGGAAGAACTCCCCATGCAGTGGGGGGGTAGCAGGGATTGCCCCCCCCCCCCCACTTGGGAGCAGCTTGCAAGTGCAGGCTTTTTTTTTTTTCAAAGCCATGAGCTCTGGCAGGCAGAGCAGCCATTGAGAGCAGGCAGGGGATAGGCCTGTGTGATTCGGAGATTTGGCTGATTCAGCAGCAGCCGAATCTCCAAATCAGATTCGGCTGAATCGATTTGGGGCAGTGATTCAGTGAATCAAATCACTATACCCCAAATCGGCCAAATCTGAATCCAAAATGAATACTAGATGCTTTGCACAGGCCTAATGGACAGGAGTGGATCTGGTGGGTGTGGAGTGAGGGTGCAGTTGCACCCCCCTCTGATTTTTTGCTCCACCCAAGCTACCCCAGCCACCCATCCTTACTTATGCTATGTGGACAACTATTCCTCAGAGGCTGTCTGGATTTACTGCACTGGGCAAACCAGGAATGTAACTAGAGTGGGGTGAGTGGGGCAGCAGCCTCAGGTAACAGATACCACCACAGGTACACAATGATGCTGGCAGCAGAAGTTGCTGTGTGTCCCACTGCCCTGAGTGCCCAGTTGCCTTGTTATGCCTCTCGGGTAAACCTCATACAAAACTTCTTTCTGGGCTTTTGGGAACTCTATGTGGAAGGGAAAGAACACTTTTTTTTTTATGTCCTTGTGCTCCCCACTCCACCCTTGTCCCTCCAGGCATGTCACCTTTAAAAAATGTTCATGCTATAATAACTGATTATCACTGGTACAAGGTTTCCATTCACTGGTGTTTATCTTAACATCTCTATAAATGAACAGTTAAATCCAGGCTATTCTTCATTGCCCTATAATAGTTCCTTGCTCCTTGTTACTGAGCTTGACTTGCATCTGCCACCAAACTTTTTATTTGACTCCAGAATGTGCAAAACTATATACAAATGCAACAGGGGGTTATGTTGCCAAGTATCAAAGCTTCAAGTGCCAAAGGTTTTGGGTCCAAAGCATCCTCTAATGCTTCAGTGAAAGCTGGGTCAGATCTCTAGTGCACAGAAATTGCTCCTACTGGGTGCAGCTACACATGCACTATACTGCAGAATTGACTAATTAACTCCACAGTAAAGCATCACCATCTACATGTGTGCCAGTATTAAGGCACAGTAAATTAATTAGTTCTTTTGTAGGATAGTACTGTCAACAATGGTACTATTTTATGGTGGAGTACTTAACTTTGCCCAAACACATGCGCAGATGATGACAGGGGCTGGCTGGGGCACAAGGGTGCTAAAATACAGAGGCTGCTTGTCACCTAGCACCTCAGTGTAGCATCCTTGTGCCACTGCCAGCCTGATACCACCACCTGGAGCCCAGAGCTGACCTCCCAGGCCCCCTGCTAGCCCAGGGCTGCTCCAACCCAGCTCAAACTGCTGCGGTTCCAGGTGCATGTGTCAATGTTGCATCTTGGAGCAGCTGACTCCATTGTGAACTGTGCTGGAGTTTATTACATTACCTTAATGGCACATGTAGATGCACTCACTATGTTCCTTCTCCTGTCCCTGGGCACAACCCTGCTTCTTCTTCCCTGCCTCCACACTCCTGGTATCCTTAGGTTAGTGTGAAAATGGTAAACAGGAGTCACCTAGGATGTGGGGAGGGCTGGCAAAATCCTGCTTTTCAGGCCTGCTTTACTGATGGGTAAACTTACTTTTGCTGAGAGCAGAGGTCTGCAGGCAGAAACAAGCAACTGTTAAAAAGACCAGTTATTCCTGACAAGCATTTCTGATGCCTGACTCTGCTGTTAGGGGTTAGAAGAAGGGCTTTGATTGATAATATTTATTTTGACCTAATGGAGAAACCCTGTCTACACAGTGGTTTGAAATGTTAGCAGTAATGATACAGCAGCACCCATGTTACACACCTACCAGCTCTCCTCATGTGTTTGCTCAGGGCAGGCACGGCTTTGAAAGCCTCAGGACCCAAAAGTTATTTGAAGACCCTAAGCAAGTCTAACTCATGCTGACATTGTGCACACAGGAAAAGAAGCTGATAGACAGTGAGCAGATAATAAGTACCCACAACTAGAGTGCCTCCAAAGTAGAGTAAATGTAATTATATCATCAACTGAGTGCAGGTATGCACAGTCCTAACCAAAGGGTAACATATTCTATTCTTTATTCTAGGAGTCCTCTACCTGCCAAGCTGATTATGCATCCTCTCCCCTTCTATAGACTGTTTGTCAGTCAGGTTTAAGTAACAACTCTCCAGCCATGTTTTGACTAGGAAGGGTGAGTAAGGAGATTAAATTACTTTTGGTAAAGTGATCATTTGAATATAGGAATGGTCAGACAGGGTGAGGCAGTCATTATTATTATTGTTTATATTTCAGTAGCACTTACCTATTTCAGCCAAGATTGTGACCCCATTGCTCTAGGTTCTGTACAAAAACAAAAAGAGAAGTAGTCACTTCCCAGCAACGCTTAATGCAAGGCTCTGATTTAGCATGACAATTAATCTTATGTGTAGACTTACACATATATACACACAGTTAGATCACTGGCCCTACATAGGAGTACATGCAATACTTACTGGCATACCACACACATCCTCTTCCCAACAAGTAGCCATCCCAAATTAGGGTGCATGTCCTAAGCAAGGAAGCTGATTTCTGTGCAAAGACAGAAGTATGGGGAGGCTGGAATGGCTCTGCTCCCTTCTCAGCCATCTTTGCCATGCTACTACTTGTGCCTCAGTCTGAATTTGGGAGCATCTGTGATAGGGTCAAACCTCTAGCTTTTGGCTGAGCTCCAAGGGGAGGACCAGGGACACTGAAGCGTGGATTTTGCCCTTGCTACATATGGCCAGCATTTATCCATGTTGTTAGGACCAGATGGGCTAACCCAACAGGCAGAGGCTAAGTCCTCAGCAGCACCCAAGCAGTTGGTCAGACTGGGCTGGGGCTGATGTCTGGTCTTTCCCATGGGGACACTGATAAGGAGTCAGGTGACCAGGAGGAACCTGTGGGAACTGTGAGCCCCTGACAGAGAGACTATAAAACCCCTCCTACTTCCTGTAGGACTTGTCCCAGCAATAATCAGAAAGTCATGGAGTGTAGGGTTGTAAGGGACCTCCAGAAGTCATGTAGTCCAATCCCCTACCTGAGTCAGGATCTTCCCTATCCAAACCATCCTATACAAATACATCATTTAAACTCTACATAAAGACAACCATCAACCCTGACACAACAGAGTGTGGGGCCACTGCTTAGCAACTCAGGAGAGCTGGTTACCGGTACCTAAGAGAAAGCTGAACTCCTGAATGACTACTTCACCTCCGTCTTTCACCAGACCAAAGGGAAAAACCACACCAGGTAGAGTAGAGGATAAACACAGTAGGAATAATCGGCTTCCTACTATTGCTGTAGAACTGGTGTATGACTAATTAAAAAATTAGATGTATAAAAGTCAGTGGGACCAGATGATCTTCATCCAAGAGTGCTGAAGCAGCTGGGTGAAGTCATAGTAGAACCCCTGGCAAAAGTCTTCTACAGCTTGTGGCACTCTGGAGAAGTCCCTGAGGACTGGAAGATGGTCAGTGTTGTGCCCATCCACAAGAAGGGCAGGAAGGAGGACCCAGGTGACTTTAGACCGTCAGCCTCACTTCCGTCTGTAGTTCCCCATGTCCTCCTCCTTGCCTTTTTTAAAGAGGGGAGCTACATTCATCCTCTTCTATTCTTCTGGTATCTGGCCATGTCTCCCATGACTTCATGAAGACCATTGCCAAGGGCTCCAAGATCTCCTCTGTCAGTTCCTTCAGTACCCTGGGATGAAGTCCTGCTGACATGAATTCATTCAGACTCAGCAAAAGCTCTCTGACCATCTCTTTTGTTATCTTCTTCCTCAGCTTGCTCCCTTCTGTATCCAGATAATCCTATAGGTATCTGGCTTATTTTTTTTGTAGTGAAGACTGAGGCAAAGTAGCTGCTGAGTAGCTCCACCTTTTTTGCATCTTTTGTTAGGCGTTTCCCCTGGCTTGTTAACAGAGGACACACAGTTTCCTTGGTCCTTCTTTTCTGGCCAACATACTTATAGAACCTCTTCTTGTTGTCTTACCCTCCTTTGCCAGTGCAGCTTGTTCTTTATCTTTGGCTTCCAGATTTTGTCCTTGCAAGTTCTTACTATTCCCTGGTACTCTTCCTTTGTGACCTGCCCATTCTTTCATTGTCTGTTTATTTTC
This sequence comes from Crocodylus porosus, assembly GCF_001723895.1. Classification (NCBI taxonomy): domain Eukaryota; kingdom Metazoa; phylum Chordata; order Crocodylia; family Crocodylidae; genus Crocodylus; species Crocodylus porosus. The sequence goes on from NW_017728943.1 coordinate 101,968,065, forward strand.
CTTTTTCATTTGAAACATTTTAGAAGCTCCTTGTACAGCCACATTGATCTCTTGTCATTCTTCTTGTGCTTCCATTATAGTGGGACAATTTCTTGTTAGGTTTCCACTACTGTGCTTTTTAGACTCTCCCAGCTCTCCTGGACACGACCTGCTGGGGTTGGATGGTGTGGTGGGGATGCCTGGGGCAGGGCAGGCTCCTGGAAATGCCACATCTGTATCTCCCCAGTGAAAGGTGAGGATGGGGCACCAGAAAGCCCCAGCCCCCACTACCTTGTGGGTGACCCCATGAAGGAGAAAGGCTAGGAGAGCACACCCTGAGAGAAAAGCATCTGGCAGTAATCAGAGTGAGGGCCCAGAGCAGAGGCCAGAGTGTGACCCAGCGTGGGGCAGCATGAGCGTGGAGGGCTGTGCAGAGTAGAGCCCGGGTGGGACCTGAAGGGCTGTGTGAAGTAGGACTGGAGTTGAAGGAAGGGGCCCGAAGGCCTGTGCAGAGTAGGGCCTGGGTGGGACCCAGAGGGCTGTGCGGCGTAGGGCCTGACCGGAGACGGGGTGGCCCAGTGAGGGCCAGAATAGTATGGCCCAGAGAAGGAACCAGGCCAAGGCCCTGCCCACATGACAGCAGTGAGGCACACAACCCTGTGCTGCTGCCCCTGCTGCTGCCACATGGGCAGGGGACACCTCAGGGCAGCGTGGAGCTCACAGCAGCAAGGAGATCCCTGCGCAGCCCTGCTCTGCCATGGGCTGCAGAGGCCCAGGGGGAGGGCAGCAGGGTGGGAACCCAAGCTTGCAGGGGCAGCACACACTGACCCCTGCCCCGCACACAGAAGTGTGGCATTGGTGGGAGCTGGCACCACCCTCTGGACAAGCTGCCTGCAGCCCATTCCACTTCCCACTGGGGCCCTGTGGCCATGCATTGTGGTCCCATGCCCCATGCACTGCGGGGCTGGGCAGAAGCCCCAGTTCCTGCCCTGCCCAACTCCATCCCTCCCTCCCTATGGGGGCCTCAATCCCCTTCCCACTCACGTACCTTCCAGAGCTGCTCTCCAAGCTGCCTGGCAGCCATGTCCATATACATGCACAAGGGATCCCTTGTCTACCACCCTTCTCCCACTCCCTCCCAGCCCCTTGCAGGCTGGAACTCTGGCAGCCCACAGAGGGCTCATTGCAAAACTGCAAAATCTATGGGTTTCTCTGCTAAAATGAAAAATCTGAGTTTCCTGCAGTAAAGCAGGAAATCTGTGTTTCAGTCTGTTTTTCTGTTGGAAATAGAAAACGTGGATCCCTGGTGATTCCATTGCTGAACCCAAGGATTTGTTCCAGTGCCCCCTTGAAGGCCAAAAAAATTAAAATGTGGATCCAAAGTATGCAGTTCGAGGTTATTATGGCAGTAAAAAAGAACAAATAAAAATGTACTGAGTTACAGAAAATAAACTGAATAGTAGAAATATTTTCTAACTTTATTTGCTGAGGCCTGGATCTGGCTCCCATTATAGTATAAGGAGTTATTCAGACTATACTGTAAATATAACATATATTGTTCACACTATATACACATATATATGCATATGCTTGTCACACCATTTATCGATATATAAAATGCTCTTTTATAATGCATAAGTATCAGCATTATTTTCTTCATGGGGTATAATATGTCAAGCACAAAAAATATCCAGTTACCAATCCCTAGAGCTATCCAGCCCCCAACACATCCATCTTAATATTTTCAGTTGCTATTGTGTTCTTGTTTAGGTTTTGCTAAAATCAGCCCCCTTTTTACAATGGTCCAACAAAAACAAAAACACATTTTGCTGTTCTAAATGCATATGAAGGTTGGAACATGAAAGAATGTAAATTAAGCCATGAAGCAAACACTTGCATATAACCACTTTATATAACATGGGTTCATCTTTTTAATAATCCATTGTGCGATTATGGAATGAAATAGCAAGGAAAAAGATAAAGCAGCAAACAAAAATAATGGAGACCAATTACTAAAATGAAACATACTAATGTACCATGAGATTAATGGAGCTTACTTTAAAATGGTGTTTTATTGAATTAGGCACAACTTGACCTATATTGGAAAACTGAAGGAATTATGGTGATTATACTGGGATCATGCCAGAAAGCAACTTGGCTATATTATTATGCTCAAATGAAGCAGCTTCAACCATAATATGCATTACTAAATAGACAAGGACAGTAACAAATTACAGTGAGGAAAAGTGAGGGAGTGGATAGGGCATTTTATCACTGCATGCTAAATGCATGACCATAGATCATCTGTCTTGCTGAGGATGGTACAGGGAGGTGAGGAAATACCAGTCTTCTCAAGAAATGAAATCAAATACTGGCACAAAGCCACTGTGTAAGGATCTCTCTTGATGGAATTTAAACACACATAGGAAGTCTGAGGATCAGTATGTCAATCAAATGTTTCAGAAGAATCAGAAAAACACAGGTCCCTTTTACATACAAGATGGTCTTGTTTAGCTTATATGTCATCTCCACATTACCATCAGGCCAGGCTGTTCAAAACAAGCATTATTTATAAAAGAAGACGGTCACAGGTGTGCATAATATAAAATATTCCTGAAAGAAGTGCTAAGCTGTTCATAATTAAAAAATGAAGACAAACCCTGCCTTGCTTGCACACTTGTTCCCTCATAGAACCACTGGAGATGCAGCCGAGGCCAACCTTTATGCCAATAAAAATTATAATCATCTTGTAATTCATACACAGAGCACAAGTCTGCTGTAAAATAACAGGGCTGGAAGAGATTTCAAGGATCATCTTGTACTGTGTTCCCACACAGATGCAAAATTCACTGTTCTCAAACCATCCTGAATAGACGTCTACCCAGCCTGTTCTTGAAAAGTGCCAGGGAAGGAAATTCTGCAACTTCCCAGGCAACTCGTTCCATTGTCGTACTGTTCTTCCAGGTAGGAGATGTTGTTGAGAACTCATCAAATTATTCTTTGCTAGAGTTTCAACTCACCTTCAAAAGTTCTTCCATCTTCCATCGAGTGTATGCAGGTGCAATGCAAAGGGGGTTCATGCAGGTGCACGTGCACCCCTTGAGCATGGCGGTGCACCCCCTACAAAAAGACACCACTGACACTGTTGGTGGCATCTGTAGGTGGTTGCCGACCCCTGCTCAGCACTCGCCCCCTGCCGGCAGTCCTGGTGGCATCTGTGGGAGCTCTCCCGCTTACTGCTGCCACGCTCCCACCACCGCTGTGCCACCCCAGCCACTGGGGGCACGCGTCATTCATGAGTGTATGCCTTATCTAAGAGGTCATAAATCAGTAAGCAAAGTAGAAAGGAAAACCTCCAAATAATCATTTTGTTTTTCCAGATGCAGCACATTTATTTAGGGGAAGAGAGCATAGATTAACCAGCTCCCGGTGAAGTTTAATCTCCTCCACTTATCTCAGTGCAACTGATGAAACTGCTTGAGAACAAAAGTGGTTGAATAACTCCCATCAAATAACAAAAAAATTAAAAAATCAAAGTAATATTAAAATTATTGAATTGCCTAACATTATTATATAACATTATATTATCATATATTGTCACTTAATTTAAAATTGTGATATCTTTAGTCAATGAGATTTATTATGGATTAAGGTTCTAATCTGTGAGCAAAAGCTAGAGCTGTACTCAAAAGCTGGTCTTGAGATTCTCAGATACAGTTCTTTTTTAAATTCAGTATTGTCAAATAATGTTGCTGGACTGAAGAACAGCCTAAAGGATTCACATTGGGCATTTTTAGAAATATTTTGCATTTCTGTAAGCTGTAGACCTATTTCTCTGTTAAATATTCTTTTCATGGACTTGTTGCAGCCTCCATAATTTCCTTGATACACAATTTTCTTTCTCAGTTTAGAGCCAGCCTTTTAATGAAGAAAATTAAGCCATGGCTGAGCTGTATATATATTGTAATACAAGATCCTAATAGCAATGCCGGTGCATATTATATAATGTACAACTCAACAATGCATGAAAATCATCTTAAGCAAGCTCCTCCGCTAATGCTTTTGACTTATTATGAAGTAATACTTCCAACCTTTATTTGGATTTATACCAGCTAAAGATCTGCCTCTACGTTTGAAAGTATATGAACATAAAAAAGGCAGGCTGAAGCCCTGTATTACTGATGTGCATATTTGATATCTCCCTCTTATTGTTTCCTAATTGCTAAGTTTTCTTTTTCCCTAAAGAATGTATTAATGTGTCAGTGTAATGTAATATAAAATAGCTGAAATAATATTTCATATTAGTCTGAGAATTAGAAACCTCAGCCTCTCCTTGAGATACAGCACAAAGGTAGAGCTGGTATGGACTCCATTTGATTTTCAAACGTGCCTGATATCTCCATCACCAGCTCCTGTCATGTTGCATTACTTCTCACAAGTCCTTGCTCTCAACTGTTCTTCTTTCAACTTGCAGTTTTAATCAGAACTGGGAGGGGACAGGCAGAAGTGGGGTGGAGGGCAGGTTACAAAGGATTTCCAACCTCTGCAAAGATCTAAGCTGGCAAGTTCTAAGAACTATATAGTGACAACAGGCCATGCAAGAACTTCTACTGAATTATAAGAAGCTTTTTTTTTTTAATTTGGAAAATTCAGGAAAGATGTTTACACTGAAAATCCCATTGAAAGAGCCCATGACACAGTTAGTTATTACATACCTGTAATGATTCTGATGCAGCATATAAGGGAAAGCCAAAATGGTACTAGGTACCAACACACATCTTTGCCTTGGTATTAGCTTTGATCAAAACCCTATTTACCCATATCTAAGATGCCCCTGAATTTAAGATGATTGGAATGGAGTCCCTGGAGTGACCTTCCTGCCACACTCCCGGGTTTCACATATGCAAGCAAGAGCACAAAGGGATATCTCTGGAACTACTGTCAGGCAATACAGCCCCCCACTACAAAACCTTAGGGGTACTCTAAGTGTTGCTAGTTTGCAACAACCTCATTATGTCCCATGGTTTGCCTGATCTTATTCCCTCTGGGGCCAGCCATCTTTGAGGCTTCAGTGTCTGACTTCAGACCTCTTGGAGGTGACTCATTTAACTTCAGGCAGATTTGTCACAGCTGGGGTCCTGCAACTCGGATTGTTCTGGCTTCTGTTGGCACAACCCAGCAAGGAAATCCATCCTCCTGTCCTGTTTCTCATATTGCTATTAACAAGGCTTAAGATAAGAACCTCAATCATGAAAAGGCATTAGCAGAAGTCAGTAATGAAGCATTTAAGATGCTTAGAAAAAAAGCAACATGAGTATGAATTATTTGAACATGGAGACAGTAACAGGGTGGTTGTGCACCTGGGGAAGCCACAATGCATAGGGTAGCACTGACTGCTGCTGTGTCAATGGTGGTTGCACATTCAGCTGCCACTGCAGTCACAGGTATTTTTCCATCCTACACAAAGGCAGCACCTGGGGCTGCTGGCCTGATTGCCCCCTCCCAGTTACACTATTGCCCAGGGAATTACACAAGGTAGTAGATTTCTGATGTGATAGGCAAGGATTTCTTTAGGTGATATCTTTTATTGAACCAACATCATAGTTGGGATGGAGTAGGTTAGGTGAAGAAGATGGTGTCCCAGTTTTTTCCAGAATTCTCCTGTGTAGTTACCATATTTACTCAAATCTAAAATGACCCTGAATTTAAGATGACCTCCCCCCCCCCCAAATTAGATTCTATACATGGAAAATGTATAAATTCATTATAATTTCCATGAATAGAATTTAATTACTGGTGGGTTGTTTTTAATTCATCCTTCCCACTGCTGCATGGGGGCAAGCAATGGGGAGGCAGGCGGTGTGGGGAGGTCAAGCAGCCTGCCCCCCTGCTTGTGCCTGCCCCTCTGCCACCTTTGCCTGCCACCGTACAGTCTTGGAGCCTTCCTTCCCCCTCAGCCTTTGCTCCCACCTCCTCCTTTACCATTGCTTCATGCCAGCAGGCTTCATCTCCATTTTAGCCTGAGGCACTGAGCATGGCCCTAGACCAGCACCCATAGCAGCCCTATGGGCTGTACACTGCTGCTGAGGGGCTGGACTGGGGAAAGTAATCAGTGCCCCAGGAGTGTGCATAGAGCCTGCCAGCACAGAGTAAAGGTAATGGGGAGGAGGGAGGGAGCAGACAGGGGGAGAAGAGGCTGCAGAGAGGCGGAAGATGGGCAAAAGAGGAGATAGCAGGGTACCAAAGGCAGTGGGGGAGGGTGAGCAGGCAGCAGCTGACGCTATGGTCCCAACCCCAGGTAGGGCCTAGAGCCTGAGCCACAGAACCTGCCTGCTCCCTTGTATGCAATTCTAAAACTAGGGGCTTTTCATCCCATGTTAAATCCTATGACCCCAGCTGACTTCCTGCCCTTTGGGCGGGGGGCTGGACTCAATGATCTTCTGAGGTCCCTTCCGCCCTAATGTCTATGAAATGGGGGGGAAAAAAAAACACCTCATCTTAGAATGAAATAAATATGGTATGTTTCATATATGGAGTTGTATGTGTTAGCTAGAGGGTTGCAGATGATGAGTCCCCTTAGGACAATGTTATATTTCTTTCACAATCTTAGGAAGATATCACTCTATAGTCTGACTTTCTTTAGGCTGTGGATCTTTCATTGTAGGCTGTGATCTTTGGGTGATCCCTTTTATAGAACAAACTGCATAGGGACAGCCCAACTATGCAGCTGATTCAATAAAAAGGTATCACCCAAAGAAATCTTTGCCTCTAGAATAATTCTTGGACCATCAGGACTACAAGATCACTCTAACACAAAAATAGATTCCTGATGTGACCCTACTAACACCACAGTAGATTTCTGATGTGTTACTTATTTCATTTACTATGATGTTACTGAATGAATCTTTGCAGGTTCTCAAAGTAGTCTTCCTGCTAAAATAAAAAAAGTGTTTTTAGGAAGCACTAGGAAGTTTTTATGATAACACTGTGCAGTGAACCCCATTCTTCCCAGCAAAAAAAATAATCATGAGATTACATTAAAATAACAACAGACCACAATGCTTTATTCATGATAATTGCTTCTCAGTTTCTAGCTACAAACATTCTGGGAATTTCAAGAAGAAAGTTGGCATCCAGCAACAAGATTTAGATGGCACAAAGGTTTGTTCTCAGCTCTTCTCAAAAGCACCTGTTAAACAGTAAACTAGAATTGTTGTTTGCTTTGTATTGTTAATCAGTGTAGGATTTCCTTTTCTTGCAGTTGGTATAAGGAAGGAAATATAAAAGCCTCATTGGAGTTGGGGAGATTTAGGCCCTCCTGAGTTTTAATATTGATTTACATCCATTTTGGCAAATGTGGCTTCTGAATCTGGGTGCCACAGTTTTCTGGTGACTGACCTGGGGTTCCTTGGCCTGGCCTTCAAGGGTGATTTACTCTCTTTCTACTTTCACTGACAACCTCAGGAGTTAGGGTGCTCCATGCCACCCAGTGCTGATGGAGCTTTATTGTTTTCTGCTGTGACTCAGAGATGGAAAAAATAGTGAGATACAGAAGAGTCTGTGGGATAAGATGATTGACTTCTAATGGAGGTAAATTTAATATGTACTACTAAAGGCATAACTTGGCATTGGCTCACATAGCAGAGTATGAGTGTCAAGCTCCAGTAATGTGCTGAATATGTGTATTGCACTCACATACATATATGCTTACATACATATTCCATACACATTTGTGAGTCAGTCTAACCATTGATGGAGTCTTCCACTTGTTTGGCCAACTTGCTACAGCACCCAGGTATTGTTTACAGGTATAGGCTGCATAGAGGAAAATGCCAAGAGGTCTCAAACTACAAAGAGGAATTAACCTGAGTGATAAAAGCAGGAAACATAGCAACTGTTGTTGTCATTATAGGGTGCCATGCAGCAATTGGTGCATGTCTGTTAGTCTTCTCACAAAATATAGCTGGAATGTCAAAAGACAAAACAAAGACAAGTATCCACTGTTCAATGGGAACTCAGCTCTCTAAAAGCCACTGACAGTGTCCTCACTATTAACTGAGCAGAATCTGTTCCACTTCAAGGACCTATCATAATACAGGAATTAACCACATGAGAAGCTTATATATTGTTTTTTATCATTTGCCAATGGAATGACTAATACTTTACTTTTTCCTTATTTAAAAAAAATAGTTGTGACCAAGCTGAGATGATACTAACTGCAAGAAAAGGCAGCTTTGCACTGATTACTAGGGTAAAAACAACAGTGTTTTTGAGAAGAGCTGAGATTAAATCTTTGGGTTGTTCAGAATTCAAATGAGATTAAATTGGGTCATAGTCATACAGACTTTAGCCACTTCCCCTCAAACATGCAACACTCTTTTTGCTTTCTATTAGAAGAATAGTATGGAGAATGAAGCAGGATGTGGAGTATACCTTCTTTTTGCAAAGCATAAAACCTGTGGCTTACACCGATTGCTTGAATCGTCAGCCACCCTGGGGAGTCAAAGTCAGGGGGGGTGGAAAAATAATCACCTAATCTTTATACAAAGCAAATAAGAATTTTACAACGTAGTTTCTGAGCAATACAGGAGAAACAGATTCAGAGTTTATAAGCAGAATGAATTCTAAGCATTTGGATTCAGTTTGAGGAAGAAGCAGAATTGCAAATTTATTATGCATATCCAGAAACTGGCTGGAAACAGCAGCAGCAGTTTGAATGTTTTATTTTTAACACTGTTTCCAAAGCCAAATAATATGTAAGTGTTTTATTCAACAAAGGTCCCCGTCAGTCCCTTTGTTTTTGAGAAGCCATTGATTATAATTGTTCTCAGTTATTTTTAGTCAACCACAGAGGGCAAGATTTTCCAGTCACTCAATGACTTCAGTGGAACTTTTTATGTGCTCACCCACACAGACTCAGGTTGTGCAACCTAGCTTATACATGATTTGGCATATAGTTCATGACAAATATAAACTATTGAAAAATTGAGATTTGCTGCTTAATTTTGAATGGATATATAGGTCACCTGGTAGGTTTCTGTTCCCTGATTGAATGAACAGTTTAAGAATATGATTTCTCAAGAAAATAGTGAATTTTATGTCCATGAACTTGAATTTCTCAAGTATTTGCTGATGGATGATCTCCTGTGAACAATCCTGCCAGGAATTCACTTGCTAGAATATCTGTGGCAAGCAAACACAAAAAGTGTGAATACATTTAGAGCTAATTTTTTGAAAGAGGTGTAACCGGGGTAGTACTCCAGGAGGTACCCCCTCTCCAACTGAAGGGATCAAAGCAGGTACACAAGCACTGTGGGAGGTATAGGGACTCCCCTCCCCCTATAGAGCAGAGCCAGACCACCAATGAGGACTTAACCATATACCTTTAATACTGGGAACATAACAGGCATAAATCAGAGGGTATAGTGGACACTAAATGCCCCAAGGGGTCAGGATTCAACAAAGGTTAGATACTTACAATCATTGACAAAAAAAACCCAAACCAAAACAAAACCCCCCCACAAAACACAGGGTTAACAAAATATAAAACACAAAACAGCAGAACAGACAATGCGGGTTGGTGAAATATAAAAAAAGGCACAAAATGCAAAATGTCAAATGACAAGGAAATGTAGGGCCTTGGTACCTGGAGGGGGGAAAACACAATGGCCCCTTTCCACTGCAAGAAGACCTGCTTCTTGTTAGCTCACTCACCTTATGTCTCCTCAACTAGGACTTGAACCTAGATCTTCTTTGTGGTAAGCAGGAACACTGCTACACAGCCACCACTGATGGCACTGCTGTGGCCTGCTAGGGGTCTTGACCTTCCCAGAGCCCGGCCTCATGTCCAGCTGCCTGGCCTCTGATTGGAGAAGCCAGAAGTAGAGCTGGGAACCTCTTAGATTGCTGCTCAGATCCTGGCTGGAGCTGGGGAGCCTCTGCTGCTGGCTGCAGCCTCTCCCGGGGGATCCTGGAGCCCAGTGGAGAGCCTCTCCTGCCAGCTGCATGCCGCACTGCTGAGGGTCCCACTGCTGCCTGCAGGTCCTGCTCTTTCAGGCTCTTCTGGGGCACTGCTCCTACCCTGTTGGCTCAGCTCTTGCCAGATCTATAAAGCTCCTTCCTTGTTGTCCCTCACTGGTCTCTCCTGAGTCAGCCCACGCTGCCCCTTTTATCCCCTTCCAGGTGACCCAAGGGGCCAATCAGGGGACATAGTGGGGGTGAGTCTCTGGGGCCTGACTGGTGCAGAAAGGGAATCCCAAGTCCTCCAATCATCTTTTACCCCTTCAAAACCCCTGGACCAAATCATTGCCAGCCAACCTGTCACAGAGGTGAACATTTCATTGTAGGAATTGTTGTTGTAGGGTTCTCCCAGCTCTCGGAGACTTCACAGCTTTACTGGATCAATGGAATAGTCAAAACGGTTGTTGTAACTCCAAAGAAGTTTGCAGAAAGCTAACTCAGTGCCAAAGATTAAAGGTATCTTGGTTCCATATGCAAGGTGAGGGAAGGGCTTACAGTTTCTTTGCCTGGGCTATTGGAAGGGACCTATTAAATGGTGTAGTTTGTACAGTTATGTGGGTTTCCCTCACAGTCATTCCCACTGCCCTGATTTTTGACTACCAGTTTTTTGCCTCCTCTTCAAACAAATTGGCTCCAACTTCCTTTGTATTCGACACCCAAGTTTCAGGAGGACAAAAGTGAACCCTCAGTCAGCTGCAAAAAAACAGCAGCTGCTGCAGCAGTGTCTCAATGTGCAGCTACCATTAGCTTTGCCACAGCCACAGCTAACGGCAGCGTACCTCAAATCTAGCTACTACCCAGAGCATGGACCTCCTCTGCTTTGGTTCTGACCTCACTGGGAGCTGTTGCCTATGTTGGCCCTTCCTACGCGCCATTTAATATCTTTGGCCCTTCAGAGTGATACAGTCTATTTCTTCCCTTCTCAATACATCATCTCAGACCACTGGCTTCTGGGTTCTTTGTGTACCTTATTTCCTTCCCACAGTACCCAAGGGGCTGCATCTTCATTTGAGGCTGGAAACCAACTTCAAGCAGCCAATTTTCTTCCTGAAAATACTCTGCCTGTCTTGATTCCATGAAGAGGTCTAGGTGATTTGAAGCATGTGTATGGTATTAGGGCCTGTAGTTGGTTGCCCTGGTATATCAACCAGGACCCTGATCATAACTCCTCCTCTACCTTCTCCCTAGGCTGACCAGCTTTTTAAAATGCGAAGGTGGGACACATGCCCGCGTCCCTGAACCCACCGCCCACAGGCAGCACAACTGGAACAGAGCCCGTGGGGGGCAGGGAAGATGCAGACTGCTCACTGCAGAGCTTGGGGCTCCACACCCTGCTGCCCTCCTCGTGGGACCTCTGTGGGCCAACTCCATGTGGGAGGAAGGAGAGATTTGGTGCTGGTGTACCCCCTGCTCACCCAGAAGAGTGGGGGGCACAACTCCACACCGTTGCTGCCACCTCCACTGCTGCCAGGAGGGCAGGGGGCACCTTACCATGGCAGTGCAGCTGACATGGGGATCCTGGCAGTGGTGGTGGCGGTGGCGGTGGCAGTGCCAAGCCTCCCTGCCCCACCCTGCTCTCCTGCACCAGCCGCAGAGGCCCCCATGTGGAAGGCAGCAGGGTGGGAAGCCCTGCGTCCTGCAGCAGAGAGCCTGCATCCTCCCCCACCCCGTGCACAAATCTGGGGGGGAACATACCCCCCATGCCATCCTCCCTGGGAGAGCATACAGTGGTGGGGAGTTGGCACCTCTGCCGCCCCATGGATGAGCCACCCATGGCTCCATCCTGCTCCCTGGCTGGGCCACATGGCCATGCACTTCTGCCCCTGCCCCAGACTCTACACAATGCTCCGGCTGGGCAGCGCCCCCAGCCCCAGCCCCAGCCCCAACCACCACTCCCCAGCCCCTCTTTCACCATGGGGGCCTCAATCTGCCCCTGCCCCCACTCCCTTCCCATAGGTTTACTTGCAGGCAGCTAAGGGAACTGGTCTCCACACTGCCTGGGGGTGTATTCCTCGCCATGTGCATATAAGTGCGTGCACACATGCATGTGGTGCCCCGCTGCATCCTATGCCCCCAGCTGCCCCTTCCAGGCTGGAGCTCTGCCAGCCTGCAAGGAGAAACTCACCATTTCCCACATTTTTATCCTTCAAAGGAGAAAATTCACATTTTTCCGCAGTGAATGGAAAACCCAGATCCCTGTACGTGATACTGGGATGGCAGTTGTGTGTGTCAAGGGGAATCCAGGACAAATGCTGTTCCCAAGTCATTCAGCCTGAGACTGGCACTTGGTTAATATTTCAGGACTATCACACCCAATTAGGGATGGGTGATCACATTACTTCTCCCTGGCCTAGTTCCTCAACTGAGGATTGCCTCAGATTCACATGCTAGACAGAACTTTATGGTTCTGGGGCCACACTTTTCATCTTTCTAGAGGTTCCTGAAAGGCAATCTGTTCACTGTTGCTGGGGAAATGTTTAACTTTGTTTCACAGCTGCTGCTTCTGTACTGGTACCTTTGGGAGCTACTGTAAGATAGCATAGAGGGTACATCTCTATCATTTATCCCTCTTGATTCAACAATTGGGTTCCATTTATTTTCTGCTCTGTCTCTATGATTTCCATAAATAAATACAAATAAAAAAAAGTTATGGGTGATCATTTATGCCACTTCTTTTGGAAGACTAAGAGTTAAAGATATTCTATATGCAAGAGTCTATGGTTTTTTAAAAGAGATTAAACAAACAGGGTTCTATAGAAATCCCTATAAAACCAATTCAATAGAAAAGAATGTACTTTCCACAGAATTTCAGGCATACAGGTTGGCTTTAAAATGCAATAGTAAGGTTATCACTTTCTATTAAAAGCTAGGTTTTGTGTTTTCCCTTTCCCATAAAGAATTATAGAGCAACACATAAAAAAAAAAGTCTGCAGATAAATCAGCCCTTCAGAAGTCAGAGTCGCAACGAAGTCATTTGTGAACCCATCTACAAACTGAAGAAAGGTACTTGTTCCACAGACAGTTTGTTTTCTGCTACAAGAAATGTGCTGTTGGTGAGCTTCTGTTTAAAAATAGATGCACTCTATATACTGTATTAACGTGTGGTGAGGTCGCCTACCACTTCCTGTATGAGTTGTGTATAAGTGCCCATGATATGAGCACTCTGACAGGAGGCTTTCACAAATTGTTGCTTCTGAAGCTTTTGTAAAGAAAGATTAGAGAATAAAGATTTATAACAGACCTCACAAAGCTAGTCTAAAGCTGAGCAAAATGAGGCATGCCATAGGGTAACCTCTCTCTTACAGTTCAGCCAACTAGCACCCAACACTATGCCACTACTCCTGACCCCAGCATAACCAGCTATAACTATTTGGTGTGTGAGGTAAGATTGTTGGCATCTATGACTCCTTACAACACATTGAAAGCAGGAAAATAGTATGGCATGAATACTACAAGGTTTCAGAGCTGGAGTACCTATGTGTCAGCTCTCTCTAAAGACACAAGCTAGTTCACAGGAACAAACCAAACTATTTTCTTACCACAATTACAATTTTGTAACTACCCTTTTCTATTTTTTATCCCCCTTTCATTGTATTTTATTCTTCATAAGCTAAGTATTTCCTTTGTGTGAGCTTTGTCTGTTGTTGTATTCCCTTGTTTTCTCTTCTCTTTATCTCTCCCCTCTGTCCCATTGGCCCCTAATACACACCTCGTTCCCAAATCTTTCTAGGGTCCATTTCTTAGGTAGGACACCTAGTTTTGCTTTACTGTTCACTTTCCTCTACTCTTTCCTGTTCATGTTTATTTTCTCCTCTGCCTATTTGCCCTGTCTCATAAACACGTAGATATACACAAACATCCTTTCACTTTTCCTGTCTTACTGGCAGGAGGGAATGAATAAGTCAGAGAGCATGTGGGTATCTCCAGCTTCAAAGGTCCAACCTGTCAGAAGGGTATCAATTAGAGATTTCCAGAAAACGAGGATTTTTTTCAGAAAATAAAAATCAAACCAAAATAAAACAATTTAGACTGAAAGCAGACCTTCAGGTTTATGTTTGTTGATCACAAAATGCACCAATGATCCTGTGCATTTATGCCAAATTCTGCCTAATCATGTGGTGGTTTCATAGCTAAAAATGCCTGCAAAATGATGAAGCTGGTATTTTTTGAGATGAAGCACAAGATACTATAACTGAGAAATAGAAATGATTTTCTGTGTAATTCTGATGAGGGCTAGGTATATAAAGGAAGTAAATGTTATTATAATCGTGGTAAAAGCCATGTCTCAGTCAAATAAAATCTGTATAATTTCCAATCTGTCAAATTTTTGCATCAGTCATTAACTTGATACAAATTGAGGTTTTTATGGGTTTTCTTAAAAGGCAGGTTTTAAGATCCAGGAAGTCACAGCTTGAGTGAATGGAAGTCTAGGGAATAACACTAAATTTAATTAAACATCATGATTTTATTATTGAATAGGAAAACCAGGCAGCTGAAATCACTGTGTGCACACTTATGAAGATGAATAGGATACTCTCCATGCCCAGAAGACTTAAAGAAAAAATTACCTGGCTATTCAGAAGACTGCTCAACACCAGTCATCAAAGTCGGTGTCATCCATGAGGTTACTTTTTCAAAATCACAGGGTAAATTGAATTAAGAGACCTTGCTCCAAAAGGAAAACAAGTTTTCAGTCAGTAGGATTGGTAATGCTGGCATAGATTTTAGTTCTATGTAAGCCAGCACACTTGGAGACAGGAATTTTTGTCTGTCTGCACAGTGCTCCATCAGCTGCCATGCACATTTCCCTCACACTACTACCATGCATGACCACAAGAACATGGTAAACCATGGAAGGAGGTGGCAGCACTGTCTCAGTCCTATTCAGCCCTAGGTCTCTCTGCTGTGATAGTGAAGTACTACTGGCACCCTTGCTCTCTAAGATGCAGATATCTATTCACTATGCACAAGTGAAATAAGTTGCATGTTGTATCCAGATCAGTTATCAGATGATAATTATTTTGAGAATCACTATGTGCCTGAGCTGGTTCTATACTGACATAGTAACAAGATACAAAGCCTCTCCTCTGAGCTATCTAATCCCTTTTCTGTGACATGATTTTAATGTCATTCTTACATTAGCATATACCTTAAACCAAATTAACATTTTGAATTAGCTTTGATACAGGTTGATCTGAGAAGCGCTCTCATTCTGTCTGCTGCCTTCCTTTGACCAGTCCTATTTGAAAACTCCTTCATACTTTCTCTAATGATGCCTTGGTGACTTTAGCTGGCCTAGAAGCCCTTCTAGCTGACCACAGTAATGCTGCATTCAGGATTCTTGGACACCACTTTGAAAGTTTGCAGTGGCCATATCACCACTATACTGTATGGGAAATCAACTGACTGCTACAGCTACTGCGCACTCCATGCCAGCAGCTCGTATCCTATGCACACCACTAGATCCATTGTCTACAACCAAACTCTGTGTTACAACCATATCTGCTCTGATCCTACTGACTGGGATGCACACCTTCTAGAGCAGGGATTCCTACAAACACAATACAATCCTAAAATTGTAACCACTCAAATCAACAGAGGCAGATTCAGACCATGCTCTGACCTGCTGCAATACCAACCCTGAGACAAGGACAACAGAATCTCTTTGGCTGTCACCTACAGCCTCCAACTTGAACACCATAGACACATCAATAATAACCTCCAACCCCTCCTGGAAAAAACAACCATGCTAAGGTACCCATGGAAGACAAATCTGTCCTGGCTAACAGGCAGCCCCCAACCTCAAACAGCATATCTCCAGCAACAAACTACCTAACTCCTATTCTTACCAAGGACCAAACCTTCCTCCAGACCCAGATGCCAGCTGTGGCCCCTTATCAACACAGACCACTTCATCACTGGACCAAACAATAGTGGTTATAGCATCCTAGAGTCATTTACCTTCACCTCTACCAATGTCATATACACCATCACTAGCTTACAGTGCCCTTCTGCTGTCTACATTGGATTTATGAGGCAATCTTTGTGCATGAATGAACACCAATCTGACATTGGTCCCCACAAGAAACACAAGGATGTTGCAGAACACTAACCTCTCTGGGAACCCCATCATTGACCTCAGAGTGGCTGTTCTGAGATAACAAAACTTTAAAAACCAACTTGAATGGGAAATGGTGGAACAAGAATTCATCCAAAGACTGGATTGCATTAAGTATCTAAGTATATAAGGGGTGTACATCAGGATCTGGGGGAGCGCCTGTTCACCAAAGCGCCCCGTGGGATGACAAGGTCAAACAGTCACAAACTTCTCCAAGACCGTTTCAGGCTGGACATAAGGAAGAACTTCTTTACTGTACAAACCCCAAGGCCTGGAACAGACTGCTGCCAGAGGTGGTGCAAGCACCTACTCTGGACTCCTTTAAGAGTCAATTGGACATTTATCTTGCTGGGATCCTGTGACCCCAGCTGACTTTCTGCCCCTGGGACAGGGGGCTGGACTCGATGATCTTCTGTGGTCCCTTCCAGTCCTAATGTCTATGAAATCTATGAAGTATGGTCTAAGAGACTATGGATTCTTACCCCTTTACCTGGATTAGTTTTTATAAGCCCTAAGTGCCTCAATGTGTTAACTGCTTTGTTTTTCTTCTCTCCTGCCTCTCCTACCCACTTTTCCTCTCCCAGCAGTTCCCTCTCCTTTTTCCTCCCCCCATCCCTACCAATTGTATTCTAATCACTGCTTTCTATTTAGCATCTCTGCTTCTTGCAGTCCTTTCACAGCATCTGATGAAGCAAGCCTGCTGTCTACCAAAGCTCGTTCTATGCATTTCTACTTTAATTAGTTTATATGGTGCAAATCTACCCTCCCTTCTAACTGTTTTTTTAGGCAATGTGTCTATTAAGCCTGCGCAAAGCAGCTAGCATTCACTTCGGATTTAGCTGATTCAGGGGACAGTGATTCGATTCAGTGATTCGTCACTGTCCCGAATCAATTTGGCTGAATTTGATTTGGAGATTTGGCTGCTGCCAAATCCCCAAATCAGCCAGGCCCATCCCCCGCTCCCTGCCCACTCTCCCAGCCCAGCAATGGATGGGGGGTTATCCCTGCTGCCCCCCACTGCCCCATGCTGTGGGGGGGGGGGCTCTGCATGAGCCCCCAACCCCTGCCTGCTCTCCCAACCCTCCCATGGCTGCCCCACCCGCTGCAGCTCTAGCTCTTTAAGAAAAAAAAAAAAGAGAAGCCC
>NW_017728943.1:101990948-102007552 GCF_001723895.1 Crocodylus porosus
TCGCCGATTAGGTCGTCCCCCGTAGCCAGTACCAGGTCGAGCAGCGCTTTGCCTCTCGTTGGCCCATAGACTTCTTGAGTCAGGTAGAGGTACCTGCTCTGAGTCCGGCTCTAGCTTCCTGCTGTAGCCACCAGGGACTGCCCGACTCATTGAAGTTCTCTGAATTTTTTCAAAGATTTGGAGAGCTTTGAATCAATTCGGACCTTTTGATTGGTCTCCAGATTCAATTCAGATTCGGCAATTTGGCCACTGAATCAGGCCAAATCTCCTCCGAATTGAATCACCACCCAAAGCTTCGCACAGCCCTAGTGTCTACTCCCTCCTGGCTAAGCCTCAAACTGCCATTGAGAAATACTTGCTCCCACTATATGCACTCCCAAACCCAGCAATTGCACAGTGTTGACCTTAAAGATCAGTCCTACGTATGTGCTCCGCATCACACTTTCAAAGATGCCAGAGGTCTAACAAAGGTTGCTTATGTGTTACCAGAAACAAATGGGGGGGGGGGAGCAGAAAGGCACATTGGTGTGGGCTTGACCGTGGACACTTCACTTATTCGAATTCATCCGGATCTTTCAGTGTTTAACTCGGCTGAATTTCCAGCTGGGTCACTTGTCCCATCCTCCACCGTAGCAGTTCTGTGCTTGGTCTTGGGAGGGGATGTATGCTTCATGATCCTTCAATACCTCTTTGTAAGGAGAAAGTCTGCATTGGGGTGTGCAAGAACAGATGATTTGTTTCAGGCAAGTAACCATCCTAGAATAATTCTAGCAGAAGAAGAACCTGTTTAAATCTTGCCTATATTTTAGGCAAAACATTGAAGTGGGGGAAAGAGAAATTTCCTTCCTGTTCTGATAGAGATTTAAAAACTCAGTGGAATTTTTTTAACTGACATTTTCAATGACCAAATATTCCACTGACATGATAAGTGGTGGCTCATTTCAAAGGAGCTATAAATAAACAGAAGTACTTTAAATAAATAGTGTCACATGACTGATGTGACTGAGACCAGCTATTATGAGACACAATTACAACTGCTCTTAATACGGATAAAGGAAAAAGGACACAAATTATGGTGGTGCTGCTAATAGGCAAGGCTTGGTGTCAGGTGTAGCAACCAGATTACAATAGGAGAAAGTGCAAGATGCATATACTAAATATCATTGGCCTGCCTTGAATTTGGCATGTCAGGATTCTGTTAAAAATAACGTGATAGATATTCTTGAAACTGTTCACAAAATTGCAAAAATACTGTTTAAAAAGTCACCCAAATGAGACACTGAGTTTCAGGACATAACTTAGAGCCCTTTGTCCAACATAATGAACTCACTGTGCCAAAACACCAGCTTTGGTTTCCGCAAATTACTTTGTACTGGGCGAAACTTGGGAGGTTGTGTAGGATGCAGTGAAAGAACAAGAAATGAAAGACTGAACAGATGGCAGAGAAGCTCAAGTGGAAAAGTTTAAACTCTTCATCGGCACTGAACTAAGTCAAAAACTCTTAACCACATTAAAGAGTCTGCCTCAACCTTGCCAAGGTTGGATCTTTCAGTAAGAAAAAAGCCAATCTCTTATGAAAATGATACTTCTTTCAACTTCAGTCCATCCAATCAAATGAAAGCAATAATTTATTTAGGAAGAAAACCCACTAGAAAAGTTTACAGTTGAAGTTGTTGGAATGCCTGGTCTTCCAAGACAGAAAACTTGAGAAAGAAATGTGACTAGGTACAGCTGAATCCAGCTGTTCAAGCTGAACAGAGGGATTTTATAAACTGCAAAGTACAGGTCCACCCAAGTAAGACACGTCTTGTTTTGGGAAGGCAGACTGAAGAAAAAAGATTTTTCTAGAGTCATGGCTGAATCCTGACCATACGGGATCTTGATCACATGAATGAATGCTGACTCAGCCAAAAAGCCTACAATCCAAACTCTCTTACAACCGTGCTGAATTGGCCACAGGTTTTGGCTGCTTACCCAGAAGCTATTGCTCATTAGGCAGAGGCTGTGAAAGGGTTAAAACTAGCTGTGGCACTGAACAGTGTATTCCCACCCTGGCTGGCACAGGAGGGCAACCCTAGCAGCCACATTACAGCAATGCTGTATGGTTCAATTCTGGCATAACCATCAGCTTCTCCATTTAAGATAGCACCCCAGTCTTGGAGGGCTGATTTTGAGGGAAAAGGTGCCTGTAGGATGCGACTAAATGTGGTAGTTAATTTGACAACTGCCAGTATGTGACCAAGAATTAAGACGAAATTCTGCAAAGCCATTGAAAAATCTTGAAACTCACAACTCTCAATAGAATCTAAATGCGAGGGCAGGGTGTACTCCTGGAAGATGTTTCCAGTTTCAGTTGATTATTCAGCTTCCAGAAAGGTTTTCAATGTCACTTCAAAAGATGTCATTTCATTTAACCAAACTAAACAGCCTCTGTTTTCCCAAGTGATGAGACTGATATTGGTACTACAGAGTAGCGGCATGGAAAAAAAATGCACCCTGGAAAAATGCGACCGTCTCTCACCCTTCCCCAGACCCCTCTACCCTGTTGATTGCAGGCTCAGAAACAGAGAAGGAGTCAAAGCATTCTGGGAATTGTAGTCCTCTAGACCAGTGGTCTCCAAAGTGGGTTGCGCGCAAGACGATCCATTGAGGTGCGGGAAGAAAATATTAGAACTTCTATTTATATTTATATAAATATACATGTATTGGGGGGTGCATGCTCAAAAATTTTTTACTGATGAGGGTGCGCGATCAAAAAAGTTTGGAGACCACTGCTCTAGACTAGCCATGGAGTTTGCTACGGCTGAAAGGAGACTTTCACTCAATTTTTTTTGCCTATGTCCAGAGGACAAATAATTATAATAATAATAATGCTGAATTTTGTGGGAATAGTACTCTGTCTCTTTAAAAGAAGTTCCTGGAAACTGAAGCAGAGAGTACATGCTGTTTTGTGATCCAGTGGAGAGCAGGGAGTGCTGCTGGCTGTTGTACAGAGATGTCTGCAAAACCTTGATAGATTCTTTTCATGAAGCTAATAAACAAGATTTCCTTTTATCAGGAAGGTGTACTTCTTTAACAGCACTCATTATTACTAGTGTTACCATACGCCCGGGTTTTCCCAGGCATAGCCTCTTTTTGGCCCCTTGGGCAGCCTGCTCTGGGCGGGTTTTTTAAATGAAAGCAAAAAGTCTGGGACTTTCTCCCCTGGTCCATTTCCAACATGGCCTCTGCTAGGTAGAACTACAGTTCCCAGAATACCTAGTGCGTGCGCGTGCGCGATCGGGAGCTGAGTTACCCATTTTGTTTTGTGGAAATCTCGAACTCAGGAGGAGCTGGGGGAGGGCGATTGGAGGCAGCAGGGAGCCCAGGGGGTCGGGAGTGAGGGGCACTGGCGGGGTTGTGGATCAGGATTGAGGGGCTCCGGGGCGTGGGGCAGGTGACTGTAGGGGTGCGGAGCGCTGGCAGTGCCAAGGGGCTGCAGGTCAGGAGTGAGGGACACCGGCAGGGGGCGGGGGACAGGATACCACTTTTTGGGAGTGAGGGGCACTGGCAGGGCTGGGGTCAGTGGGTTAGGAGTGAGGGGAAGCAGCAGGGTTTGTGACTTGTCAGTGAGGGGCAACAGAAAGGGCAGAAGCAGGGGACTGTCATGTGTCCCCCCCCCCCCCCCCTACCCCCAACAACTTTCCTCTTTTTTGGATCTAGAAATATGGTTACCCTAAATTACATGGTACCAGCAGTGGGGGCCAAAGAAAGTGATGGGGAAGATAAGAAACTGCTGAAGAAATGGAGCATCTGAAAACCCCCAAAGAGCTGAAACTGTCTGCCAAAGCTGCTGAATCATGGAAAAAACTTAAAACAAGGTTTGACATATGCATGTAAGCAACAGGAAATGCAGCAAAGGAAGATTAGCAGATAATAGCTGTATTCCTGAATACAGCTGGACCTGAGGCTGTTGATAGCTTTAATAGCGTGCAGCTAAACCAGGATGAGAGGAAAAGCTGTGTGACTGTGTCACAGGAGTTTGCAGAATACTGCCCACCAAAAACAAGTGGGACATTTGAGAAATACAAGTTCCACAAAACATTTGAAAAAGAAGATGAATCTTTTGAGGAATTTCTAACTGACCTGAAGCTGATGAACCAGGACTGCAACTTCAGGCAGCTGAGTCTATCATACAGGATCAGATAGTAATAGGCATTGGCAATTTGAAACTACAGAAAAGAACTCTTGAAGGATGTGAATTTGACTTTAGACAAAGCAGTGGGAGTGTGCCAGGCAGCAGAAGTTACTCTCCATAGTCTACAAATAATGGAGGGAAAATCAGAAAGCTATAGTAGACCAAGTAAACAGCAAGCAAAGGGACAATCAAGGTGAAAGCAGAAAGCAAGCAAGGAGAGCAGGAAGATTCATAGATAGCCTGAGGAATGACGTTATAAGTGAAAAGGCACCAGATTGCAAGAAATGTGGAGTCAAGCACCCAAACAGGCAATGCCCTGCACTAGGAAAACAGTACAATACATGCAAGCGATATACCCATTTTGCCAGAGTCTGAACGCAGGAGCAGCAAACACACAGAGAAGTCAAAGCATGCAAACTAATGCAGTATATCAAGACAATGCTGATCAAAGCACTGAGGAGGAATTCTTTGTGGGGACTGTGACTGCAGAGACAGTAGATGACTGGACTGTTGCTCTGGAAACTAATGGAAGGGTCATTAACTACAAAATAGACACAGGTGCACAGGTAAATGTGCTTCCAGAACTAATTGTTAGCAAATTAAAATAAAAAACAAACTGGATCAAGGGTAAAAAGGTAAAACTAAGCTTACAACGGGGAGATGATTCCCACCAAAGGAGTATGTGAACTAGAAGTAAAAGTTAAGGATTAAATTGAAGAAATAATTTTTGTCATAGCCATAGGAAATATTATGCCAATACTGGGGCTAAAAACCCACCAGAATTTGGGTTTAATTAAGAGGCAACAAAAGCCAAGGACACACTTATAGAAGACCAATATTCTGATGTTTCTGAGGGCATTGGTAAATTGGAAACTAAATATAAAATTGAGTTGGCAGAACCCAATTATCTGGTTATTCATATCTCTAAAAAGGTTTCTCTAGCCATCAAAGGAGACTAAAAGAAGAGCTGAACCGATTGGTGTTGTTGAAAATAATTGACATAGTAGGAGAACCTACTGACTGGGTACTTTCGTTAGTAATTATAGAAAAGAAAGACAGGACATTTAAGATTATGCTTAGAACCAAAAGAACTCAATAAATTTGTAAAAAGAGAGCACTTTCCATGGTCTATGAGAGAGGATATATTTAGTGAAAAGGCTGGTGCTAAATATTTTTCAATTCTGGACAAATCCTTGGGATGTTGGTAGGTTCCTTTAGATGAAAAAAGCTCAAGGTTATGTACTTTTAATACACCTTTTGGGAGATACTGCTTTTGCAGGCTCTTGTTTGGCCTCAAATCAGCACCTGAAATCTTTTACAGGAAAATGCAGTAAATCTTTGCTGGAGTAGCAGGTATCAAGGTGTACATTGATGACATCCTTGTATGGGGCAGAAACAGAGAGGAACATGATATCAGGCTACAGAAAGCCCTCAACAGGGAGAGGGTGGCAGGGCTGAAACTTAATAAGCAGAAATGCAGATTTAGAGTTAAAGAAATCACCTATTTGGGGGAATGAATATCAAAAAGTGGGGTGCAATTAGATCCTGAGAAGATAAGGGCAATATCAAACATGCCGCCCCCACAAGATAAGGAAGGGGTACAAAGGTTCCTGGGAATGGTCACCCATGTAGGCAGGTGTATAGAAAACCTTGCAGAGCACACCAGCCAAGTGAGAGTACTACTGAAAAATCATACTCAGTGGACACAGGATGCCAACATGGACAAAGAATTTGCAAAGTTAAAAAAACTCATTGAAACAGTTCCAGGTCTCAGGTGTTTTGACAGTAAAAGAGAAACCAAATTGTCCACGGATTCCTCTAAAGAGGGCATTGGGGCAACCCTGTTACAAAAGTCTGGTGATCACTGGAGCTCAGTGGCCCATGCATCCAGAGCCCTCACAGAAACAAAATGCCTATAAGCACATAGAAAAGAAGGCTTTAGCTCTGGTGTATGGGTGCAAAAAATGTCACGTTTTTATATATGGAAGATTGGTTGTGGCAGAAACTGACCACCAACCTCTGGTCACCATTGCAAAAAAGGGGCTAGCTAATATACCTCCCAGACTACAGAGACTTTTTTTCAGTTACAATTATATGATTTGAGATTAGACTATAAGCAAGGCAAAGAACTAGTGATTGCAGATACTTTGTCTAGGACAGTTGACAACACTGTTGATGGTGCTGAAATGGAATCTGGCATTGTGCATGTCAGTGGGATACAAAAATGTTACCCAGTATCAGAGGAGATGTGGCAAAACTTTGTAGAGGTACAGCACAAGATGATATGCTGCAGAAGGTTATCAAAGCCATCACCACTGGTTGGCCTAGTCATTATATAGCAAGTCCATATTTTCAGTTTAAAGCAGAGCTCTCAGATATTGGTGGTGTTTTGTTCAAGGGACACAGGATGGTAGTACCTAAAGTGCTACCAGCAGATATGATTAAAAGAATACATGAGTGTCATCTGGGCATTGAAAAATGCAAAAGGAGGGCCAGGGAGGTATTATATTGGGCACTCAAATAGAAAATGCTGTACATACATGTGACATGTGCCAGAAATACCATGCTAAGAATAAGAAGGAACCAATGTGGATAGACAATGATATTCAAGAGGCATGGTACAAAGTGGGAATTGATTTGTTTACACTAGCTGGCAAAGATTACCTGTTGGTTTTAGATTATTTTTCTCACTATCCTGAAGTTGCTTTATTGGTTGATGTGACTGCACAGCAGCTTATACTGCACCTTAAATCAATCTTTTCCAGACATGGAATTCCACATAGGGATATGTCTGACAATGGCCCCTGGTTTTCAGGGGATTAATTAAAAAAATTTGCATGGAACTATGGTTTTCAGCATGTTATGTCCAGCCCAAGATACCCACAGTCTAATGGACTTGTGGAAAATGGTGTTAAAACAATGAAGAGATTATTAAAGAAAGCCAGTGATTCAGGTGATGATCCATATTTAGCAATTTTGAATTACAGATCAGCTCCTGTAGCACTTGGCCTACCACCTACTGAGATTTTATTTAACAGCGGAGAACGAGGCTACCCAGACTGACAGTAACAAATGACAGGACTGACACTGATTTGCACAGGTATAAACAAAAGGCCAAAGCTAAATAAAAATTGTACTCTGACAAAGGGTCATAGGTGTTGCAGGCACTAAAGCCCGGTGATGGTTTGTCTTTATAGTGGTGAAAGCTGGGAACAGAGGGCATTGTTACACATGCAAGCGTGCAGCACTGGACACTTTGAAAAGTGTCTGGCACTGCAATGCTTGCAGTTGTATAAGTGGCAAAATGTGTGTCAGCACTGAGAAAATGGCGGCAGAGCACTTTTGAACTAAAAGCACGTCAGAGGTGCTTTAGTTCAAAAGTGTACCACCGCCATTTTCTGCACACTGACTAGCATTTCACTGCTTATACAACTTCACGTGGTGCAGCACAGTTCGCCTCAGCTCATGTTCAGAGTAGACTCGATTAATCAAGTCTGCTCTGAAGTGGTGGATCTCTGGCGCATCGTGGGACAGAAAAGTATGTGGATAAATGCCCAGAAAGCATAGGTTGCTCATAAAGTTGCTCCACAATCTTATGACATATTGACTTAGGACAGACAGTCTTTTCAACGTAACAGGAGACACTTGCAATGTATTCCTGAACAAAGGGAGAAAGATAGGAGGAGTGAACAGCTGGAGACTACACACAAGCAGATTCAGAAAAGTTGCTCAAAGGAGATGACAGAGGCACGATAAGAACATACACCCACTTCAGTTACTGAGGAAGCTGAAGCAGCACCATGCGGATCAAACAGCCTATGCCAAGCAAGCACTGCAAAGACTTATCGAACAATGTTAATGTTAGTGTTATAATATAGTTTTTTTATCAAAAAGAAAAAAATGGTTTATTAAAGTTGTGTTATAGTTAGACAGCTAAGTGTTTAAAAAGGGGAGAATACAGTCACCCACCCTGACAATCTTCAAAAAGTATCTTGATGCCGACCTTTTGGGGTCACCTGATCCCAGCAGTCTTTCCTGCCCAATCGCAGGGGGGCTGGACCTGATCTTTTAAGGCTCCCTTCCAGCTTCCAACATCTATGAAACTATGTGGGTATAGTACACTGTCTCCTTAAGAGTAGTTGTTGCAAACTGAAACAGAGAACACATGTTCTTTTGTGATCCAGTGGAGAGCAGAAAGTGCTGCTGATCATGAACACCGTGTGCCCCCAGAGGCTGGGGGGGCAGGGCGGGCTCCTGCAGGCAGCGGCAGTACTGTCAGCAGTGGGAGCATAGCAGTGGCTAGGGCATGGCAGCAGCAAGCGGGAAGCTCCTGCAGGCAGCCACAGCACTGTTGGTGTGGGGGTGGTGAGCACTGACCAGTGGTCAGAGACCACCCACAGACACCACTGGCAGCGCTGATGGGGGAGTGGGATGGCGAGTGGCGACTGCCCGCAGGTGCTGTCAGCAGTGTCGGCAGTGCCTTTTCACAGGGGGCTGCACATGCACCCATGTGCACCCCCTACATGTCGCCAGTGCTGCTGGTTGTTTTACAGAGCTGTCTGGAAAACAGATAGGTTCTTTTCATGAAGATAATAGACAAGATTTGCTTTTATCAAGAAGGTGTACTTCTTTAATACCACTCATCATTACAAATTTGATAGCCAAAAATGGGGATCAGTTCTCCCCATCCAGCAGTAGCAAGCTCCACTGCTATTGTACAAAACTAAGATTTCCAGAATGCCTTGAGCTCTATGACACTTACAGCTTGTGCTGGCTGCATCCTGGAGCTGGGAAGTGCCAGAAGAATGAGGCAAGGCAGCAAACAGGTAGAGCAGTGAGACAGGCTGCAGCAAGTAACCCTGGGGTAAAGTACCCCCTCCACCACCCCCATCCTTCTTGTGCCCCTCCACTTAGGCAACACCTGGGACATGTGCTCTGCTCAAACCCCTCTCCTCTTTGCCCCCACGTTACACTACTGCTACAGGCAACCAATGCTGTAAATAACCAAAGTTTCAAAATCAGCTTTGACCTATAGCAGGACAACTCTTGCTCAACTGGGATAGATAAAAAGTGGTGATTTACAGCTCATAATTTGTGCAAAAGGATCCATTTTAGGAAAAGCAGAGCAAAGATATTTGTGTTGAACTGCTTCAGATTTGTAAGTCATTCCTTACTTGTATATAAAACGAATGACTTACCAAACTACTGTTTGGTATCATAACTAAATATATACACTTGCTAAAGTGAGATAGTTTCATAGTGCTTAGGGTTGGAAGGGACCTAAACAGATCATCAGGTCCAACCACCTGTCCCGGGCAGGAATGAGTGCAGGGTCATAACACCCCAGCCAACACCCCATAAATGAGCTTCCATCCTCAGAGTCCCTCCTCAAGAAAGTGTTGCTTGTCCATGCCTATTTTGTATGCCTTACTGGCAAACTATACATTCCCTATTCACATGGAAATGATATCCAGTGAAAGTTTGTGTATTTAGCGGGAATACCCAAGGCAGACTACTGGAACTGATGGGAGACACATGGGGACAGACTATTTTGTGCCGCAGTAAACCTCTCAGTGTATACACGTGCAAGTACTATCCTGCAGCAGAGTTTTTTATTTTGCACAAGCGCTCGTGTCAATGCTGCTGCAGCTGGCTGGGGCAAAAGTGTGCTTCAGTATAAAGGCTACCTGCTGGGTAGCCCCGCACTGGAGCACCCTTGTTCTCCCCTGCCCAGCAGCATGTTGAGCTGGGTAGTAGCAACCCCAGGCTGGCAGGCTGACCCCCTGAGCCTCCTGCCAGCTGGGGCTGCTGTGACCTGGCTCAAAGTGCTGCATGTGTAAAAGTGGCAACCGGGAGCAAAAAACTTTGGTGCGATAAGTGTGGGCATTTATTGTTTTGCCTTAATAGGCATGTGTGGATGCACCCAGTGAATGTAATTCCAGGGACAATCATTTTAAGCCAGGATGCTTGTAGAGAGATGAAATACTGTGCTCACCTCCATGAATTTGAACGCTTCCTGGAGGAGAGGGTAAGGAAAAGAGTACTTCATGCTGTTGCATCCTGATTGGCTATTCTCTCTTTGATTCCTATTGGTCTGTGCCACACAGGAAATTGTCCTGGGAACTTGCAGGAAGCAGCAGTAGTCTACTCAATATCATCTAGATATGTGAGTTGGGATCTTGCCTTTTGTCTGAAACATAGACTTTATGCCCAAACCAGTAAAGTACAACTCCCAGTCTTGCTTCTTGCCTGAATTTCACCTCGACATTCTGAGCCAGTGAGAAAGACTCTAGACCCTCCTTTCTTCGGCTCCTCATTTGTGAGGAGTGTGATAGATTGATCTTGCTGATGCAATTAGATTTTTCCATATGGGGGAGACCAAAGGATGAAACAGATCCCATGACTATTGACCCTTGACTAGATGAAGGTTGAAAGCATTGCAGGAATTTGGTCTTGGTCTCTAAGGAGTGAAAGGGGAAAAGTCACTATCTGTAACAGCAAAGAGCAGTGGGAAATGCTACAGAGTGCACAGTGGGCAATAGTGAGAAAAAGCTGCTGTTAGAAGGGGAACAGTGTATATATAGTTCTGGTATCTCTTTTTTGTTATTCACAAAACTGTTCATGTCTTCGGTTTTTCTATTATGCTAAGTGATTGTAAGGTTTCTTTTTCTTTTAGCTTAAGTTCCTGTTGAAGGAGCAAGCAAACAAATTCATATGGAACTACTACTAGTGAGTTCAGTCTTTGCCATTATTTAAACTTGACCAAAACCCTGAAGTTTGGGGGGAGGGAGAGA
The DNA here is from genome assembly GCF_001723895.1 of Crocodylus porosus. Taxonomy (NCBI): domain Eukaryota; kingdom Metazoa; phylum Chordata; order Crocodylia; family Crocodylidae; genus Crocodylus; species Crocodylus porosus. The sequence continues at coordinate 102,001,920 of NW_017728943.1, forward strand.
GAGGGGGCTGGTTTGTAAAAAGATTAACTTTTCAAAGTTATCTTTTCATGTCTCTGCATTTTTTCAGTGTCTTTTTAATGTTAGCTAGAAACAGATCATAGGAGACAATCTATGCCCACACACCGACCTGTATTTTTTTGGGGGAAGGACTCTTTTTATTCTGTGTTTGTCTAGTATCTGAGATACTGGGGCCTGGTCAGTAAGTACCCAGAGAGGTGTATATACATGTGCATGCCAAGGTGTGCTGAGTAAACCCAGGTTGCATTATAACAGTGACTAAACCCTGAATTCTACAAGTTTGTCTGTATTGTGTTAGTGGCTGTCCTAAGGAAGGCAGCACTGACCATGCCTGACCCAACCCTTGCCCATCCAAGTTCACTGATGGGCTCAAGAGCTGGAGGCTGCTCCAGATTTGTTCCCAACACTCACTATCTATAGGCATAGACAAGCCAAATGCTATTAATTTATTTATATGCCATCCTTCCCAAGAAGAGAGGAGGCTTGGGGCAGCTTAAAATAAAGAACAAAATTACTTGTAAAAACAGATTAAATGTTGAAAAAAGAAATGCATGATATATCTACAAAATAAGCTCCCGTGTTGGCAAGTCTGTCTTTAAGACATACCTACATATATAAACATCCCCTTTGTGTGAACTGTAGACCAAGAATTATTCACTAAAGGGAGGCACAAATTTCAAAGACCACTTACGTGTGGGAAATTTGCACAGTGCCAGCAAGTGATTATCAGTTGCTGATACAATTTTTTTGTGAATTATCTGCTCTATTCTAATAATTAAATTACATAGCACTTTTCCTCCAGAAGTGGCCCAAAGATTTTTGTCAGCTTTGGGTAAAAGAATCATGCTATATCCATTTGTATCAATGGAAAGACTCTGACTCGATTTAGCGGGATTTGAATTAGGCCTCAGTCAGGTCTGAGAATAGATCAACTCTAAAAGTTAAGAAAACCTTTGAGTTACTCTGATGGGTGTTGGATCAGACCCAGTGGGTGTGTCTATACATACATTAAGGCGTTTTTCCTAATGCACATTAAATTTAGTATCTCTGGGCACTTTTACATGTGCTCCAGGTAGCGGGGGGACAGCACTTTAATTAGATAAATTAGATAATTTAATAAAAGTGCTGCAGCATCTTGTGTATCAGCATCCCCACACTTAAAGATGGTGGTGGGGGCACTTGAACTAAAGCTCATTTGACAAGCTTAGTTCAAGCGTCCACGCCATTTTTAAGCATGGGGACGCTGATACATGAGACACAGGAGGGGGTAATTACCATGCTCCAGCAAACTTGATTAATTGAGTCTGCTCTGATGCTCTGTAATTACAGCCCATCAGAGCGTCCTCCATGCTCATGTACAGGGACCCTCCCATGTGAGGTACTAAACACGTGCATTAGACTGCCTTAATGCTCAGTAATGAATGCAGACAGTTTTTAAGTGATGTATAATGCACAGTAGCCTATTTTACTGTGCATTAGCATAATAGCATTTTTTTTATGTGACACTTTAATGTGCAGTAGAATAGGCTACTACACATTAAAGTGAACATGTAGACACACCCAGTCAAACTAAACAAAAGTTTAGGACTAGAAGTAAGGAGGAATATTGAGACACTGGGTAGATTTTAAGCAGAAGTGATTTGTTACCACAAAGAATTAGACTTTGTTTTTTAATTATACACAAATCATGGAGGTTTCAAAGGCAGGCACTCAGGAGTTAGGAAATGCTTACCGCTAAAGCTTGACTTTGTTCCCCCTTACACATCTGAATTCTGAAATCTTTAACTACATGCTTCCATTCTATTTTTTCCACAACACCCTTGCCTCAGTCAGTGCACAGAAAGGATGATCCTCATGCAATAAATGCCCATTCATTATATTAGCTTTTCCTCTCAGTTCAACATGTGCCCCCAAGCCTTACTTACTGCACAGTGTTCAAAGCCTTCTCCGAAGACAAAATTAATTATTAATGCGCTTGTGCGAGTTTCTGTAGTGTTCATCACTAAATGGTATCTGAGTGCCTCAGAAACATGAACAAAGTCATTTTCCCAACACCACTTGAAAGAAGGTGTGGTATCTCTCTTTTACACATGGGAAATTGAAGCATAGAGAGATGAAACTGTTTGATAATTGTGATCAGGCAATTTCAGATACTTAGGACCTGAAATTCCATATGTTTACATCCATCTCGCAGCTTCCCTTGACTTCATCAGAAGCTTGCAGTACTCAGGGTCACAAGTCAAGCACACTGAAACTGAGAATTGCAAGTTAGTGACCACCTGTGAAACGTGTTTTCACTGACTTCCCAAGAATCACAATGGAGACTCTGAGACAGACCAAGGATAGTTCTCCAGGGCAACCTTCACCTTATCTAACCTGAGGGCCAACTTTTTTCTTTCTGTGATCCCATGCCTCATTCACTACACACATTCTAAGTTAAGCTATAAATGATGCCAGATAGCTACAGAAAACAACGGCTTTTCTACACCACTGACTCATCCCCAGAGCACTGTCTGTACCATGAGCTGAATGAAGCAGGGATCCTGTTAAAAAAATAGCTTGCAATCATGTCATTAAAGACTGTATCATAATACAACTGCCCAAAGGTGCTGAGTTAACTTGATACTGAGAGGGAAACTTAGTTATGGCATTTCCTTAACTTTTAGAGTTCCTAACTGGGAAATTCTTTTGATGCAGGTGTGTGCACACGGGCTGCTCTGTGTGTGTAATATCCTCGATTTTTAAAAAAAGCAAACTGGGAAAAAGGAACCCAAATCTAAAGCCAATTATATGGCATCATAATGATACCTACATGGGTCACTAGCAGGAATGGAACTTAAATCTATCTCATAGAACCTGTGCCTCTTGAGTTAATGTAATAACAGACAGTAGTAGTAGATTGACATGCTCTGTGTTCGTCAGAACTGGAAGGGGAGAAGATACTTTGCCAGCAGAGCTCAGATGTACTTGTTGACAGCAGAGGAATGGTAAGGTTCAAGGACTGTGCCTGCACCTATGAGGTGTTTGTCCAGGCGGGACTGCTTGCCATCAAGGCTTCTAACTGGTTTGGTGCTGTGGAGGTTGCAGCTTACAGGTCCTTTCAGTGACAGCCAGGTGGGGTACTGCCTATAATGCAGGGGCAGGCAATTATTTCAGGTGGAGGGCTGCTTCCTGAGTTTTGGCAAGTCATTAAGGGCCGCATGACAGGCAGCCAGGGGCAGATAAATATTAATTTTCTAAATTTTGGGGGTCCCTGTGGGCTGGACAGAATGGCCTGGTGGGCCGCATCCAGCCTGCAGGCAGCATTTTGCCCACCCCTGTTATAATGTGAGCAGTGCCTCCTGGTGGTGTCCATCAGGGAACAGGCAAGAGAGCTAAAGGAAGAGGTAGGCTCTGAAGCATCCTCCACCATGAGAACTTCATTGATTCAATGCTGAAGAAGACCTCAGGGATTGTGGAGGAAGGACCACCAGATGCAGCACTGGAAAACGAAAAGGACATGAACTCCTAGGAAAGTGGAAGCTGGAAGGTGGAAGCTTGTGACTTCTGGGAGCAAGCAAAAGTTTTCATCTCCAGCTGCAGCAGTTTGCTTTGAGAACAGATATGGAGCCCTAGTAACAGAGGAGGAGAAGCATGTTCTGTTGGTGGAAGAGACCAAGCCAGGCACTGCCAAGTTTGGGAGGACTGAGACCACTGCCACCAACAGGAAGCAAAGGGTGTTGGTGGTTGGAGACTCCCTTCTATGGGGAACAGAGGCATCCGTCTACCGGCCTGACCTGTTGTCTTGGGAGGTTTGCTGCTTGCCCAAAGCCTGGAATTGAGATGTCACAGAGGGTTACGGAGACTCATCCAGCCCTCTGATTACTATCCCATGCTGCTCATCCATGTGGGCACAAATGATAATTCCTTGGGTGACCCTGAGCAGATCAAAAGTGACTACAGGGCTCTGGGTGCAAGAGTGAAGAAGACAGGGCTCAGATGAATCTAGACAAGTTGGAGAGAGTCCAGTAAAGGGCAATGAAAATAGTTAGAGGGCTGGGGCACGTGACCTATGAAGAGAGGCTGACAGAACTGGGCTTATTTAATATGAAGAAGAGAAGACCGAGGGGAGGTTTAATAGCAGTCTTCAACTACCTGAAGGGTGGTCACAAAGAGGATGGAGCTAAACTGTTCTCAGTGGTGCCAAATGACAGAACAAGGAGCATTGGTCTCAAGTTGCAGCAAGGGAAGTTTAGGTTAGACCAGTGGTCACCAGTAGATCTCGGAGCCTCTTGGAGTTGATCTGAGGCTGGGGTGGGGGGCTGAGTGCCTGCGTGCATGCACGTATGTGCCACAGCCCAGCTGGCAGTCTGTGGGGGAGGGAAAGACTAGGCGCTAGATTGAAGCCCCCACAGTGAGGGGCAATGCTGCAGAGGCAGGAGCAAGTATAAATTGAGTGGGGCCCCTGCAGGGTGGGACTTATAGGCTGGGGAGGTGTACCCCCAAATATTTTTTCTCCCTCTGACTTGATCTTCCCTACCCACAGATTTACCTGCTGGGTGGGGAGGGAATGGGGGGGTGGCAGTGGCACACGGTAGATCTTAGGTTGCTTTTAAATACCAAAGGTGATCTCCTACTTAAAAAGGCTGGAGACCACTGGGATGCGGGGGGAGGGGTGGCAGCATGGGGTGGTGAGGGCACATGGCCAGATGTGCATGCAAACTCCTCTCCCCTGCCCCCCACTCCTGGGAGGGCAATGGCATGGGGCGGTGGCATGTGGCACTCCATCCCCCACATCATTCTGACGGGCAATTCGCTACTCATAGAATATTTGGGTTGGAAGGGACCTCAGAAGATCATCAGGTCTAATCCTGTACTGAAGGTAGACTTACCCTGACTAAACCACCCCAGTCAAGTGTCTGTCCAACCTGATTTTAAAAACTTCCAAAGCTGGAGATTCCACAACAATTGTGGGTAGCCTGTTTCAATACTTAACTACTCTCACAGTAATAAAGTTTTTAATATCTAACCTAATTTTCCCTTGCTTCAAGTTAGGACCATTGCTGTTTGTCCTGTCCCCTGCAGCCAGAGAAAATTATTTATCTCCATTCTTCATATACTGTATTTGCTCGAATATAAGATGCCCCTGAATGTAAGACACCCCCTCCGCAATAATTAGATTCTATATACAGGATATTTATAAGTATGTTATAATTTTTGAAGGTACATAATCTAATTATTGGAGATTTGCCTTGAATTTGTCCCCTTCTCAATGCTACAGTGGGACAAATCAATCTGGGGAGTCTGGTAGCCCCCTTACCCTCTGCCCCCCCCCCACAAACTTCCTTCCCCTGCAATCCCTTCCTTATTGTCAGAGCCTATACTCCCTGAACACATGGAAGTGAAGGACAAATTTAGAATACTGGCATTGAGATAAACATACATGTACTAACATGCATATAGAGAAATGATTACAGGTATCCATATACTTATTCAACCAGAAGAGATGCATTTTACCTTTGTTGAAAGTGCTGCAAGTTTTAGCACAGGTACTCTCCATAAACACACTTTTAAGTAGTACTTTTGTACCTACTTATATATAGTACAAACTCTTTTTTCCGACATATATATATGTA
>NW_017728943.1:102007563-102013754 GCF_001723895.1 Crocodylus porosus
AGCACAGGTACTCTCCATAAACACACTTTTAAGTAGTACTTTTGTACCTACTTATATATAGTACAAACTCTTTTTTCCGACATATATATATGTATATATATATATATATACATATACATATATATATATTTGCAAGGGAAAAAGTTTTGTACTATATATAACAACTCTAATAACCTGTCAAATGACCACTGTGTTTCACTTGCCAGATCAAAACATAATTTGACAGTTAAGTTATTGTAGTCCTGTTACACCGTGCACCCATCACTATTTCAGTGTTATCACTCATTGTTCTTTCAGAGGGTTTGCCTCTGAAAAAGTCTATTCCAGTCCCCTCTCCACCATATGAGTTCTGCCATTTCTTTCCCATTGCCCTCTTCCGTCTTTCTGTAGTACCACTACATTTCACTCAGGCCCATTTTAATACAGTCCTCAACTGTGGGGTCCGAGTGTCTGTTTATGAACAGGTTCCTGGCTTTCCAAAGGGCATACCTGAAGCAAGAGATAAACTGGTTGAAGCGAGGTGTCAGAGCCCTTTGTTGTTTGGTCAAGTGCCCAGAGAGGACCACGTCTCTGGTCAGGATTCTGAAACCTTGTCACCACCAGGGGTGCACAGACCTTTTTCCACGCTTCTCTGGTATATGGGCAGTCCCAGAAGAGGTTGTCAGTTGTTTCTGCCTGCCAACGGCAGGTCTGTCTTGGGCAGTTTGATGGGTCTCTCTGCCATGCACTGTGTTTCCATGCCCATACAAGGAGTGCCCGGTGGGCTGCTTGCCAATTTAGGTCTCTGTAATCCTTCTGCAGGTCCTTGTGAAAGATTTGCTCCCACACAGCGTGGCAGCTGTCACCAGGTAGAAAGTCCATGGGTGATATGATGTCTCTTGACCTTACCACCTCCCGTATCTTGTGGTGGTTCACTGGGGTTGCTAGGGTAGTGTCATGCAGCTTCTATTTCTCCTGGAAGCTTTTCAGGATCTTGTAGAACCATGGGTATACCATATAGTACAAACTATGCATGATATTAGTCCAAAGCTGAAAGGCTTATGATTTACTGTATGGTTCAATGGGTTAGACCCCAACAGAGTCAACAGCATTTCAAGTCATGGTGACCCCACAGCTCAGTAGTGCTCAGTATGTGTGTGTGTACACCAGATACCCTCCACAAAGTATTCATGTGCTAACTAGCCCCCATTCATGACTGGAGCCAGGTGTTCTTGTTATGAGTCCTGGGATCCTCCAAAAAATTCTGTGCAGATGATTTGCAGGGCAACCCGGTCTGCCTCCACCTCATGGAAGACAGGGCCACACTAATTATATGTAATAGTTTGAGAGAGGGGGCAAGAGAGGGATTCTGGATGAACTGTTTGTGGCCCTGTTTGATAATGTTTGCCAGATATTTAAGGCTGGTGAAGAAACAGGACTCACTGGAAATGGGAAAGAAAGGCACAGGTCAGCTGTGAGAGTGAAGAAGAAATTGAAATGTACATAATACAGTGGTTCATCATGAGTATAAAAAGAGTCAGCTCTGAGCGGGGACTGCATACAATGGGCACTTCCATATATCTTATTTAGATGGGTTCCACTAACTTATTCTTGTGCTAAGTTTCTGTCAGTTTTGCTTCAAGGCCTCTTGTGAGCCAAGATCAAGTGCAGGGAGTATCTGAAGTCCTGGACTAAAGAGTCTGGGATGGAGGATGCGTGCCTGTAGTATCTAGGGGCATCTGAACCCCAAAACCTCTGGCCTTGGACCTGCACTTAGGATACCTGCCAATGGTTTTGGGAATATCTCAATTCCCAGGGTAATGGGTCTGGGATGGAGGATACTTGCCGGTTGTAGCACCATACATCGTGTTTGGGACAATTGAGTTCTGCCTGCTCAATCGATGTGGTTTTTGGAACAACTGAGTTCTAATCAATCGATATGATTTGGAACTGATTTGGCTAATTTGACCTGGATTATGAAATATATATAAGTTTCTGTCATATATTTATCCCATATAGGCCATGTGTTTTATTGCCACTGTACCCACTTGTGCCAGACCAGCACTTTTCCGGCAGTTTGGGACTGTATTAACCAGGTTTGGGTGCCTGCTGGTTTTGGCTCTCTAGTACATTCAGCGCTCTTCCCTTGAGGGGTCTCTTCTTGCTCACCTGCCAAGTCTTGGTCTTAAAGAAAATAAGAGAGGTTCCTAGTGTGTTGTGGACCACCTTCAGGTGCACTCAATATAGGTGCTTCTGGGGCTCCTCCTCATCTACACCCTCTACACCCCATCCATATACCAACTATAGTTAGTTTGTCATATGATGCTAATGGTTCTCGATAGGCGATAGGTGTTTTCCCACCCTCACGGGTATTCTTATAGGAGGGAATTTCACGTATAAATTAGGTAGCCTCAGAGATATTGTGACTCGCAAGAGTTAGTTTCATCAATTAATTCAAACATAAGAAAAAGTAAACTTAAGTCCTCATTAAGGTGTTTCTCGCAGTCCTTTGATTAAGGTCTAGTTAATCACAAACCCAAAATTAATCCATGAAACACATTAATTCATTCCGCTTCCTTTGTCAGAACGGGAATTGCTCCCAACCAGATTTTAGGATCACCCCTGGTCCTCAACAGACCATCAGGACCTCTCAAGCCCACCTTGTACCTTATTCTGAGGAAAATGACCCTCCTGGCTGTGTGCTGTCTATACGGCACCATTTGCAAGGCATTAGCCCTATCTTGGGTCCTTCTTATTAAGTTCAAACAAAAAGAAAAGACACAACAAAGCAACAAAAGCTAAGGTGAATCCAGACGTAAAACAAGAGAGGGTGCTATGTTCAGGCTCACTTGCACATCCCTCTGGTTATCTGGACCTTGATGTTCCAGGTCCTTCTTCTGCCAAGCAGCCCTGGGACTAGGAGGCTGGGGATGCCCCTCTGGGTATCCTGCCAGTAGAACTGGTTCGGCATTCTGCTGACTGCACCAACCTGTAGTTTGTTCCAGCAGCGCAGCTTCCCCACTCTCCCTCAGGCTGGTCTGTACAGGTTCTTGTAGTTGGCTCCCAGTGTGGGCATCTGATGTCCCGTTTCCATGCCTCCCCAGCTTCAATGAGAACATGCTTAAAAATTGCACAGGCAGTGCTGCTCACCACTATGCAACCTCCACTGCTGCACCTGCGTTACTTAAGTATTCTTCAGTTCCAGCCCTAACCGGGCCTTTTGTCAGAATGTTTTGCACCCTTCTAACACTGCTCAAAACCCCTCACCTGAGGTTTCCAACCCCTGCTACCAGTCACCCCGTGACAGTCATGTTCAGTGTTATCAGCATTTAACAGCTTCATAGTTGGTTTCTGGTACTGCACACATATTGCTTTTTACAGCAGTTTAATGACAGACAATGTATTTAGTGAGGTTTCCTTGTATGTGAATGTAAGATAACAATGCTACCTTTCAGGTATTTGAAGACTGTTATCAAATCCTGCTCAGCCTTTTTTTCCTCAAAACTAATTAATTTTAGTTCTTTCAGCCTTTCCTCCTAAGTCGTATTTACCAGGCCTCTAATCATTTTTGTCATTTGCCATGAGACTTTCTAATTTGTCCACATGTTTTTGAAATGAGGGACCCAAAACTGGAACCAATGTTGAATAGAGTGGATAAAATCACTTCCCTTGATTTGCAAGTGATGCTTCTATTAATATAGCCCAATATGCAAGGTATATAAAAAGACAATAAAAAGCATTCTACAAGTATAACAAAAGAGGAAGGCCAAGGAAAGTGCAGGTCCCTCACTGAATGCAGAAGACAATCTAGTAACGCGTGACACAAACAAGGCTGAAACTAGCGTTCTCACTCAACTCATTCTCCACAACGCTTACTACTCCCAAGCCTTCTTTCCCTTCTTGTATTCAGTCCCAGTCTCCTTGGCAAGGCATATACCTTCCCCCCACTTCCAGTCTCAGTCTCTTTGCTGAGCTAGTCCCAGTCTCTTTCCCACCAGAACTGTTTCAATTTCCCTCCACCCCCACCCCATCCTTTAGTACCAGTTTCCACCTGCTACCCAAATTGCCTGTCAGAGTTGACTCCCCCTACCTGTCCATAGATCTGGATCTTATCCCCTCTGCATTTGAATTCAACATCTTCCTCCACCACCTTGGCTGAATGCAGGGTTCACTGAGAGCACAGGAAGTATAGTTTTCCTGCTCTAAATACAGGTCCCCACACTCAGACTTTGTATGTTCCCCAGCAATCCAGAGCCACAACTGTAAAGAAAGTCTTGCTCAACCTCAGAATATAAAGAATCTTTGGACAGATCTGTTTAAAGCTAAAGAGTCTATACTGAGCACATGCAAATCATGATTTCAAAATCTTATAATTTAGCCAGATTTGGGTGCATTTGCACCAAGAAGGCAAGAAGCACACCCATGACAGATGACACCCCTGCTACCAAATTTGAGGCCTCTGTTCCAAAGCAAAAAGCTGCTATTGCTTTTCAAAGAATTTCTAACGTGGGCAAACAATATCATTTTCCTCTAACTTTTGCCACAGAAATAACTCAACCATTTTGGCTGAAATCTTCCAGAAAAAGGTTCAGCTGGTAGCAGGCAACCAGCATGGCAAATTCCAGTAAAAACAGGTTAGCAAAATTATAAGCAACAGAAAGCAGAGTTTCATAAGGGAAATGTCAGGTAGTACCAATCCTGTGTATAATAGGTTCTTTGGTGGTTCTTTTTCTGTTCTTGATTGTTTCCTCTGTGTAATGTTATGCCCTGCTTTTGCACTATTTGTAGTATTCTTCTGTAAAATCAATACAGATGCTTAATTTAAAAAAAAAATAGATGAAAAAGAAAAAGAGGGTTTTGCCGGCATAATATTAATGACTTGTCAAGAGATGTAAGCTTCTTTTGCTCTCTACAGTAATTCCAATAGTAATTGGCTTCCTTCTAATACTTTGAAGGATGTCTTCTGTGCAATAATACACAATTGAAGATTTATGTTCCTCTTTGGAGTAAGGAAACTGCAGGGAAAATAGCACTTAAGCCACAGTGGAGATAAAAATAACTATTATTTAATAGCTAGAACTTTCCTAAACTACTTTATTAAAAATTAAGGAGTAAGGATACTGTAATGAATCATTTAAATCAGTCACGCTTGGGGTTTTCACAAACTGCACCATCATGGCAGTTTTCTATGAATGAAGATATTGTCCCTCAGCTAACTATAAAACAACCTTCATGAAAAAGACCACAGCTGGTATGGAAGAGTCATTCACAGTGGCAGCCTGGTTACAGCATTCTATAGTAGAGACAGGGCGCATCTACATGTGCATTAATGTGCTGTTCCTCATGCGCATTTAATTTAGTACCGCCAAAGTGAGGTACTAAATAAATGTGCATTAGGCTGCCATAATAAAGTGTACCACAAGTACACATTTTTAAGTGACACTTAATGTGCAGTAGCCTATTTTACTGTGTATTAGCATAATTGCATTTTTTATGTGCCACTTTACTGTGCAGTAAAATAGGCTACTGCACATTAAAGTGCACCTGTAGATGCACCCACAGAGTTTCGGATCCCAGCACAGGGATTTAGGTATGTTTTGGGCCTTAGCTTCAGGTTTTCACTGAAGTTGATCTTTCTTGGTCTCTAAAAAGAAGAGAGTAATGGTAACAATGAACCTGGACTACATGAGCACTGCTAGCTGGTGACTTTGTGAAGGGGGAGTCACCAAAATCTCAGCTGCAAGCAGACAGGAGGAAACCCTTGGTAATGTGTTTGCTGGGGAAAGAAATAATTTAAAGATATGGAAAAACAAACTTTGCCCAAATTAAAGTTCTAGAACCTCTTCTTAGAACCACTAGTATTTAGACTGGACATAGTTACAGAGAAACTATCAGAAGGCTTCCTGTGAACAGAAGAAGATCAAGGCTAGAGGGGCATCTCCAGCCTTAGCAGAGTATATGACAAGTAAGAACAGGAGTATTATTCCTCCAAGGAGGATTATTCTGCGCTGGTCCGGTCCTGCAGGGAGCAAACCAGGAAAGCCAAGGCTGCAACTGAACTCCAACTAGCTACAAGCAAGGGCAATGTTGGACCCCTGCTAAACCAGATGGGGCAACTGACAACTGACGCCCAGGAAAAAGCCAACCTATTAAATAGGTACTTCGCGTTAGTCTTTCACCAGTCACACGGGATGCCCATGCCTGCTATGGGA
>NW_017728943.1:102013765-102018779 GCF_001723895.1 Crocodylus porosus
CTATGACCCCAGCTGACTTCCTGCCCTTTGGGGAGGGGGCTGGACTCAATGATCTCCCGAGGTCCCTTCCAGCCCTGATGTCTATGAAATCTATGAAAGAACAGACAGGAAATACCCAGGATTGCATTTCATAACCATTCTATTTTTTCAACATTGCCACTATTCACTGCCTGTAAAAGAAGCAAAAATATAATTGTGAGAATTGTACTTATACCAGGAAGTAGGCTTGTTCAATGGAAAAATTATATTTATTAACAAAAAAGTACAGCTATTAGAAAACATGTTGGTAATTAAGGGCTATATATTTCCCATAGTTGTGTTTTGAAACATTTGCCATCTAGTTATTTTACACAAGAAGCCTGCTGAGAGCATAGTATATCCTACAAAAGCATAGGATATGGGCACATAAATAAATTGCCATGACAGAAGCTATGGTATGAGCTTACAGAGCAGCAGCTAAAGACAGCTGCTTGTATGTATGCTCTTAGTCCACAGTGGTTGCATCTACATGTGCATTTAATACTACTGAATAAACTCCAATGGAATTTGAATAAACTAATCCAGACGTCACTGTCTATATATGTGTTTAAGCGCAGTAATTTGCTCTGCGGTCTTGAGTCTAATGGGGCTATCCAAGAGCACAGTAAATTAGTCTACAGGAGCCTAATTGCCATGCACATATAGTCAGTGATGCTTTACTGTGCAACAAATTAGTCTACTGTGCAGTAAAGTGCACGTGTAGATGCACCCAGTAAATATAAAGTAATACCCCACTTGCATTGAGGAGCTAAGCGTGCTTGCAGGCTGTTACACTGCGTCAGCTCTCCATGGTAAATTCACACAATAATTTATTTTATGATAACTTGTTTGCGTGGCCACAGTCATGGGACATTGGGCCGGAAGGAAACTCATGGGTCAACAATCTCTTCCATAGCCTGATCAAATCTCCATGTTAAAAGCAGCCAGGTTTTTGCTCTACTACCCCAACTGGCAGGCTGTTCCAAATCCTCGCTCTTGTGATAGCTATAAACCTTTTAATTTCCATCCTAAATTTATTCACGGCTAGTTTATCTCCATTGTCCTGTAACTGAAGTCAAGGGTATCAAACTCATCAGGTGGAGTGGGCCAGATGAGTGGTGTGTGGCCAGTTGAGTAGCATAGAGTTAGCCTGTGCAGGCCCAGATCAGACCCACAAACCAGCCCTGCACTCAAGATCCAGGGTGCCAGACCAGCCCTGTGTGCTGTATGCTGTGTATGTATCAGATCCAGCTCTACATGTGCGCACATGCCAGATGTGGCCCTGCATGCCATGTATGTAAAAACAGACCAGAGTACCAGGTGGAGTACACACTGGATCCAGCCCCATGTGCCACGCAGAACATGATCCAGATTCAGCCCCACAAGCAATGCTTGACAGATCTGGCCCCATACAGTGTGCAGTGCATGGGACCAGTCATGTAGTGTATGGATCTAGTCCAGGAAACATGGGCAGCACAGAGGGCTGGATGATAGGACTCTATGGACTAGATTCAGCCTGCAGGCCACATCCTTGTCATTCCTGGCTTAAGTAGGTTTATTTTCTCCCTGGTTTTTAACTCCCTGATGTAGTTCTAGAGAGCAATTATCTCCTCTTTCTGCCTTCATTTTGCCATGCTAACAGACCAACCTCCCTCAGTCTCTCATAAGAGAGGTTTCCCATTTTCCTGATTGTCCTAGAGGCTTGTATAGCTTGGGGTAGGTTTCTAAGGCAGGGTATTCCAAAGCTCATTCAACGTCAGGATCCATAACAGTGATTTGAGTTCCTAGCTCTTTGACTGGCTGTTCCATATTATCCTATGCTGCTAGAACACAGGTATTACATACTGCCGTATGTGTTAACATAAATTAGATATAACTACACTGCAGGCTGCAGTATAGTGTTGAAACAGCTGTAAATGAGTTAGCGCAGGTACCAGAGGCCATCTAGCCATTGCAGCACAGAACTTAGTGCAGAATAATTCATCCTGTCAAAAAAGGGCAGATTAACCCCTGCTAAGTTCCTTAATGCCATGACTAGATTGCTTTCAATATTTATTTAAAGTTAATTCAGGTGTTTCTATACTATGCTGCAGTCTGCCACATACCCTTCAACCTCTGCCAGTAGCTGGACTTGCTCAGACTGTATGGGGTACATCACATGATCCTGTTGGACTCTTGAAGGCAGCAGGTCTCTGGGCTGATCCAATAGGAAGAGGGCTGTGCTAAATTTGGATGTTACTTTGGCATTTCCTATACATGACTTTAAACAGAGATTTCTTCCTAGCGGCTGGAGGAGGACATGACGGCGCTTGAGGCAGCCCTACTCTGTGCAGGCAACGATGCGGCGCTCCTCGAGAGCCTCCAGTCCCACAAGAAACACCTAAAGGAGCTGGTGGAGGGTGCGGCCCACAGTGAGCGGGTTCATGCCCGCAGCCAGGAGCTGGCAGAGGCCGACACCCCAATTGGCTTCTTCTTCAGCCTGGAGAGACGGCAGGCTGGACCATCTCCAGACCCCAGAGGGAGGGCTGCTCACGGACCCGGGCGAAGTGCAGGGGCATGCCATTGCCTTCTATCGGGACTTGTTTGTGGCTGACCCCTTGTCCGGGGGCCACTCGGCAGCTGCTTCAGGACCTGCTGCACCTCAGTGCTTCGCAGGTTGGGGCCCTGGAGCACGAACTCTCCCTGGCTGAACTTGAGGCTGCTGTGGGGGGACTTGCCTCGGACAGGGCCCTGGGCCTGGGTGGACTGCCCGTGGAATTTTACAAAGCCTTCTGGCCCCTTCTTGAGCCCAGCCTCCTCCGCGTCTTCCACGAGAGCCTCACTGAAGAGACCCTGGCAACCAGCTGCCGCCAGGCAGTGCTCACTTTGGTGCCCAAGAAGGGGGACCTGGGCTGCCTTAAGAACTGATGGCCTGGCTCCCTTCTGTGTGCTGACTATAAGATCCTGGTGAAGGAACTGGTGAACCATCTCCGCACTGTCATGGCCTCCATCATCAGGCCGGAGCAGAGCTACTGTGTCCCGGGCAGGACCATCCTGGACAACCTGTTTCTGCTGCGTGACCTGCTCATGGGCGGCAGAGCTTTTTGGCCTGGACATGGGCTTGGTCTCCTTGGACCAGGAGAAGGCCTTCAATCGTGTTGACCACTGGTACCTGCTCAGCACCCTCGCGGCTTTTGGCTTCGGGCCTCTTTTCATTGTAGCCCTCTGGGTCCTATACCATGACGCCTCCAGCCTTCTCAAGGTGAACAGTGTGCTGTGCTCCCCGTTCCCAGTGTGTCACAGTATACACCAGGGCTGCCCCCTCTCGGGCATGCTGTACATGCTGGCCATTGAACCGCTGCTGCACGCTCTGTGATGTTGCTTGACCGGCTTAGCCCTGCCACCAGCACTGGGCCCAACCACCGGCCCCCTGATCTGGCTGAC
Organism: Crocodylus porosus; assembly: GCF_001723895.1. Taxonomy (NCBI): domain Eukaryota; kingdom Metazoa; phylum Chordata; order Crocodylia; family Crocodylidae; genus Crocodylus; species Crocodylus porosus. Next base: position 102,017,207 of record NW_017728943.1, read on the forward strand.
GGCGTATGCGGACGATGTGATGGTCTTCGTGGGCAGCCAGGAGGATGTGCAGGCCCTGGTGGACTGCCAACGCACCTATGAGCTCACTGCATCGGCCCGCATCAACTGGGGCAAGAGTAACACGCTCCTGATCAGGACGTAGACCAGCAGGCCACCTCCAGACCTGCTGGGGGGCCTCACCTGGCACCAGGAAGGCCTCAAAGCCCTGGGAGTGTTCCTGGGGCTGCCTGCAGCCCGCAACAGGGAGGGCCTGGGGGAGGGAGTGGAGACCCACCTGCAGCGCTGGTGCTGGTGCTTGCCCGCCCTCTCCTACTGCAGCCGGGTCCTTATTACCAACAACCTGGCAGCGGTGACCCTGTGGCACCGCTGCTCCATGCTGGACACTCCGCCAGAGCTCATCGAGAGACTGCAGTGGCTCCTAGTGGACTTCCTCTGGGACGGACGCCACTGGCTCCCGCGAGCTGCCCTTTACCTGCCCACCAGCGAGGGGGGCCAGGGCCTAATCAACCTGGCCAGCAGGGTGGCTGCCTACCGCCTGCAAGCCCTCCAGAGGTTCCTGTATGCTGAGGGCCACCTCCCATGGTGGCAGCTGGTGTGCCGGTTCCTGCACTGAGTGGGGGCCCTTGGCTTTGACCGGGAGCTCTTTCTGCTGGACCTCACCTTCCTGAATGGGGTGGTCCTCCCCCCGTTCTACCGCAGCATGGTGCGGGCCTGGCAGGCTTCCTTGCATCTCTGTCCCCAAGCCAGGCCCCTCCGTTTCCCGCAGCTGCTTCAGGAGCCCCGGTCCACAACCCAGCCCTGCAGCATGCCATGCCGAGTCTGGCCTCCGCCAACCTCGTGGCTACTCTCATCGAGGTGCGCACCACCTGCCTGGGGCACCTCCTGGACCCTGCTCAGTCGGGCTGGCTGTCACCCGAAGCCCTGGCTGCTTGGATGGCACTGAGCTATGTCCACACCGCGGGCCGGCTTCTGCACGCCGTTAGGGCCTCCCTCCCGACAGAAGCAGCGACCGCCCTGGAAGGCTACCTTCAGGCTCACCAGGCCCTCCCCACTGCAGGCGCCGCAGGTGACACCTTTCCACCACTGCCAGTCATCCCAGCGGTGGCCAGCGAGCTGGCTGACTGGCCCAACACATTGGCCCAACACACTGAGGCTCCCTGTGACCCCCAGCAGCAATCATAGAATCATAGAAGTCGGGTCAGAAGGGACCTTGTAGATCTTCAAGTCCGACCCCCGCCTGGGCGGGAGAAAAGACTGGACTCAGTGAGTCCAGCCAGGTAGTCATCAAGCCTCTTCTTAAAGATCCCCAGGGTAGGAGCCAGCACCACTTCCCTAGGAAGTTAGTTCCAGCTCCTAGGTGCCCTAACTGTCAAGTAGTTCCTGTGGATGTCTAATTTAAATCTACTCTCTAATAATTTGTGTCCATTGTTCCTTGTCATGCCAGGGGGCGCTAAGGGAAACAGTGTCTCCCCCAAACCCTTCTGGTTCCCCCTAGTGAGTTTATAGACAGTCACCAGGTCCCCCCTCAGCCTTCTCTTGTGAAGGCTGAACAGGTTCAGGTTCCGCAGTCTTT
>NW_017728943.1:102018989-102020808 GCF_001723895.1 Crocodylus porosus
TGTCAGCCCACTCCTGTAACCTATCCAGGTCTTGTTGCAGTCTTTCCCTCCCTACTAGCGTGCTCACCTCACCCCAAATTTTGGTATCATCAGTGAATTTAAACAGGTTGCATTTCACCCCATTGTCCAAATCGCTGAATGAAGAAATTGAACGGCGCAGGCCCCAGGACTGAGCCCTGGGGGACTCCGCTGCCCACTTGCCCCCAGGTTGAATATGACCCATCCATGACCACCCTCTGAGTACGACCCTTGAGCCAATCTGCAATCCCTCTGACTGTGTAGGCATCAATGCCACAGTCACCTAGTTTTTTAAAGAGGATGGGGTGGGAGACGGTGTCAAAGACCTTGCTGAAGTCTAGAAAGACTACGTCCACGGCAGCACCTGCATCCATTGCCTTTGCGACCTGATCATAAAAGACAATCAGGTTGGTCTGACCGAGGTGGGACACAATACAGGCTGCCCCTTTGGCACGCTGCCCCGGAAGGGACTCTACGCATGGGTGGTGCCCAGGTGCTGGCTGTCCACCCTGACACTGCGTGGTGGCAGCGCCTGGCATGGCCCGGGGCCCCAGCATGGCGCATGCTTTACAAGGTACCCACCACCAAGAAGACCGGCAACCTCTAGTGGAGATTGGTGCACGGCATCCTGGCCACTGGCATCTTTGTGCGCCACCTGGACCCAGTGGCCTCAGCGGCCTGCCCTTTCTGCTCAGGGGTGCTGGAAGAGGACATTTTCCATGCTTTCCTCAACTGCCCCCAACTGCAGCTGCTCTTTGCTGCCCTCGGGGCACTGCTTTGGGCACTGGGCCGGGACTTCTCTGAGGAAACCTACATTTACTCCTTCCTGTACCAGGTGTCTGAGTGGGCCGCAGTCAGCCTGGCCAACCTCCTGGTGGGCCAGGCCAAGATGGCCATGCTGAAGAGCTGGTGGAGCCAGATCACCAGGACCGGGATGCACGACACCCTGCAGCTTTTCCGACTGCTGGTGCGGGTCCGCCTCTCTCTTGAATTTGAGCATGCGGTCCTCTGGCGGACGGTTGAGGAACGCTGGGCCATCGACAGTGTACTGTGCTGAGTCGAGGCAGGACACCTGCGCCTTGCCCTCTGGCACCACCAGCTCCTCAGGGTGCAGAGGCGCTCCCAGCGAGATGAGACCTTGGGCTTTGTCCAGGTGGGGTGACCCCTGATGTCTCCCTGGTCCCCATCGGCAAGACCTGTATATATGTACATATGTAAATACTTCTGTTCTTTGTGTTTTTTTGTTTTTCTTTGTCTAAAGTGTGTGGGCAGGCCTTGCAGACCATGAGCCCAGGCCTTGTCCTCAAGGCCCAGGTCCTCGGACCGAAACTGTACATAATTTTTACTGCCCACCATTTGTCACCCTTCCCGGAATAAACGCCTCTTAAAAGTCAAAGTCTTTCTTTCTTTCTTCCTTCTGCTTTGGACGCACCGGACCAGGTTCACTTGGAGCTGCGTGGGGCGATCCTGAGCATAAGACTCTCCAGCTTCCTATCTCTTTTCTTTTCTCACTCCCACCTGTCTAAAGGTCTCTAGCCTCTGTTTATCTTGCATCCTCTTTCTTTTCTTGCTGTTGCAGCTTTTTTCCCCCCTTTTCTTTCCTCTTTGTCCCATCCCCCCGTGCTTCCGGTCTCTTTGTCTTCGCAGCCTTCTTTCTTACTGTGTCTCTTTCTCGCTCTTTCTCTCTTTTGTTTCTTTTCTGCTTGCTTGTAGCGGGGAGTTGTCTTCCATTAGCTTGCCTTCCGTGGGGTGCTCTTAATTACCCCTTCTCCCCCTTTTTGTTTTCCTCTTTTTTTTTTTT
>NW_017728943.1:102021336-102024522 GCF_001723895.1 Crocodylus porosus
CGGCAAAAACGTCGGTGACTACAGCAACACCGACGGACGGCCCATCCACTTCCGGGATGCAGGCCCCACCCGGTGAGACCGAGAGTCTTTCCCGACCTCCTCCTGCCCCTGTTCCATCTGAGGGGGCTGAAGTCTCTGGCGTGGGAGTGTCGTCCGGCGGAGGGGCTGGGGCTAGGCCCTGACCCTCCCCCCCAACTCATTCCACCTACGGTGCCCACCCCTACCAGTACAGGGACGCCACCAGGGGGAGAGGCGGATGCTTCCGCTTCCACCCTGCCTGCTCTGACCTCCCCGATTGAAGCTGGGGTGGTCAGCGATTGTGGCACTGAGGCCCTGTCGGACGACGGGAATCAGGCCTCCTGCAAGTTGCCCTCCATCACAGCTTTGGCTGAGGTGGCTGGATCTGGGGAGACAGGCTAGACACAGTCTGGCCCATCCTCTGTAAAGGATGGGTCAACTGCCACAAAGCAGAAGAAGAACAACAACAACAACAAGGAGAAGAAAGTGAAAGGGACCCCTCAGGACTCCCCACCCCCCCGGGGCCTTCTTCAGCTGGTGCTGGGGAGGCCCCTGCTGGAGAGCCCGGCCCTGCTCCGGCTGTCACATCAGCGACTGCTGACCGGGGATGAGGGCAGTTTGGAGGTGGGGGAGGCGAAGACAGGGGTCCTTAATGCCTCGCCCATCTCCCAGCTCTTGGAGATGGGGGGCAAGAAGATGTATGCACAATGTGTCGCTTCTGGAGGTCTGACCCAGGAAGCAGCAGAGGAGTCTGCTGACTTCTTGGTCACGTCCCAGGCCACTGAATTAGATGAGGAGGCTTGTGAGATGGAAATCCAGCTTTCTGAGTGTCGCAAGCGACCTCGAGAGCGGGATGACCTTTCCCCCCGCAAAGGTGGGGCTTGCTCTTCAAGAGCCAGACCTTGACCTAGACGATCAGAGGAGGTTGATGGGCTTGGATATTGAGGGTGTGGATGCAGCGGTCCCAGGCAGTGTGTGACCTCGCCGCTCCTCTGTGGGAAATGTGCAGCCCGTGTTGGCAGACCCCCCCTGGGTTGGTCATGACTGTGTGGGGCTCTTGACCTTTCTAAAGCAAACAAAAGGACAAAAGAACATAGTAGTGCGCATCACCCAATGGTGCGCGGACCGTAAGTGTTCATCAAGGCTGCCAGGGCTGCGGCCAAGCTCATACAGCAAGATCTGGGCACTAGGCAGATGGCCTATCATCTGGAGAAGCTCGCCTAGTGGGTGAGAGATGAGTGGGGCCTGGCGGGGTCCCTGGACTAGAGTAGGGCACGATAGGCCTTTTCTTTTTGACCTGTCTCTGCCTTTACTCGGCTCTTGGGGGCTTGCTTTTTATCTACGCCTTACCTCACTCTTCCTCTCCCATACTCACACCCATGGCAGCCACAACTATTGGCACTTTCAACATCAACAGCTGTCAAGATCCGGTGAAGCAAGAGGCCGTCCTGGAGCTCCTGCGCCAGAAGCAGCTGGCTGTTGCCTTCCTCCAGGAGACGCACTCCGACAGGCACAACCAGTTGGCCTGGCACACTGCCTGGCAAGGCCAGGTGTTCTTGAGTCACGGCACCAACCTTAGCACCGGGGTTGCGACTCTCCTATCATCACAACTACAGCATGACACGGCAGTGGCATGAGCAGTTGTCCCCGGCCACCTGTTGACAGTGCACATCACCCTAGCGCAACACCATCTGCTGCTCGTCAACATCTATGCACCTTCTGATGGCCAGGAGAGGGTCACTTTCTTTGAGACCTTGGCCGGCCTTCTGCGCGACGTCAGCGAGGACGACGACCTGCTTCTTGTAGATGGGGACTTTAATTGTACCACCGATACCCTGCTCGACCGTACGGGGCCCGAGCCTCACCTGCCCTCAGCCCGCAAGTTGCAGTCCGTCTTGGAGACTGCAGGCCTCGTCGATGTCTGGCGAGCCCTGCACCCCAACACGCGCCAGTACACCTGGGCCAGGATGAGTGCCGGGGGTCTCACTATGGCCCGCCTTGACCGCATTTATGTCACCAGGCGCCACCTGCCACTCCTACGCAGCAGCTGCATCGTTCCCTTGGGCCCGTCAGACCACGGCCTAGCTTTTTGTGAACTGAGCCTGCCAGGGAGAACCTGCACACGAGCGCCTTATTGGTGCTTCAACGTCAGCCTGCTTCAAGACTCTTACTTCCGGGACTGCTTTGCCAACTTTTGGTGGGGCTGGGAGGCCACAAGACTGAATTACTTCTCCTGGAAGTTATGGTGGGATGTGGGCAAGGTACAGATTCGGGCCTTTTGCCAGCAGTACACTCAGCTGGCCACAAATGAACTGTGCCGCCGTATCAGAGAGCTGGAGGAGGACGTGGTATAGCTCGAGGCTGCCCTGCTGGCAACCAGCAGTGATGCGGTGTTGTGCGAGAGCCTCCAGTTCCGGAAGAAGTGCCTGCGTGACTTGGCGGAGAGTGCGGCCTGTGGAGTGAGGATCCGCGCCTGCTGCCAAGAGCTGGCCGAAACGGATGCCCCGACCCGCTTCTTTTTCAACCTGGAGCGACGGCGGGCAGTGAGCAAAGTCTTAGATCACCTCAAGACCTCTGAGGGCCAGGTCATCACTGACCCCGGTAAAGTACGTGAGCATGCTGTTGCTTTCTATCGTGACCTGTTTGCAGCTGAGCCATCCTGCCCTGACGCCGCGCGGGAACTCCATGCGGGCCTGCCGCGCCTTGGTGCCCTGGAGGCCGGCGAGCTTGAGCAGTTGTCGTCTCTGGTGGAGCTGGCGGCAGCCGCAGCTGGCCTCGCCGCCAGCAAAGCCCCAGGCCTCGACAGGCTACCTGCGGCGTTCTACAAGGCTTTCTGGCCTCTTCTCGGCCCCTGCCTCCTGCGCGTTTTCCAGGAGAGTCTTGCCGACAAGGTCTTGCCGATCAGTTGCCGCAGCGCAGTGCTCACGCTGCTGCCCAAGAAAGGAGACCTTGGCTGCATTAAGAACTGGCGGCCAGTCTCCCTGCTGTGCGCGGATTACAAGATCCTGGCCAAGGCGCTGGCCACCCGCCTCCGCACTGTCATGGCCTCCGTCACTGGGCCTGAGCAGAGCTACCGCGTGCCGGGCAGAACCATCTAAGACAACCTGTTTCTGCTGCGCGACCTACTTACAGCCAGCGAACTCTATGGCCTGGACATTGGCCTTCTCT
>NW_017728943.1:102024533-102033969 GCF_001723895.1 Crocodylus porosus
GAACCGGCTTGCCGGGACCGGCTCAGATGATGCCCTGCAGCTTTTCTGCCTCCTGGTGCAGGCACACCTCTCGCTGGAGTTTGAGCACGCTGTGCTCTGGCGGGCGGTGCCTGCCTTTGAGACACGCTGGGCCCTTGAGGGAGCACTGTGCCAGGTGGAGGATGGCCATCTCAAATACGTGCTCTGATGTCATGACTGGTCTGGGCGACCGGGCTGGCTCGGTGTCGAACTACGACTTCCAGCTCGTGCTGCATCCTGGGCCCTCACCAGGCTGCTTTTTTGCTTTCTTTTTGTGTGGGAAGTTGAAGGTTTTGTTACGTGTATGATGGGATGGAGCCGGGTATGAATTATTTATCTATACAGTTATGACTGTGTGGCCGGCTTTCCGACCACATAATTAGCATGTAAGACACGGCATGAAATGCAGTTGTGAGGGCGTGGGGCCTAGGAGCGGCCGTGAACTCCCTAGCGCCCCCTACCGTCACGTTAGGGTGAACTTAGCACCCTCAGAATCTCGCCCGCCACGACTTTGATGACCAATAAGTTGTATGGGAGGCTGCCTCTGTTTCCCTAGTGGACGGTACCGATGTTCCTGCCCCTACTCCTAAATGGGGTATCTATATGCGCCCCGCCTTAAGGGCTATGTGTGCCTCCAAACCTCCCCTTCAGCACGCCCCAAGCCTCGCAGCTGTTCTGGGGACGTTTGTATGGTCCCTCGCCCCTCGGGTGCCCTCGTTCACTCTCTTGGGCACCCTGGGCTCCTTGCCCACCTGGCGCCCCCTTGGGCCGGGCTCCTATCTCCAGCCCGCTCCCTGGGCCTGTCTCGCCGGCGTCTGGTTAATCGCTGGCACCCCCTGGGTCCAGCTCGCTACTGCCGCCTAATACTGGCGCCTAATACCGGCACCCTTGGGCCGACTTGCTACCACCGCCCTGATGCCGGCGCCCTTGGGCCGGGTTCTCGCCGGCGTCCGGCTAAATCGCTGGCGCCCCCTGGGTCTGGCTCGCTACCGCCACCCTAATCCCGGCGCCCTTGGGTCTGGCTCGCTACCGCCGCCCTAATCCCGGCGCCCTTGGGTCTGGCTCGCTACCGCCGCCCTAATCCCGGCGCCCTTGGGTCTGGCTCGCTACCTCGCTTGTTCTGCCCCGCCCTCTCAGGGGCCGACACCGCGCACCTCACGCCCCATCTCTGCCCCGCCCTGGGGCCTTGCCCTCTCAGGGGCCGACACCGCGCTCCGCACGCTAGGGGCACAGGTGATCGCCACCGTGCCTGTCCCCTTGACTCTTCTCTGGGTCCGGTTGCCCCACTAGGCAAAACACCGCCCTTATGGGCTGGTGTCTGCAACCCTGCACACCGCGCCTCCCTGGCGCAATACGGTGCCTCTCTGGCACTGACAATAGTGCCCCGCTGGCACTGTGCCCCTACTGGGCACCGGGAACCCCCAAGCTGCTGGGGAGCCCCCGTGAGGCCTCCTCGCTCCCCTACAGCCTCACCCGGTCCTCCGGTGCAAACTGTAACATAAGCTCAAGCCATCTGGCTGTAACATAAACACAGAGGCTCCGTACTCCAAACCATAAACTCCAAGCCCCACCAGGGCTCTCAATCCTACCTCCCTTCAGGGTGTTCTTGTTCCCCGCATCATCGCAGCCGGTTAGTGTGATAAGGCTGCGACCACTAATTCAGGCCACTCAGCTCAGCCACAGAGCTCCTGCTCCTGCCGCAGCCGGAAGGGAACTGTGAGGCAGGCTCCGGCCTAAGCTGTTTATAAAGGTCTGGCCCTGCCCCCTTCTGGCCATGTGACCCGCCTGGTCGCCCTGGTAACCGTCACCTGAGCTGCCCGGGTGATTGGCAGCTCTGCCAATCACCCTCACAGTCACGGGGCACTTACGTGACTCCGTGACAGCAGTGAAGGTGTCTGTCACAGTGTGATGTGTTGGATGCAATGATACGGTATTCTTGGTTTGGTTTGGTTTGGTTTGGTGGTTTTGGTTTGGTTTGGTTTGGTTTGGTTTGGTTTGGTTTGTTTTGGTGGGGTGATTTGGTTTGGTTTGGTTTGGTTTGGTGGAGTGGTTTGGTTTGGTTTGGTGGGGTGGTTTGATTTGGTTTGGTTTGGTTTGGTGGTTTGGTTTGGTTTGGTAGTAATTTGTTTGTGTTTTCGTTTTGTAAGCGGCCACCATTTTTGTATACCTGAACCCCTGAATAAAGTAATTAAAAGTCAAAGTCTTTCTTTCTTTCTTTCTTTTTTTTGATCTTTTATTTTTCACTTTGCTTTAAGAAGTCTTCTGGACTTTGAAAGATATATGAGAATCACCTTAAAAATCCATATTTCCTTCTTGTTAAGCACTGTATATATTTTTGGAATCCATTGTCCCAAAAGAACACCATACACTCCTCCATACACTTTCTCTACACTTGGCTTCAGTGTAAATGCTGCGTTAAATAAATACATAATCTAGTGAAAAATGGGCCCCTTCAGAAATTCATGCCATGGCTTGTATAGGGCATGACCTTTCCAAAGAAGACAAGCATACAAGCAATTTTATTTTTGGAGAAATACTGATATTATACAAATTCAAGATATTAATTTGTTACATAGCATGGATGTCCCAGTTAACAGGGCACAGGATGCAGGACACAGGTGATGGGAAGACATGTGAAAGGACCATCTATGCCTGTTTCTCTGCAACAGAAGAATATGACCGTGTGTGATAAGTCCGCCATATGCCAGAGCAGTTGGGGGGGGTGGTGTCAACTTTTTAGAAGGTGTGCTGCAAATATGCCTTGCGCTCTCCCCAGCTGCCACTCCAATCCCCTTCCCCTGTTCAATCTGTGGTTCTTCTTTCTTCTCCCTGCCCTATCTGCCACTGTGCTACCTGTCCCCTCACTGATCTGTCATATGGTTACCCATGCCAATTAAGGCACATGTGCCACAGGTTGGCCACCCCTGTTCTAGTATACAGTCTGCAAGCTCTGTATCATAATATACCACGCTCTGTATCAGTAGTAAATTGATTGTGGAAACGTTTCACTTAAAGCTAAAAGGTTAATCATCCTTTCCCATAAGAATGTGAACACTGGAGGTCTTATCCAAGATACAGTGAAGGCAGTGGAAAAGTTCTCCTTGACTTCAGAGGCATTTGTATCAGATCTTGTAGTTCCAGAGTACAATTCTGACATTGGCTCACTAAGTAAGACTTCCAGAAATTTCTTGCTTCCAAAAGGAATTATATCATTATATTACATTCCTTCCACATGATAGTCATTCCAGATCATGTTATTTCTAATTTCCCATTGAGTTAATACAAATTTTTGTATGTACTGCAACAGGTTTTTTCCATACCCCACTTCAGTAATTGTCAAGCAGGGTGCTGTGGCACCGTGAGGTGCTGTGCGATCCTTTTAAGGGTGCTGAGCAATATTAGCACTGTTATGCGTGCAAACACCTGCACGTGATTCACAAGATAAACCCAGAGATTTCAAAGAGGAATCCATAGGATCTATAACATTCTGACCTGATGTGTTCTTCCCAGTTCTTTGCAAGACAAATTGCTGTTATTTTTCGCTAGTCAAAAAATGAGTGAAAGCTAACAGATTGCATTTTCTGTGGCAGATAGGGCAGTCTAGCAAAAGGTGCCTTGACTCTAAAAGGTTGACAATCACAGCTATAGTCCCATTGGGTTGTGGAGAGGCAGATATAGCTAGAGCAAAGTTCTTGAAGCTCCCATACATCTTAGCATTTCTCTTTTGCCTGACTAAAACATGAGATCGGTGCCTGAGACACAAACTAAAGAATTATCTTGAATATAATGATGGAATTGCCCTGTCCCTGACCAAACTGCAGGAATTACTAGTCGCATCTTTTACAGGCCAAGTTATATAGCGTACATCAAAACAAAGAGAAAGAGGCTAGGGAAAAACAATTATGGTTAACAAATGAACTAAAACAATTATGCAGTCTGCTCCAGCCAGCGGAAGCTTCAAGCTATAACCGGAATGAGATGGAGGACAACGAAGTGCACAGGCTGTTACAGCAGGAGTGGAATATTTTGTGCTCTGTCTGCAATATTTCTAAGACCCATTGCAAAAATGGTATAAATGACTGGCCTAGAGTCACAAACAAATTGGAACTTTGATGAGGCACTCACTCACTACTTAGCTACCTGCAGTTCTGAGGTGGTAAGACAAATTGCCATGTTATGACCTACAGGTCTTACTAAGTACAGTTCGAACACTTTTTTTTTTCTTTACCTCACCCCAATCAACCTTCCATCACTGGGTGTTCCTAAGAAACCCCTCCTTTATCTGGTGAAGTGTATACTTGTACTGTATGCAAAAGCAGCTATCCCTTTTCTCTCGCAGGTATATCTATACAGTGTAACTCTATCACAACAATGCAGTTGGTCTAAAAGATATCACTCTAAGAAATCTTTGCCTCCCCTACAAAACCTAAGATAGTAATAGCCTGAGAGACTTCATGTCGGCTCCTTGTATCCTTAGTCCTGAACCAGAAGCAGCACAGCTCTGCTAGTTCAGTGCTGCACGCATACCAATAAGCTCTGGCTATAAGCACTGCACTGCCTTGTGTCAAATAGACATGCCCTCTAGGTGATAATGCAACTCTTATGTGTATGGATGATTGCAGCCTTTCAGGGTGCATATTTTCTCAGTGGTGTCTGTTCCTGCAGTAGCTGAGTCTTTATAAGCATTAGCTAGGAGTATGTTTAAATGAAATGCCTTAGATTCATTCAGTAAATACTATTTATGCTAGTATCTGTCACTGTCAGAGACAGAACATAGGACTGAGCCACTAGGCTGGTTTAAAAAAAAAATTCCTGTGTTCCTAGAAAAAATGTCTACTAGGAAACTAAAAAAACAATCATTCAGGAAGGAACAGGAAGGTATTTTAGAGGAGCTTCATTTTACAACAGAAGATAACTAGAATTCCCCTGACTATAGACATAGTGGATTTGAAACCTAGCCTGCTCTGCTCTCTGAAACAATGAAGAAGTAGGGAGTGAATTATGTTGGTAGCAAGGTGACTCCATGTATATTTACACTGGAACTCACAGGGTACTCAAGGAGCTGGCGAGCGTCATAGCCCAGCCCCTGGCACGGATCTTTGAAAACTCCTGGCGCTCTGGTGTAGTGCCAGAAGACTGGAAGAAGGCCAATGTGGTGCCGATCTTCAAGAAAGGGAGGAGAGTGGATCTGGCTAACTACAGGCCCATTAGCCTGACTTCTATCCTGGGGAAGATCTTAGAAAAGTTTATTAAGGAGGCCATCCTTGAGGGACTGGCCCAGGCTAACATCCTGAGGGACAGCCAGCACAGGTTTGTTGCGGGTAGGTCTTGTTTGACCAATCTCATTTCCTTCTATGACCAGGTGACCTATCACCTGGACAAGGGAGAAGAGGTTGATGTCATATATCTTGACTTCAAAAAAGCTTTTGATCTGGTATCCCATGATCACCTCTTGGCCAAACTGCCCAGTTGTGGCCTTGGCTCCACCATTATCCGCTGGCTGGGAAATTGGCTTCGTGGTCAGACCCAGAGGGTTGTGATTGATGGCAGTCACTCATCATGGTGCCCTGTGACCAGTGCATAGGTCCTATGTCTTGGGAGAGCCCAAAAGCAGCACTAGAGCATGACCTCATGGTTCTGAACTACTTAGGGCTACTCCTGAATTGTATCCTCTGCCTGTTTTAATACCCCTGAGCAGGATAAGAGGGTAAAATTCAGGGTCAGGAAGGAATCCGTATAGTCATGGCCTAAGCCTATCCCTCACAGCAGGATTATTCCTGATAGCAGTGGTGCTCAACCTTCTTAGACCCCAGGCACCCCTTGTTAGACTTGAGGCTCTCATCAGAAAATGACAGCTCTTAGTTTTCACTTGTTTTTTGACTACAGAAAAATACTAGAGCAATTCTTCTGTTGCAAAGAACTCAAAAAGACCACAGCAGGGCAGAATGTTTTTAACACTGTGCATACCTATTTGAAATCTCTGGGTTTATCTTGCGAATCATGATTGTACACCTAGCAGTGCTAACATTATGTGGCGCTCTGTGAGACCCTTGAAAGGATATCAAGGGACGCCAGGGGGCCACGGCACACCGATTGACACTTATTGCCTCATAAAGTATTTTGCTTAAAGGAATCGTAGAGGTCCATGTTTCTCCTAGTGAAGTGTGGAAGATTGGAGACAGGACCTGAGTTATTCCTACAGAGAGAAAAGACCTATTTTCCCCATTTTTTATACTGTACACCAATCAAAAGGACATTATGCCAGGAAAACCTTACAGTGCCCAGCAGAATCTGATAACCAAAAAACTGTTGATTATTTTCTTCTGATCTCTTTAAATATGGGTTTTATGAGAGTTATGCAATACAAAAAGGTTAGGGACATGCTCTACAGAGGGTGATTGGAGACTGGAATGCTGAATATTAATATACTGTGAAAAAGTTCTTCATCTCCACCTTCAGACATGAATAATGGGTTATTTCCCATATTAAGAATAACAATTTGTTTCTGTGTTCAGTGAAGCTTGGAAGAATGGCTTTCCACTTAAGGTGTATTTGGTTTGTGTCCTCCAGTGCCACTTAAGACACTTTATTTGAAGGGCTGTTTCTGGGGATATAGAGACACTACTTTGGACCAAATATGCCATGCTGCATAAGGAAGTATCATTCATAAAGCTAACATAACTAGCCCTGTGTAAATCACTCCAGCAAACAATAAATCTACTGTTACACCATCTCTTCTGCATGCTCTCAGCAGTGTTGCCAGTTAGCTATTTTATTGCAAGTCCCATTGTATTTGGTTGGTTTCCCCAAGTTCCAGCTCCTGGAGTTATGTGATTAAGTAAGACTCTCTGCTTTTATTTTAAGTAAAAAATTATATTTCTAGCCCTTGTGGATGTGGGAGAATCTGGAAAATATGACTTAAGAGTTCTCTGAAGGCACAAAGTCCCAGAGAACAAATTGAAAACCCAGTTTCTACTTCATTTTCTTTCCGCATAGTTATAAAAGGGGGTGGCTACAGCTTTAGCTGTCCTAACTGAGGGTCACAGCTAAGCCATGAGGAGTCATCTATTCCTTGAGGGTCCTAACCATCAGATATATTGAATATGTAGATATGTTAGGAAGTGGGGACATAAGGAGTCTTGCCTAGTAGTTAGACACTGAAAGCATGAGTACAATCCAGATTGGTTCCCCAGGGAGCTGAGCTATGGAGTGATCTGGTGTCAGAACTGTAGTCAGGAACCACAGCCAACGTCAGGACAGGTCAGAGTCAAAAGCCGTTGCCAGAGCCAGGGTAAGCCAAGGGTTAACCAGGATCAGAAGCCAAAGGCCAGAACCAAAGGTTGAACGAAAATCAAGAGCCAGGAACCAGAATAAGAGAATGCCAAGAATCTTACCAGAATTGAAGGCTGGAGTTGAAGCCAGGAGTCAGAACCAGAAACCAGCAAGGAAGTATATGGAAGGCCAGGAGCAAGAACTTTTACTTTTGCCCAGACAAGGATATTGCAGGCTGGGCCTGGCTTTTAGGGGCTAGAGTAGGCTTCAGGGGATTGGCTGCTCAGATTGCCTCTTTCAGTCCAGTGGGGACCAGTCTGGCTGCAGATGGCACCTGTTCAGGGGATGACTTGGCCTGATCTCCTGATTGGGACTGGTTGTGTCCAGGGTTCAGATCTGGCCTCATTATGAGATGTATTTTAGAGAATGAGGGAGCTCAGGTGCATCTGTAACTAACTGTACAATAGGAGGCCACCCCTTTTCCTCTGCACCACCCCTCCAGTGGCTATGGGATGCAGCAGAGAGTCTAATTGAGTTGGGTTTTTTGAAATAATTTCTATAATATGACGGAGCTCATTTAAAATTCTATAGGACTTTCCACCACATCTGGGGAAGCCTCAGACTATGCAAAATCTGGACATTCAGGGGCTACATGGTCCAGTGGCAGCTCACATGGGCAAGCTCCACTGAGAAAAACAGAAGTGGTGAGGGGCCTGATCCATTTTTTTTCCTTTTCCACAGAGCTTGATCACCTCTCCTGCCATCAGGGAGTGAGCTGCCGGTGGGGCCTGAGCTGCAGTGAGGGCCCTGGACCTTCTGTTCATGATGGCAGCACTCCCTGGACAGCACCTGCCCACTAGCAATGGTTCGAAGGAACAGCGTTCTGTTTCAAACTTCATTTCGATTTGAAACAGCTGTTCTGTTCCATTCTGTCGAAACTGAAAGGCTGTTTCGATGTTTTGCAGGGGGTGGGAAGTCAGCTCAGCTAGGCTGGCTTCCTACCACCAGTGCTAGATCTCACAGGGGGTGGGGAGTCAGCCCAGCTGAGTTGACTTCCCATTCCCAGTGCTAGATTGGGCAGGGGGGAGCGGAGAGTCAGCCCAGCTGCATCCCTGTCTCCCCCCCTCCCTCCCATGCTGCGATCAGGTGCAGGGCAGAGAATGAGGGTGGACTTCTTCCACCACCTTGCAGGCCCAGCCCAGCTGCCCTCAGTACCCCAGCTAGGGGGGTTGGGGAGGCCACAAAGTACAGGGAGGGGAAGGCAGCTCTGATCCACGCCCCCTCCTCAGCTAAGCCTAGCTTGCAACTTGCTGCTGCTCACTCCTCACTTCCTCCCTGCTGACAGGCCCAAGGGTGGGCCTGGGCTGCATCAACCTAGCCCCAAATGCATGAAGAATTAACCCTAGGGAACACAAGTTCCCTAAGGTTCTTTAAAGCAGAGTGCCTTCATCTGATACGTCATTTGAGGAGGGTTAATTCTTGTTTGCAATCAGCCACTTTAGAAGTGGTCTGCAGCTGTGCATATGTGTCATAGAATGGCTGTAGAAAGCTTTCAGGGGCCCAGTCACAGAAAACATTTAACTTCTCTTTGTGCCCCTAGTGTTCTGTCACTGGCACTGCTTACACAGTCTCAAGTTTAGCAGGTGCATATCACTTGCTAACCCAATTACTAATCTGTCTGACATATTCACCTGAAGTGTCATACATAGATTACAGGCACTTTGATATAGGGACTCTGATATGAGCATAGTGCCAAGCACAGTGAGAATCTAATCTATGACTGGGGGCTCTAGGCACCACCATATGCAAATAAAAAATAATAATCATTAAAGAATTAATAATGAATTAAATATATTAAATACATTTCCTGAAGCTTATCTAGAACAAATATTAAATATTTTAATATTTACTCATGACGAATAATATTTCACACTCTATGTTCTCTGTGGTACAATAGTTGGGACAGGATAGGTCAAAAACGAGGGAAGGTACTTGCAATTCTGGTTGCTCAAGTTTTCAAGTGCCCAAGCCCTTAACTATCACAGCTGCATAAAGATTATAGATTTCATAGATTTCATAGACATTAGGGCTGGAAGGGACCTCGGGAGATCATCGAGTCCAGCCCCCTGCCCAAAGGGCAGGAAGT
>NW_017728943.1:102034499-102041558 GCF_001723895.1 Crocodylus porosus
CAGGTCAGCCTGGATCACCCGCCTATCTTCTGGCGTGGATGCTTTGCCCCAAAGTTTGGTGTCATCGGCGAACTTGGCCAGTCCACTCCTAACTCCAATGTCCACATCGTTAATGAAGATGTTGAACAGTATGGGTCCCAGGACAGAGCCTTGAGGGTTGGCACTCAGGACCACTCTGAGACATCTACTCTGCCTAATTGCCAGCCTCTGGTAAAATGGGACAAATGGAAAAAAGTGAGCAGGGTTTATTCTGTCTGTAGTGGACCTGAGGTCAGGAGAACAGCCATACAGACATGCCCTTAGTGATCAGATCCATCTTTAAGTTATGTGATTCTGTTTGCTTGTATTTAGGAAATTGCATATCACAAATGTTTCTCTGATAAAAGACATTTCTTTTACCAGCATATGTAATTAACCTCCCTTAAAGCATATAAGCGGTTTAAATTTTCAAGTGCTGTCTAATTTTTTTGTGTACCCCATGTAGGACATCACAAAAGGAGATAGTTTTCAGAAAGTTTTGGGCACCTGCTCTGTAAAATTCAGGCCTCTTTTAAGTGTTCCAAGCTTAGTGCCCAAAATCATTAGTCACATTTGAAACCAAGACCAAGTGACAATATTTTCTTTTGCCAAGGCTGGGCTCTGAAAATGTCTTTTTGTTTTCTTCTTCAAGCAAAAGTACTCAACAATGTAAGTGGCTTGGCAAGATCCATTAATTAGACTGAAGAAGACAAGCAGAAAATACGAGCCTGACCATTTCTTGTCACCATATACGTTAACCAGCCACCTGAGTGCAAACCTAAAAGAGTGAGACAGAATGGGGAATGCAAATCATCTTAGAAGTTCTTTTAGAGTCCACTGCATTGGGTGAGGAGTCATGCAGAGTATGTCTGCTGCACATGGTTTAGATACCAACACTACCAGTCTGAGTGATGGGTTGGTGGGTTAACACGAGCACTAAGTCTAAACTCTGTCCCCTGTGGCTTGGTGATTGCGAAGCTTTGCAGCAATGAGAAGAAGCAACTCACTGAACCCAGTAATTGCAAAGGGTTGAATCACACAGCATTTCCTATTGCTTCCAGGTGCTGGCAAGCCGAAGGCTTGGTGGGGAGGGGTTTGTGATTGTGTTGTGTAGGAAGCAGCATCTCAGCCATGTATTTTTCTAGTTTTTGTATATTTGTGGGGCTGTTTTCACTCTAATATTTGTGGTGTCTAATATTTTATGCTTTTTTGAAGTCTCATGTTCCTGTCCGCATTCTGGAGAGGCATTAGGAGAAGGAGGCTATGTTCTGTGCTCACACCTTTTACTGCCCCTTAATAAAAGCTATCATTTTTCCCCACAAGTGATTGATGTTCTCTTTAGAGCATAAAGGAGACATTAGAAGAAGTACATTTTCAGTACAGTAACCCTAAAGGACATATCAGCAATTAGTGTAACAAATGAGAGGTGTTGGCTTATTGCATCCTTCCCTTTCACTGCCAATAGGGAAGACTCTACCAGTATAAGACCATGTTTTTGCCCTACTTATCCCACAGCAGATGTAATTGACTGAAATACTTGAGCTAACAAAGGATGGGTGCAGGGTGGTAGTTAAGCTGTGTTAATCTGAAGTCAGGTAGTTAGGGATGCCCCCTTTTCCTGAAACCATTTCCAGACTCCCACTGAATTATTCATCTAGGCTCAGCACCGTTCACTGTCCTCCCCATGGCTCCTCCACATATGCTGCTGTCTTTCCCATGGCTTGGGTTCTGCACTGTGTCCAGGCCTGGTGGGAGTTGAGGTACTTGCAGAGTGCAGGTGCTCCCACCCACATCCCCTCTGTTTCAGTAGAGGGCTTTGCCCTCCAGTGTCCAGGTCAGGTGTCCAACCAGACTTTGAACATAGAACCCTGATTTCTGTATTGCCAGGCTGGGTGAAAACCAGATGGATGTTAACTTTACCAGTAGTTTGTGAACCACTCATTGCAACTGTTTGCTTTGCACCATACATGGCATTTGATTGATCATGTAGTTCTGGTTCTTCTCTCTGGTTGGATTAATTTAGTGGATCCAATGCAGAGCCGCTAAAATGTTCCGATCGGAGGGAAACTTTTATTTCTTGAGTACCGATCATGTGCAAGATCCTTAGCATAAGAGTTTGATAGAAGCATTTTAAACAGAAGTGTGACAAATGATGAATAGCAAATAAAATACTTCTAATAGGAATTCTTAAAAATGTTTAAGATTTTGAACTTTTTAAAATTAATATTGCTTTAATATTTCGCATAAAGAATAGCACAGGCGTTATAATGATAAGGAATCAAATATAGGTCCTTGGTTTATCTGGCTTTTTTGATGCAGGGATCATATCTTCCTACAGATCTATATACTTCCTAACATAATGGCTGCCTGAGTCTGCTTGGGGCCTTTTGGCACTACTGCAATATAACTTACTATTATTTATCTATCTGTCTTACTCTGGCCCTTTAGAGAGTAAGGGAAAAACAGGCCTCCTCCTCCTCCTGAAAAAAAAAAAATCACCTTGCCCTGGTATAGCAGTCAAAGCTTTGCATGAAAAGATTCTACGCTAAGTTAATAGCAAATGTCTGCTCAGACACCTGCTGTCCTAAACAACTTGAGATACTGTAATCACAAGCAATGCCATAATGGAACACAAAATGAAAAGGCTGGTGGCTGGCTGGTGAAGAAAATTGCACTTGCAGGGAAAACTGCGCAAGAGGGAATGGTCACAGTTGGGGAAGGTCAGCAATGAATGAGTGCCCTGCTGCCTCTTCCCCCATGGGTTCTGCCGGAGGCAGGCACTTTAATTTATATCTCACCTGATGGGTTCCTCATTCCCTGCTGACCTATTTACTTTCTAGGCTGACTTCCAGCCCCTCTTAGCAGACAGTGGTTGCAAATGCATTGTGATGCCACTTCCAGTCCTCAGAGAAGACTTAGAACCTAGATGAGGATTGGAAGTGGGCAGCAGCTCTGAATCTTGCAGTTGAATATAAAATGTTATTTGTTAATGCTTTGGGAGATGAGAAGAGTAAAATGCTTGCAAAGCATAGTTATCAGCACATACCTTATTTCCATTTCATTTCTGATCAGTCATTCTACTGTGGACTGAACTGCAAGTGGGTACTTAAGCACAGAAAACAGGAGGTTGAACAGGAGCCTGGTCTAACTGGTTGCTAAGAGAGTAACTTAATTTACAACAGATGGTGTTTATTGTTACTTTCCATCTGCAGGAGGAGAAAAACTCTTAGAAGAAAACTGCATGCAGG
This sequence comes from Crocodylus porosus, assembly GCF_001723895.1. Classification (NCBI taxonomy): domain Eukaryota; kingdom Metazoa; phylum Chordata; order Crocodylia; family Crocodylidae; genus Crocodylus; species Crocodylus porosus. The sequence continues at coordinate 102,037,766 of NW_017728943.1, forward strand.
CTTACAGGTTTCTAGTATGAATCGGTTAAATTAATTCAGATAAAATACAAGTATTCACTAAACCAAAATTCAAATTGTCCCAAACTTTCAGGTGAAGCTTTAACTAAACCTAAATTGAGTTATGGATAATATTTTTTTCTGTGTCAGTGTGGGGTTCCATAGTGCTGGTAACATCTCTAGCATAGTATGTGCTAAGTTATTCCTTGAAGAGTCAGTCATCTACAAAGCCAAAGAACCTGAGAGAGAGGGGAAAAAATGGTGAGTCCTGAAGGTCAGGGGTTTTTTAAAGATATTTAGGTTGTACCTGTATCATCTCCTGCATGGTCATACAAGCACTGCTGAGGAATAAGCTCTGCCCATTAGCACCAGCAAATTAGGTAGTGTAGGCAACTTGGGAGTGGGTCTGAGCATCTCAGAGGGGTCATAGGCATAACACCTGTCAGGAGAGCTTGAGTGTGGAGCTGGGCTTATCCCCAGGGCTACTCCAAACTGAGCACATCTACATGAGATGCTAGAAATGCAATAAACTAATTATACTGCACATAAGCTCATCATGGCAAAAGCCGTGCAAATGCACTAATGCACAGTAGAATTAGTCTAGTGTGCATTAAAATCACATACATAAAAGATGTACACCAGTGCTATTGAGCAGTAGCTTTGATTACAGCATGTTAAGTTTGTACCTGTTATTACAAGTGCTAACAATGTGCAGTAATTACAATACATTAATACACATGTAGACGTGCCCACTGGCTTCTAAACTGCCTAATTGTGTGCACATGGAGTGAACGTGGCCTATTTTTCAATAGCACTCCTGGGCTCTCTCCAGAGACTGTCTAAGACATACCCCAGATGCCTCACTCTCATTTATTTCAACTGGAGTGAGTTAAGCACCGAAACAGCCTTATAATCTGGCGCTGCATCCATAGTGGGTCCCACCTCTCTTCTTAACCCTGCTCTTTGGAGGCATTCATAATGTTGCAGCTCTTTACATTTCATGAGTAGCATAATATGGTGACTGATGCTTGAAGCCCTGATTTTTTGTGACAATTGCATGTTTCATTTATTTTCAGAGAGTTCCTAGCTCTCATGGTTGTGGAGGAAAGCACAAGCAAGGCTCAGAGAGCTGCACGCAAATAGAAAATACACAAAATGTACTGTTCTCCCCACACCACTGCCCCCCAACTTCATGGGCCGTGCCCAAATGAGCAAGGACACACCTGTTGCAGCGTCTCAAAGCAGTTTGAGATGCCACAGGAGGCACACTAGGAACAAAAAAAAAAGTTCCCTGCACTGCATATTTGCAGCATGGAGTCTAAGTTTGATACCAGGAAATCCCAGTATCCAAAAAAAAACCCCACACTGGAAAAAAGTGGTGCAGGTTGTGCTCCTGGAACATGCCCTGAAGCAACTGGAGGCACATGGGCTGAGACACAAATCTCTGGCACAAATTTGTACTTCTGCTATTTGAGCTGCTGCAAGCACATGCAGACATGCCTATGGTGTTTAAAGTGATTTCATAATATTTCCAACCTGGTTTATGATCTTTGAATGCTTGGGATCAGGAAAACTGAATCCAGCATATTTGCAACAGCTTCTAGTTTTAAATTTCAGATTTGAAGTTCACTTTAAATATACAAGTCTTACCCTGTTTGAAGGATAACACATCAAATATACTGAACACCGTAAATACTGAACAAAATGATACTATGATGTCTCTAAACTCTCTGTTCTTTAAACCTAAAAACATTTATCTTTCTATTTGTCTGCCTTTGCCTCAATTTTCTATATTAGGTTCAGCTGTGCCTTTCTGTCATGTAATGCATATTAGTTATCAAAACATTGCTTGTTAAATTAGTACAGTCTATTTGAAGTCAACAGGGCTGTGCCACTGCAACTGATAGTTAAATTGGTCTTTCATAGTAGATGTGTTGATATAATAATTTTGTTAATATAGATCATTTTAAAATATTTCTCTGAATCCCATGAAAGAGCACTAGTAGATAAATTGTCTACATACTAGTTTTTGCCTAGATTTGTGTCTAAGATTTAATGAATAGACAAAAATTAAAAGCAAAAAGAAAGGCAAAGAAAAGAAATTATAACTGGCACTTATTACAAAAGAGAAAGAATACTTTAATAATCCAAATAGTAGCAGAACAAAAAATAATTAATAGCTAGGTATGGGGGAGGTGGGGTGTGCATGCATGGGTGTGGGTAGGCAAATATATTTTACAAAATGTGGACTAATCACCCAGATCATCTTGGTTATATAGTCTCTTATGTCTGTGTTGATTGATTCTAAGTTTTTTGGGACAAAACTACTCCTTACTGTCTGCCTGTGGAATATCTACTGTATTGTGGACGCTGCTGTAATATAAAAATGATAACAATAGTACAGTAATAATGCTATTTACAATATGAGCCATCTTTAAGGAGTAGCCATTTAGAATACTGGCTCCTTGAACCATCCTCAGAGACAGTGTAAATACAGATCAATATTCCCAGCAAGGAATAAGTTAACTGCTTCTGAAGTATACATTACCCTTTTAGACTGCAAATATAGCTAAAAGCCTTCAGTGTGCATTTTTCTCTTTTAACCAGTTTAGACAACAATGGAACAAATGAGTCACAGCCATTACTTCTGTTCCCATGGTGGTGGTGGTGGGACAGATATTATGCATACATCATGTATAACTATATACAGAACTTCTGGTTGTTAATTCCCAACTGGGTTATGTACATGCCTAATAACCAAAGGTTGCATAAAAGCTCTTTGCAAGTTTAGCATTGGCAGGCGTGCCCTAGACTTGTTTAGTTGAGTGTTTGGTATGTCTGAGGTACCAGAGTTCAGAACAACTCACCAGTCCCAACTTGATCAATGTTTACTGCACATTACTTTAACCCTGCTCCCCTGTAGCCATCCCCAGCACCTAGAAATACTTCTTTTCTAGACTTCAGTCTTGCAAGCAAATTTATTTACAAAAATGTGCATGTATCCTTGTGTTTCTATGAGGCATCAGTGACATCCAGTGGCTACGTGTGTAGATGCTGTTATTCTACACTCCCTTCCTGAATGGTTGCTACAGGGTACATTGACTTCGTCCTATTTTCTGCAGGTGGAACACAGCAACAATTCTGATATCCTTGTGCCTGCACTATTCAGTATTATTACAGGTTTGGTTAAAGCTGTTTGAAACTAGGATCTGCAACTACCACTCTTTCTTTAAGACAGCTGTAATAAGGCTTCTTCATAGAACTAGGTTGCTGAAACAAAAGCAGCTTCCAAAATGGGCATGTATGAGGCTGCTCAGGAATGTATGTGACGTGAGTTTTCACCAAGTGTAATTTTAGTGGGGGAGGTAGGGGTGCATTTGTGTGAGAGAGAGCAGGAGAAACACCACAGAAGGACACAGATAAGCAAGCAAAGAAGCTCTGGACTCAGCCACAAAAGTGCAGCCCACTGGTAGTATGACTATAAAAGCTGAGAGCGAGCTTTTTGGACTAAGTGCTGGAGATGGAGGTTTGGAACTATGAAGAAACAAACTGTCATCTGTTATCTGATTTGCACAGTGTTTCAGGAAACCTAACTAACATGCTTAGGGGCAACCAACACGGGTTCATTAGTGGCAGGTCCTGTCAGACCAACCTGGTGGCCTTCTATGATCAGATCACCAAATCATTAGATGCAGGGGTAGCAGTGGACATAGTCTTCCTGGACTTTCAGAAGGCCTTTGACACTGTCTCTCACCCCGTTCTCATTAAGAAACTGGAGGATTGTGGTGTCAACGCA
>NW_017728943.1:102042068-102053056 GCF_001723895.1 Crocodylus porosus
ATCAGGGGACAGCAGGGCAGGCCTTATGAGGAGAGGCTACGGGACCTGAACCTGTTCAGCCTCCACAAGAGAAGGCTGAGGGGGGATCCTGTGGCCTGTTACAAACTAGTCAGGGGGGATCAGCAGGCATTGGGGGAGTCACTGTTCCCCCGAGCACTAGCAGGAATGACCAGGAATAACGGTCACAAGCTGGCAGAGGGTAGATTTAGGCTAGATATCAAGAGGTGCTACTGCATGGTCAGGGCTGCTAGGATCTGGAACCAACTTCCAAGAGAAGTTGTGCTGGCTCCTACCCTGGGCGTTTTTAAGAGGAAGCTGGATGAACACCTTGCTGGGGCTGTTTGACCCCAGTACTCTTTTCTGCCATGGCAGGGGGTCAGACTAGATGATCTACTCAGGTCCCTTCCAGCCCTAGAAACTATGAAACTATAACTAAATATTTTGTAAACAAGACTGCATAAAAAACATTTCTGTTCCTCATGGAAGCAACCTGTAGGATCCAAAGTTTAGATCAAATGGAAGTAAGACTATGCTATATCAGCCAGTACATTTCTTAGCTCTTGCACTGCTGGAGGACATCATTTGGCCATAATTGGCCAGTTAAGAAGTCCTACAACAAAAGTAAATTTTCAAATAACTTTAAATGAATAGACCATGTTTCTATGTCAGTCTGCCTCACTCTGGCATATGGTTCATGTCAGGACTGGAAAGAAAAGCAAAGAGGCAAGGTACTTTCAGCTGTTTCAGCTGGCCTGTGGTCTCTTTAGGCATGGGAGTTAGCTGCCATCAGTTAGAATAGCTCCTTTTCTCTTCTGCTATATATTTTTTTTTCTTTCAGGGCTGGGGCCAGGGAGGGCCCCTTCTTTCCCCCCGATGTGTGGAGCTTATCGTGTAGGAGAGGCTGGCTTGCCCAGCAGCCCAGGTTGGTGTTCTCTGGTGGTGAGGGCATACAGCTGCTAGCAGTGTCCTGGGGCACAGGGGCATGGCATCTGGCTGCCTGGACATGGACCCCCTCCAGGGAGGAGCTGGAGCTGCTGGTGGTGGCATGGTTGGCCTGGCTTCATGGCCAGAGCTGAGCCCATGGAGCTGGTGGGGCAGGTACTGGCCAGAGCTGCTGGACAATGTTGGGGATGGGGAGCTCAGTGGGATGGGCTCCTGGTGGGTCAAAGGGCCCTCCTTCGGTGATGCATCACTGCAGGTGCCAGGCCACAGAGGAGGCTTGGGCAGGCCACCTGTGCCTGAATAGATAGCATGGCTGCAGCCAGAGTCCTGGGGCACAAGGTTGTGGTCCAGTTGTCACATAAAGGACATGGACTTGCAGACAGCCCCTGACTGGTGGTTGTGGTCAGTGATGGTGATCCACTGTGTCCGCAAGGCCTTGATGCAACACCAGTGAACCGACTGATCATGCCTGCACTCCTACACGTGGCCTGACAGCCCCTCGTAAATGTGGGCATTGGAGCGCCTGCCCCATACAAACTGCAAGAGGAGCTCAGCCTCACCCCACAGCACACTCAGGTCCAGAGTCTCCTCCTGGAACAAGTTGCAGCCCTGGGTGGCAGTATGCGGCATTGAGGAGGGTGCCAGCATGGCTCCCTTAATGGATCACTGGGCCTCTGCATGGCACTCCCGGTGCTGCTAGGCCTGGGCAGCTGCAGACAGTGCCCAGCATAGGAGCACAGCGCAGGACTGACAGGCACATGGTGAGGCAATGTCAGCCAGCAGCTGCAGGGGCCAGGAAGGCTGCTGCAGGTCGTCTGCGGCCAGCTGCTGTGGGACCAGGTTGCAAGCTGGCTGCAGGTGGCCCTGGGTACTGCCAGGCCTGGCAGGTGTCTGTACCACCCTGTGGAGCTGGACGGTCTGGTTCTGGCCTCTGCTTGGCACTGCGGTGCCAGGGAGCAGTGCCAGGATGCAGGCAGGCTGCTGCAGCTGCCTGGTGGCCTGTGCTGGGGGATTCAGTGGCCACAGCCTGCCAGCACACAGCCCTGGGCCCCGGCATCCCCACAGGCTCTTAAGGGCCTTGGGCTGGGACAGGTATAGAGCCAGCCCAGCCCTGGGACAAGGGAGGCTCTTACTGCAAATTTGCTCCCAGCCAGCGTCTAAACGCGTGCTACTGAGCAGTAACTATTTGAGTGTAAATTTGCTACTTGCATTTGCAGGTAGCAAATTTACTCATGAGTAGAGCCACTTACTGCACAATAAGCATCTGCATGGGTAGATGCAGATGCTTACTGTACAGTAATTTGCCCTATTGTACAGTAAAGCATCTTGTGTAAATGCAGCCTGTAAGACCTTCCTAATTCTGTAGGTAGTTAGTAAACAAGTTTGGCTTAGATATTGTCTGTTAGTGTTGATAATCTAGTACCTTAACGCACTGTTTTGTTCTCTTATCAGTCTCCTTTTAAAAAGTTATTTTTGCTCTTATTGTAAGCTGCCCTGAGCCTTTGTATTTTAAATTAATAAATTAATAATATAAATGGAATTAAAAAAAAACCCCAAAGCAGCTAGTGGTAGTTGAAAATCTAGGAATGAGAACAGGAACAGAAAGGGAAAGTGAAGAAGGATGGACCTGAGATTTAAAACAAAAGAAATTACCATGGAGACATGGTAGAGAAGTAAGGGTAGTAAAAAAAAGAAAAAAAAAAACAAAATTAAAAAACCCTTACCTTCCAGTCAAGGTAAATCCTTTCAATGTTATGCCACCGTTTCTATTGGTAAATGGTGAGATTAACTCTGGCAGTTCCAGAAAGTGCTTTGTCACCATATATTTATATAACAGTAATAACCAGAGGTTTTTGCCATTGCACGGACATGAAAGAAGGCATATTCCTTACCCTGGATCAATGTATGTCTAAGCAGCATTGCAGTGACAATGAAAATGCAAATCCAGATACATATTTAGATTTAAATTCCAGTCTAACAAAGCTAGTTTGAAACTAGAATCTGCCTTTGGTATGCTGCACCAACTTGGAATGTCTGGGCTTCCTTGGTGATGCGTAGGGGGTGCATGTGCACCCCCTGAGATTGGCAGCGCACCCCCTGCAACTGGCCACAGCTCCTGCTGTTGGCAGCACCCGTGGGCAGTCACCACTTGCCGTTCTCATCCCCCCGCCGCTTGCAGACGGTCTCCGATCACCACTGGCCACTGCCATCAGTGTCTGCGGAAGGTTGTCAATCGTTGGTCAGTGCTTGCCACCCGCCCCCTGCCCACTGACACCACTGAGGCCATCTGTGGGAGCTCCCCACTTGGCCAGCCCCCAATACCGCTGTGGCCACCTGCGGAAGCTCCCTGCTCGCCACTGCCATGCCCCTGCTGCTGCGACTGCCACCACCACTTGTAGGCAGTTGCCATGCCCCTCAGCCTTGGGGAGCACATGACATTCATGCTGGTATTAGACATAACTTTCAAAAGAAGTGGGTGTCCATATTCACATACTGACAGCTGGATAAATAATTCTGAAGTTGGACTGTTGTCATAACATAGCAAGACAATAAGAAAAAGTCTTTATTTTACATGCTCTGAGAGAATAGGTTAAAAAACACTGAACTTTCTGAGATAAGAAGCCTCATCTATATTAGGGAGCTGAACCAGTATGATAGTGCCAGTGTAAGTGCAAATAGTGAAGAAGGTTCACCCTAGCCCTGCTGTTCCAAGTCAGTCCTGTTGCAGTTTTTCCCTGTCTGCACTTGTCTTGCTCTAGACCACTGCAGTCATGGTGTGTTTTGGTTCTCATCTCAAAGTTCTCCAAAATCTCCGTAGTTCATTAGCTTGAGGAAGATTTTGAAAGGCCTGAAAGTATTTCTATGTCCACTTTGTGAGGATTGACTTCCATCTAATACAGTACATACATGCACGGGCATTTGAGAGCCATTCTTTTTAATGAAATGTAATAATAAATATGGCAGAAGCCTTAGCTTCCTAGAAGTAGCCAAATGAAGTAACCAAAACCATCTTTGTTGGCAATGACCAATGCTGCAAAATATTGATAAGAATGTAGAATTACATATCAAAACTAGCTAAGTAACCCATTGCTCTGGTATCTTGAATTTGACAATAGCCAACACTGATGCTTCCATCAAGGCCAATGCATCAATAATGGATTTAATGATGCAATATATAGCTTATGTGGTTTGTACATGTTAAAAGAATGCATGAGGACAGAATACTGGGTGGAATGCTGAGGATGTGTATCAAGGCCATGGGGCCATTGGGAAGACCCTGGAAAAGACAGGAAGATGAAATGTAGAAGGACATGATTACAAGGACTGATTCCTGGGAGAAAATTACAGCAGTAAGACACTTGGAAGATAAGAAGAAATGACGAGATTATTGCTATATACAATGAGAAGCTAGAATTGGGAACTGATAATAATGAAGGAGGTGATGTGTGATAAAAGTACACAGAAGGAAATTACATAATGATGGGGCAGCATCGAGCATATAATGGGGAGCAAAGCAGATGAGGCTCACAAAGGAGTAGGTAGAAAGCATACAGGAGACAAACACAAACATATACTGAAAGCAGATCTTTTTCAAGTGGTTCTTGTCCCAGTTCATATTTAAAAGATCGTCAAATGAAAACATAGATGCAGCCCCTCTACAAATCCTATAATGTATAATTTAGAAATGATGTATCATTCTTCAGGTCTACTAGATTTTTCATTTTTAAATTCAAGAAAGATATATTATTAAAGTGTCTGTTTACCCAATTTAAACGTGTTAAGAACAGAATGTAAAAAAGGCTTTTTGTGTTAAAGAATCATACTTACTGCAAAAAATGCCAACATGAATTGATGCAGCAGGGTGAATCTTTTATTTTCTGACCACTTTGTACTGCCAATGTCATTGTTGGCAGTCCCTCAATTTGAAGATGAACTCTACCATGACTCATTGATGGGTCTTGAGGTGATTTAAGAGTCCAATCCTTGAGCCACAGATCTGTCCCCAGAAGTTGCAGGCCTTTCTACAAGGACAAATAGGCTAGGATTTATTTTCTTTTCCTTCCTCTACTTTCTCTTCTCTGCTTTGAGGGGCAAGATGCTTTACCTCAAAATCGGTTGCCACTTGGTTGAGGTTGCAGTACCATTGGAGTCAGTTGGCAGCCAGCCATGGGCAACTGTGCCACCTTAGTCGGGGTGGGGCACATGCCCCCCTCACCCTCCCCAGTGATCAGTCAGCGACTGGGGGGCCAATCTCATTGACTGCAAGGGGCGGGGGGTCCCTCGCAGCTGATCTCAAGGCGGCCGATCGCTGCGGCTGCTTTCAGGAGCACCTCTCCCCGGCTGGCACTCACAAGGGGGACACCGGTGTTCCCACCTGCCTCCCTGCCCATCGCCGAAGCAGGATGCGTGGCCAGTCAGATGGTGCACTGGCACTCTCAGGGGGTGCACATGCACCCTCATGCACTCCCTATGTGTCACCACTGCAGTCAGCTCCTCCCAACTCTTGATATCAGTATCCATTTTCTTGAGGTGTGCCTTCAATGTGTCCTTGTAGTGTTTCCTTTGGCCACCACAAGATCTTAGGCCATGACTAAGCTAGGAGTAGAGCACTTGTTTTGGGAGTCAAGAGTCAAGTATCCACACACAATGTCTGGTCCCGTGAACTTGGTGCTTCAGGATCACTGACTCAATGCTGGTAACACTGACTTCAACAAGGATGCTGGCATTTGTGCAGTAATCTTCCCACTTGATGTGGAGGATTTTCTGGACACATCATTGGTGACATCTCTCCAGGCTCTTCAGATGACGATGGTAGGTCACCCATGTTTCACAATTACAAAGGAGAGTAGGAACAGCATTGTAGACCTGAATCTTGTTGCCTTCCTGAAGATTGCAATGATTGCACACCAAAGCAATTTCTCAAAGGAGGCATTTGCACACCAAATCCTGTGCTGGATCTCCTTATCAGTGTTCTGAGAGAGGTGGCTACCGAAGTAGGGGAAGTGATCAATTACCTCCAGGCTCTTTTCCTCAAAGTAATTTAGGGAGGGGAATCACATTCATGACCTGGGGAAGGCTAATCGAGCACTTTAGTCTTCTCAATGTTGAGTGAGAGAGATTCAAAGTTTGGAAGGTTTCTCTGAAGAGATCCAGTGCAATCTGGAGGCTTTCCTGCAAGGATGATGCAGTCATTAGTGTATCGAAGGTCAAAGACGGTTGTTTTGAGTACTTTGAGCTTTAAGCACAAACATCCCAGACTAAAGAGCCCTCCATCTGTTTGGTATTCAATGTCAGTTCCAGAACGAAGGCAGTTCTCTTAATGAGAACCAGGATGACTGTCAAAAAAACTGATAATAAAGTTGAGGCAATGAGGCATCCTTGCTTGACCTCAGTTCAGATGACAAATGGATCCGTCTCCGATCTGCTACAGAGAGCAGTCACAGTCAAGTGGTTCTGGAGAAGCCTCAGGACCTTGCTGTACTTTTCAGAGCATCCAAAGCTGACCAGTACTTTCCATAAGGCTTTGCGATTGATGAATCAAAGGTCTCAGGAAAGTCAGTGATCGTCATATATAGGTCCTGATGTTGTTCCTAAAACTTTTCTTGGACTTGGTGGGCAACAAAGATCATGTCACTTACCCTATGGGATGGTCTGAAACCACAATGAGATTCAGGCAGGATTTCCTCAGGAAGAGGTAGGAGATGGTTCAGGAGGATACGAGAGAGGATTTTCCCTGCTGTGGAGAGGAGGGCAATACCTCAATCATTCCCACATACAGACTTAACTCCTTTCTTGAAGATAATCATGATGTTGGCATTCCTTAGGTCTCCAGGGAGTTCTTTGTTGTTCCAAATTTAAAGAATAAATTTGTGGAATCTCGGTTCCAGTTCCTCACCCCCAGCCATGTATATTTCAGCAGATATGACATCTGGTCAAGTAGCCTTGTGGTTCTTGGTTTCCTTGATGGCCTGCCAAGCTTCTTCTAGGATAAGAGGATTAGTGAGGAATCCCTTTCAGGGTGTAGGGGGATGGACTCAATGGTGGTATCCATCACAGTCAACTCATGGTTCTGGAGTGCCTCAAAGTGCTCTTTCCCTCTAGCTTGGATAAATTCTTTTTCTTTGAGGAGTGTTGAGCCATCCTGTGATGACAGGAAAGTAGGCCCATGAGAAGTTAGGTCATAGATGACTTTCATTGCCTGGAAAAGCTATGAAAGTTGTGTTTGTCAGTATAGAGAAAGCTGGATCTCCTTGGTTTTTATCTTGCCACCACTGATTCTTGCTTATTTTATTTTATTTTTTTTCCAACAATGTCTCCATGTAAAGCTCTCTGCCCTGTCCACAAAATGAAGGCAACATTTCAGAACTCTTGAAGGGGTTTAAAACTATCATCTATATGGCCTGTGCTGAATCCATTAGCTAGACCACACATTGACACCAAGACTGGTTTGATGAGAGTGACACTGAGATCCAAACCCTCCTTGACTGAAAGAAAAGGGCTCAAAGGAGGATCCAGGAAATTGACTGCCAACATATGATACCTATAAAACATGCCTGCCAAAATCTGACATCTGTAAGAAGCCTGGACCTTGAAATACATCAGCTTAGAAAGAGTGTGAAGAGAGAGTGTGAAAATTAATATTTTGCTAAAATAGATAGGCTGTCCCTTGGAAATAAGAAAATGTAGCATATATACAATAGCATAGTGAGCTGGGTATTGTTATGTGCTCACTTCCATGTACTCAATGGTGGAGGCTAATGCTTTTGTATTAGGAGATCCGAGTTCTTAGACCCATGCTGCTATGAAGTTTTGAGGAGCTATCGTATGGAGAACAGTAGCAGTTGTGAATGGATGGCAGCCATGGATTACTTAAATTTATCCATGTGTAGTTCTGTCCTGCTTGGAAGCATGCTTTTACATATCAGTCTTGGAAGTGAGGTAGTAAAAGTCCGTCTTGCAGCTGTTCTTTAGATTTCTGTCTTTGGGAAACTTGAGAGAGGTAGGGGATCCCCTCAAAGTGGCTTCACAACCTCATTTTCAGCATTGATGTTTGCTGAAAATGAGGCAGCATGCACAGTACCCCTGGGCAATGGGCTCCGAGAGCAGCCCAGATGTGGTATAGGATGACTGGGTTGGAAGAGACTTCAAGAATCATCCAGTCTAACCCCCTTTGCAGGTCAGGATGTGCTGTTCCTAAGCCATCTCAGCTCTCTGGCCCCCTCTTGAAAATCTCTGATGAAGGAGATTCCACAGGTTCCCTGTCAGCTTCTTCCACTGCTCTGCTGCTCTGATAGTAAGGAATGTCTTCCTAGATTTGATCTAAATCTGCTCTGTGGCAGTTTATAGCCATTGCTTTGTGTCTTGCTCTGTGATATGAAAGAGCAGTTGTTCTCCCCTCTTTTTCATGGCAACCTTTCAAATATTTGAAAACTGCTACCAGGTTGTCCCCTCAAAGTCTCCTTTTCTGCAAGCTAAGCACACCTAGCTTTTTCAGTCTTTCCTTGTATGGCTTGCATTTCAAACCCTTTATCACCTTTGTTGCTTGTTTCTGGACCCTCTCAAGTTTCTTTACATCCTGCCTAAAATACAAAGCCAGAATTGCACACAATATTTCAACAGAGACCTCATTTGTGCTGAGTAGAGTGGATACCATTACCTCCCATAACGTACATGTCATATGTCTGGTGATGCATCCCAACATTACATTTACTTGGTTTGCAACTGCATCACGTTGCTGGCCCATGTTGAGCCTGTTACCTACCAAAATCCTTGGATCTTTTTCAGGAATGCTATTGCCTAGCCAGTTATCTCCAACTGTGACTGCATTTGTTTTTTCTTCCCGAGGCATAGCAGCTGATCTTTGTTGACTTTCATTCTGTTGTCTGTGGCCTACCCCTCTAATTTACTAAAATCCATATGAATTCTAATCCTATTCTCTAAACATCTGTAACCCCACACAGTTTTTGGGCATCTACAAGCTTGATCAGGAAACTTTCTGTTCCTGCATCCAACTCATTAATAAAAGTATTAAAGACCACTGGACCCAGAACAGATCAAGCCAAACCCTAAAGTGGATATATTTGTTGAGATAGGCTGGGTTGGGACTCGCATGGTTAATTCTGATGAAATCTAGGGTGTCTGGTTGATATGGAAGGCCTCAAGCTGCTGAAGGGTGGAACGATGGGAGAGGTAAAAACTTTATTAGTGAATGTTAAAAAATTGCAGTTAGTTACTATTAAGCTCTAACTTTCTCTGCTGCAGCCCTCCAACCTAACATGGGAGATTGGTCTGGTCTATTAGTTACTAATCTAAGCAGATCCTCATCACATTGTTGCCTGAAACAGTTTTGACTATGCCAGCTGTGTTTGGTGGGACAAAAGGATGAGCGGAGTGACCACAAAGAGATTACAAGCATACTGAGGCAAATGTGAAAAACAAGAGGCCATCAATCTTCTTCACACCACTGGCAGTGTATAGGATCACCCTTCCCTCCCCTAGTACCTCAACCTCATCAGGTGTATTGCATGCCGAATAGGCTTTGGATGTAATCAGGGGCAGATCCAGAGAAGGTGCACTGGTGTACTTGCACCCCCCTGCTTTGGTTCCTCATTCACCAAACCAACTTCCTTGGCAATGGCAGCCGCATTTCTAGTCAGGCAGGGCTGAGGGAGGCAACTGACTTCATGGCTCATTATCATCTACCTCAAGTCAAGTCAGTTCTGAGGCTGCTGCAACTGTTGGGGTACCTTAGATGCTATGTCAGCCTTCCTAGTTGAGTTGCTTTGCATCATTGGTAATTCTTCAAGCACACTGACTTGGCAACACCCAGCTCCTCTCCAGGTATGGATGGCTGTTGGCTTGCAGGGACATCTACACCTTGACAGGCCTTGTTCTAAGTCCTGCTGGGTGTCCACACACTCTCCTCACCCCAGCTGGCCAAGGGGGAGGTGCTGATTTAGTTGCTGACAACCCAACCTTGAAACAGGCTGTACTGGTTTACATGGTACCAAATAGCAGACCAAGAGGGGCCTGGCTTGACAAGGAACTATCTACCTGATCTCTTCTAAAACTCTTCATTCCACAGGTGTTAATGACCATCTCATCTTGATAATGGTGGTGATGTCCTACCCATCAATTTGGCTTCCTCCTACCCTTACTTACAGGGCCTGCCTCAGCAGCACGGTGGCTAGCTAACTGGGCTCCTGAGCCCAAGGTCCTGGGCTCAAGCCCTATGGCTGGAGTCCCTCTGCTGCACTGCTCCTGATTGCACAGCCTGTCTTGAACACAGTCCAATCAAGTTCTATTGAGTTTTGCTCTGAATTTAAAGGAGATTGCAGACCCTGCACCCCTGGCCTACGAGCAAAGCTTCTACTTTCTTTTTACTCGGAGAAAAAATATGGGCTGTGCTCCAGGCAAGGCCGGACACAGGCATGGGTGAACTGGGTGTCTGCCCAGGGCCTGGACAGAAAGAGGACATGAAAATGGTCATTTTTATAATTATTATCATAGATTCCATAGACCTTAGTGCTGGAATGGACCTTGGAAGATCATCGAGTCGAGCTCCCTGTCCAAAGGGCACGAAGTCAGCTAGGGTCATAGGATCCCAGCAAGGTAAGCATCCAATTTGCTCCTGAAGGTGTTCAGTGTAGGTGCTTGAACCACCTCCAATGGCAGGCTGTTCCAGACCTTGGGGGCTTGGACAGTAAAGAAATTCTTTCTTATGTCCAGCCTGAAACGGTCTTGCAGTAGTTTACAATCGTTTGACCTCGTCATCCCTTGGGGCGCTCTGGTGAACAAATGTTCCCCCAGATACTGGTGGTCACCCCTGATAAACTTACAGGTGGCCATCAGGTCACCCCTGAGCCTGCGCTTTTCCAGGCTAAAGAGTCCCATGGCTCTCAGCCCATCATCGTAAGGTCTGTTTTCCTAGTTTCATAGTTTCATAGTAGCTAGAGTCGGAAGGGACCTAGGAAGATCATCTAGTCCGACCCCCTGCCTTGGCAGGAAAGAGCACCGGGGTCAGATGACCCTGGCAAGGTGCTCAT
>NW_017728943.1:102053156-102060505 GCF_001723895.1 Crocodylus porosus
GAGAAGCATCTATGGATGCAAGCCAGCATTTTGGCCACTTTACTAGCTGCAGCATTGCACTGAAGGCTCATGTTCATCCTGTGGTCAATGATGACCCCCAATCTCTTTCTTTTGTAGTGCTAGCCAGCATAGCACTGCCGAGCCTATAAGGATGCTGCAGGTTTTTCCTCCCGAAGTGGAGAACATTGCATTTTTCGGTGTTAAACAGCATCAGGTTCTTGTCTGCCCATTTGCTTGTCCAGGTCAGCCTGGATCGCCCTCCTGTCTTCTGGAGTGGATGCTTTGCCCAAAAGTTTGGTGTCATCAGCAAACTTGGCCAGTCCGCTTCTGACTCCAATGTCCACATTATTAATGAAGACGTTGAACAATCTGGGTCCAAGGACAGAGACTTGGGGGACCCCACTGGTCATAGGGCACCACGATGATTGACTTCCATCAATTACTACCCTCTGGGTCCCACCACGGAGCCAATTTCCCAGCCAGCAGATCGTGATGGACCCAAGGCCACCATTGGCCAGTTTTGCCAAGAGGTGATCATGGGATACCAGATTGAAGGCTTTTTTGAAGTCAAGACATATGACATCAATCTCTTTTCCCTTGTCCAGGTGATAGGTCACCTGGTAGTAGAAGGAAATGAGATTGGTCAAGCAAGACCTACCTGCAAGTAACCCATGCTGGCTATCCTTTAGGATGCTAGCGTTGGCCAGTCCATTAAGGATGGCCTCTTTAATAAACTTTTCTAAAACCTTCCCCGGGATAGAAGTCAGGCTGATGGGCCTATAGTTAGCTGGATCCACTTTCCTCCCTTTCCTGAAGACAGGCAACACACTGGCCTTCTTCCAGTCTTCGGGCACTACACCAGAGCACCAGGAATTCTCAAACATCCATGTTAAAGGCTGGGCTATGATGCTTGCCAGCTCCTTGAGTATCCTGCGATGTAGATTGTCAGGGCCGGCTGACTTGAAGGTATCCAGCCTCTCAAGGTGTTCCTTCACGAAGTCAGCATTAATGGAGGTCAGGGGATCTCCCTCACCCAGACCGCCCTGTCCCATAGTGGGCATGGGCGTGCCATGGGACTGATGAAAGACCGACGCAAAGTACCCATTTAATAGGTTGGCTTTTCCCTGGGCGTCAGTTGCCAGCTGTCCCATCTGGTTCAGCAGGGACCAATGTTGCCCTTGCTTTTCCTTCGGCTCCCCACTATCTGAAAAAGGACTTTTTACTGTCCTTCATCATTATCTCTGGTGAAGGGGGCTGGCTCCAGGTGACGATGCCCCTCACCACCTGCACCCAATTTCCCAACCCGTCTATCTGCTTCATCCTGCTGCACTGGGGCTCTTGCCCCAGCATCTCCTGCAGCAGCAGCCAGGCACACTGGGCCAAGCTGGGGTGCACTCCCCCCCAGGGCAGTGGAAAGATCCTGCCCCATCTGCTCTTCCCAACCTATTTCAAGGGGGTCTTTTGCGGTGGGGGAAGGCTGAGTCCTCGCCCCCGGGCTGCGCTCCCCACCGCGGGCAACCGCATGCCCAGGCGGCTGAGCATCCGCCTGCAGTGCCGCCGGCGCCCGCCAGGGGCCGCTGTGGCGAGTGCCGACGCTCCCTGCGCCCAGGCACAGCCCAGTTGCCGCGCTGGCGGAAGTGCCGCAGCCTCAGTTGGGGAGGGGAGCGAGTGCGTCCGGTCGCGGCAGCCGGGATGGAGCCGCGCGGGATGAACCTGCCCCGCGGCCCCGACAACCTCTGCTTCGACAAAGACGAGTTCATGAAGGTGCCCGGGGCTAGGGGGCAGGGCGGCGCCCGGGGACTGGCGGCGTGTGTGCGTGCATATATGCGCGCCGCGTCGAACGCTAGTGGGTGTGCCGGGGGGGGCAAGGGGACGTGGTGCGCATGCGCGCCGTCGAATGCTGGTGGGTGTGCGTCGGGAGTGTTGGTTAGGCGGTCGGTGAGGATGCGGTTCGCACGCGTACTCTGTGGTGCCTTGGGGCTGGGAAAGGGTATGAAGGGGCTGGCTGGGGGAGAGCTCCCAAACTCCTCTGGCACTGCCCTGACCCAAGAGTTTTGCCCCAAGGCAGTAACAGAAGTATGAGCAAGTCAGGCCATAGATGCATCTTGCCCCATCTCCTGTTGCACTCCTTGACTAAAAGGGGACAGATAGGCCTGCCGCACCCCTTGGTGCCCTCGCGCTGAGCCTGTGACCTGTTATGCTTTCTCTGCTCTTCTTACTAGTTCTCCCAAGAATCAGGTGTTATGCACACAGTAGCCCTCTCTGTTAACAGCAGGGCAGGCCTGCATCAGGTGGGGGCAGAGAGTGGATGCCACAAGGGAGAGTGACCCAGGTTTAAGGAGGGTTTTCCCTACTTCATCTCTTGCTTGCAGCCTCCAGGCTGGAAAGTTCCCAGACTGAGGCCATGTTCCCGACTCCCATGCTCAGTAGCTATTGATGGCCTGTTCCTCCAAGGGAACGGGTCCAAGCACTTTTGGGATCTGGCTGCACAGTCCTTCAGCAGCTGCTGCCTCCGGTGGCAGCGAGTTCCCAGCTGGAGCCACCCCGTGTCTGAAGAAGAAACTTCCATTTAAACTGAGCATCTGCCCCTTTTGTTTTGTAGCATTGAGAGATGCAGCCCATCATAAACCCCCATTTACTTTCTTTTTGCCCTTTTGTATTTTGTAAATGCCACATAATGAAACATGTGCCTGCTCCTGGAGGCCTTGGCCTAGGGGGACTTGCCTCTGGCTACAGGGCGCAGAAGGGGGTTTGTGGAGCCCTGGCTGGGAGGGCAAGCCTGACCTCTCCCCCATCCAGTGAACTGCATGTAGCTTAGAGAACACTAACCCCTGTGGCATCACTAACGCTGAAGCCATGATAGTTCATGTGCCAGATGGGTTGTTACCTTGTAGCGTTGCTAGTGCTGCTACTTGCCAGGCAGCAGGGGGCACCCAGTTCAGTTGGGGAGGTGGGGTGCTACATAACTCTTACCTTGGCTCAAACTCCTACCCGGAAACCTGGGGAAATGATTTCTGCTTGGGTGTTCCCATGTGAATGAACCTCCCCATGCACAAGCAATATTGCCCCATAACAGGGTTTACTGATGAAGGAGGAGAGAAATGGGGCATCACGCAGATCTAGAAAACCCTTAATAATCTGTAGCTCACCTGAACCTACTCTGAGCCATTCAGAGTTCATTGTTAGTCTCAGACAGGGTGAATGCTGTAGCCATTAGAGCCAGTGTCACAGAACAGGCCCTTGTGAGTTCCCTCCTGTTCGGTGGGTTGTGGCAGCTACTGCAGCTCTATAAAGTATTTTCTGGCAATCTGAAAAATGAGTTTAAAAATACCTGAGAGGAAGGCACTTGATGCCTGAAAGCTTGTCCCAACTTTATGGTTGGTTCTGGAAAAGGTATCTCAAAAGATCCTTGATGCTTGGGCATTTCCTGGGCAGTTGTGGCTACAATAACTCTTTGAAAACCTCAAGCAGTAGCAGTACAGAGACTGGCACTGGGTGAGGCTCTCTTATGAAGTAGCCTGCAGACTGAAAAAGCAAGAAAACTATATTACAGCGAGAACTGAGACGTAGGTAGTAAAAGAAAAATGGTTAATTTTTAAATGAGATGGTCACAAGAGAGAATGGATGAATTTGATACTTCGTTAGTTTGTGTGCCATTAAAGTCCCAAGTTGGACATTTTCTAGTGGGCTTACTGCCACTGCAGGTGGTTTAGGTTCATAGCAGTAGTAGCAGACTCAGTTTCCGAGGGTAGGGACTTCAACTGTTTCTGTATCAGATTTGGGTAAAAATATCACTGCTGCTGGAAGCTGAGTTTAAAAAGTTAGTAAATTGAGCCTCTGGCACTTGTATAAAAGTGCTTGATGATGGCTTTGCCTGTGCAAAACATAAAATAAGCCTCCTTGTCATGGCTCAATATTGCAGGTAGTAAAGTTCCTATTTCAACTATCATCATTAGGGCTGGTAGAAAGTCACAATGTGTGTGTCCTTCGAAAGGTCAGCCTCTGTGTATGTTCTTCACTTGACCAAGGTTCATGGCTCCCAAGCTGGCTGCCTCAGTCATAAGCCTAGAAGCCCTGTGTTGGGTTTCCTTAGGATCATGGCTAAGGATCCCAGGGCTGTCAGGCTTACCAGAAGTGCCACTGGATTGAGTCCTTTGGTATTGCAGGATGACGCAGGAGCTGTGCTTGCTACTGAGGAGTTGAGCAAGTGAGCTGGCAGGCAGTGCTTTGTCAGAAACCCACCTGTGGTTTTTAGGGAGATTTGTCAAAAGTAACATTTGCAAAATGTTGTGCTCTTGAGGAATCAGCATTCTCTATAGAAAATTATTTAATCAGAAAATAATTCACTCTAATCATCAGGCAGAAAAGCACTCCTCTTGATAAATGTATGTTGAATTTTTTTTTTCTTTCTTTTTTGCTCTGAGAAATGTTTTTGGCATGGTTTTATTTAGATTGAGGATATTAGATTAGATGAGTGCCTTTATTTTTATTTATATATTCTATTTTTCAATTTGGGCCTGTCACCATTGTCTAGGGCAGTGATTGTCAGCCATTGCGCTAGAGCGCATTGGAGTGCTTTGCGATCCTTTTAAGGGGTGCCTACACATGTACTAACTTTCTGACAGGCAAGTCAACTTTAAAAAAGTTAAGTTGACTTCATTGTCAGAGCGTATACATCTATGTGGAGCAGAATTGACTTAAATGCAGTGTTAGTTAGTTAGTTGTGTTAGTAAATTGACTTAGCTCACAGGATAGCTGCCACCATGTCAAGGCGCTGTACGTGTGTATAAAATCCAGTGTTCCTTTATACAAAAATCATGAAAATAGGGGAAAGTGAATGGAAATACAAGTGATATAATGCAGAAAGTTAGTTGAGAAAAACTCCAGATAGTAATTACTGTTACATTTTCTAGCAAGACTTATTGAAAATTTAATTTCAAACTTAATTGTAAACTTTTTCCTTTTGAATAACTTTTTTATAGTGTGCTACAAAGTTGTATGCTATTCATGTAAATTTCATGATACTTTAAATTGCAAATATAGTAGCTGGGATCGCAGTTACACAGAACTGTTTGTGTTTAATGGCCTGATAGTGTGTCTGAAAAGGATAATCTGAGGGTGCAGTATCAGTCTTGTAAACTTTAGGTTGGGCATGGGAGCTCTCTGTTTCTAGTAGTGGTTATTGCAGGTATATAACCAACCTGTCAGCTAAATTTAGGTTTTGCTACGTGTTAGGTAAAAAAATCTCATCCTTTAATCCCACTTATTTGTGGATGCTCTGACTTCAGAGTCCCAACTGATTGCTTTTCTGGTGGTAAAGTTGGGAGGTAGTTACTCTAAAGAATCAATGCTTTGACAATTTTGTTGTTCCTATTTATTCAGTAAATGTTATTTGGATAATGGGAATGAAGTGTGAAAATGAATGTAAGTTCAGATATCTTTTGCCTTGACGAGTTGAATCATCTTCAGAATATATAGGCTTCTATCTCACAGAATCAATGAGTAGGAAGGGACCTAGACAGATCATCTAGTCCGCCCCCCCCCGCCATGGGCAGGAAGGAGCACTGGGGGTGGCAGGGGTCATAAGACCCCAGCCAGGTGCCTATCTGGGCACCTCTCTCTCACTTTGTGTATTTAGCCTCTTAGATATTTTCATAATTGTTCTTCTGGATAATATGGCAAGCTCCAAGGGTAGTATACACAGATGTTTTCTTTTTTATTGGGGGGGCAGGATTAAATAAACAAATTGAGCTTGATTTTGGTGTGTTTATTTTTTTAAAACTAGTTTCAGCTGTGTGTATTTCACAGATTGCGTTAAATGACTAATCAAGTGCTTTTTAAATGAGATTTAAACCATTGAGAGACCCTTGATTTTTTTGTATCTTCATACCAGAACTTTGATTTGCCATTTTTCATAAGATGACCTACATAAAGCCTGGTTACAGTGGCTTGGCAGATCTCCAAAGGAAATGCAAGAAACATCTATCTCTTGCCTTAGGGTCAGTTCTGAACAAATGTTCCACTATGGTACTAGGAAGCATTCTTCTGTTGGGATGGCTTTCTTCTGGATGAGATATAAAACTAAGTACTTGATTGAGCATCAAGGACAATAAAACGTCCTTTTTCAGAGATGTGGGGAGCTGGAGGAAGAGCAAGGGCAACATTGGACCCCTGCTGAACCAGATGGGGCAACTGACAACAGGAAAAAGCCAACCTATTAAATGGGTACTTTGCATTGGTCTTTCATCAGTCCCACGGAATGCCCATGCCCACCACAGGACAGGGAGGTCCAGGTGAGGGAGATCCCCTGCTCTCCATTAATGCTGACCTTGTGAAGGAACATCTTGAGAGGCTGGATACTTTTAAGTCAGCCGACCCTGACAATCTACACCCCAGGGTACTCAAGGAGCTGGTGAGCATCATAGCCCAGCCTCTGGCATGGATGGTTGAAAACTCCTGGCACTCTAGTGTAGTGCCAGAAGACTGGAAGAAGACCAATGTGGTGCCGATCTTCGAGAAAGGGAGGAAAGTGGATCTGGCTGACTATAGGGCCATCAGCCTGACTTCTATCCCACGGAAGATCGTAGAAAAGTTTATTAAAGAGGCCATCCTTAATGGACTGGCTGACGCCAACATCCTAAGGGATAGCCAGCACGGGTTTCTTGCGGGTGGGTCTTGCTCAACCAATCTCATTTTCTTCTACGACCAGGTGGCCTATCACCTGGACAAGGGAAAAGAGATTGATGTCATATGTCTTGACTTCAAAAAAGCCTTCAATCTGGTATCCCATGATCACCTCTTGGCAAAACTGGCCAATTGTGACTTTTGGTCCACCATGATCCGTTGGCTGGGAAAATGGCTCCGTGGTTGGACCCAGAGTGTAGTAATTGATGGAAGTCAATCATCATGGTGTCCTGTGACCAGTGGGGTCCCCCAAGGCTCTGTCCTTGGACCCAGATTGTTCAACCTCTTCATTAATGAGGTGGACATTGGAGTCAGAAGCAGACTGGCCAAGTTTGCTGATGACACCAAACTTTTGGGCAAAGCATCCACTCCAGAAGACAGGAGGGCGATCCAGGCTGACCTGGACAGGCTCAGCAAATGGGCAGACAAGAACTTGATGCTGTTTAACACCGAAAAATGCAATGTTCTCCACTTCGGGAGAAAAAACCTGCAGCATCCTTATAGGCTCGGCAGTGCTATGCTGGCTAACATTATGAAAGAAAGAGATTGGGGGTCATCATTGACCACAGGATGAACATGAGCCTTCAGTGCAATGCTGCAGCTAGTAAAGTGGCCAAAATGCTGGCTTGCATCCATAGATGCTTCTCAAGCAAATCCTGGGATGT
>NW_017728943.1:102060670-102086231 GCF_001723895.1 Crocodylus porosus
AGGGATGACGAGGTTGAATGGTTATAAACTCCTGCAAGACCGTTTCAGGCTGGACATAAGGAAGAATTCCTTTACTGTCCGAGCCCCCAAGGTCTAGAACAGCCTGGCATCGGAGGTGGTTCAAGCACCTATACTGAACACCTTCAAGAGCAAATTGGATGCTTACCTTGCTGGGATCCTATGACCCCAGCTGACTTCCTGCCCTTTGGGTGGGGGGCTGGACTCGATGATCTTCCGAGGTCCCTTCCAGCACTAATGTCTATGAAATGTCTATGAAATCATTTGTAATCAATGTTTCCTAGGACAGCTTTCTGCTGGTATGCTTATCTTGGTTTCTGGCTAAATGCTGGTTTGGGTAAATGTTTGTCCTGTTTCAATGCCTGTGTAGTTATAAATGAAACTTATCCAGTAGCTTTGCTGGTACTATTACATTTTGATTGCATTATGTTCAAAACATAGATCTGATTTTTTTTTTTTTTTGACTGGTTTGGTATTCTCCTGGAAATGTGTGAAACCAAAAATACTGCACTCACATGTGCTTTAGAACTCTATAATTCCGTGCCTGTATCCTCATGAATTGTATATAAAAGCTGGTTGCTACTGTTCATGTAAATCAAAGTAATACACACTACTATTTCCTTATAGAAAACAAGTTTTGTTGATAGGATATAGAAATGAAAAAAGCTGTTTGTCTGGGACAAGTTTTGCATTCTACTCAAAGTAGACCCAAAGCTGTAACTGAGTGTGCTATCTATTATCTTGCTGGCTCAACCAAATTTACCTAATTTTTTCAATAAGTACAGTTTCCAATTCAATGAGAAGGAAACTGAATTGCATTAACATTCTCCAGGGGATTTTGAATATCTGTCTCTTTCTTAAATGTGCACTGTAGTATACACCAAAAATATGGTATTATTTTAATATCTTTTTGGTGCCTTTAAATTGTGTTTCCAGTGAAAGGTCATTAGATAACAAAAATAGAAACTTTGGCTACGTTGACTTTTGCTGCCAATTGTGCTCCGTCCTCATCCAAGCACAATGTCTCCAAAAGTTGAATGTGCATTCAAAAAAATTTAATGCTTATTCAAGTAATAAAATCTCTTTCCTAGGCATTTTCTATACAGGGTTTAAATATCTGCATTTTTTGCCTTTTGTTAAATATATACTCCTAGCAACAGCAAAGTTGTCTCTGCTAAAGAATAGGCTTAGAATTTTAATTAGAAATGAAAGCTTTGGTGGAATTTATGGTTCGTTTCTCAGTGGGTGGTTTTTGGCAGAATCCTGCTCAAGCTCTGCTATATGTCAGACTCATCGGGTAGGTGCAGATTCGGTCTGCGTAAATCTTATTCGCTTCTTATCTGATGCAGTTTGGTTATAAGACTTTTCAAAGAAAACTAGAAACCCATTTCTAGTAAGATCTATGTCAACAGCCCCCAAATGCTTACCTGTACTACAGATGCTGCTAAGACAGGCTGTCTGCTAGGACACTGTTGTTCCATGACCTGTTATAATGGTGGTGGACAAAATATGGCCCGCGAGCCAGTCCAGCCCGCCAAGGGATATTATCTGGCCCGCAGTGAGTCCCTTGGTCCCACCACCCCCAGGTATGCAGTGGGGCTGAGATGGTGTGACACTTGGACTCGCTTCCCAACAGTGGCAGTGGCTCCTTCTGGCTGCCACCACCAGACTTGGCCCTGCTGCCCAGGCACCCCACATCCACCACCAGGGGTGGGAGCTGCACAGGCAGGGCGTGTGGCTAGGCAGATGGGATAGGGTCGCGGGGAAGCAGGGAGCAGTATCTGGGAGGTAGGAGGGGCCGGGATGATGGGGTGGTGACAGCACGGGGCCAGGGCACAGTTGCAATCTGCTGGCTATGTGTCCCCGCAACGGATGCCGGTTCTGTGGGCAGTGGCATGTTGGGAGCAGATTGTGGCTCTGCCCTGGGCCCTGGCCACATGCTGTCCCTGCCTCAAGATCCTGTCCCCACCCACCTATCCCCCTCCTGAACACAGCTCCCTGCCCATCGATGGCCCTATCTCATCACCCTGGCCACATGCCCTGCACACATAGGTCTCAAGATTGTCAAGTGGTGACTGCATGATGGGGTTGGGGCCTGGGGCAGAGCTGCCATCCACTCCCTGCACACCCCTGCTGCAGAGCTGGAACCCATTGCAGGGACATGCAGGGGGCAGATCATGGTTTGGTCCCAGCCCTCCGTTGTCACAGCCCTGCAATCCCAGCCTCTTCTGCCCATTCCACTCCTGGATGCCACTCCCCATTCACCTGCAGCCCTGCCCCAGCCATCTGCCCCAGAGCAGAGCCACTTTGGGAATTTCGGTGAGCTGTCACAGGCTGGGTCAGCTCCTTCACCCCCTCATACAACTCACCAGAGTTCCCTAAGTGGCTCTCAGGCCCAAATAATTGCCCTCCCTTTTGTTATAATGTGCTTCCAAATCCCAAAATCTCTCATTTGAAAAGAGTTTTTATATTAGCTGAACAGTAACAATATTTTCACAAAATAGCTACATCTTTGCATCTGGGAGAATCCTTACCACTTTCAGTACTCATTAAAGCCTTATAGCAGACTCTCTGCACCTTCCAGGAAGGGGCTTGTACTTCTGTTTTAAACTCAACCAGAAAAGCTTTATTATTGGAAGCGGGCTTTTTTCTTTAGTCTGGACTGTTTATTAACATCCCTGTACCTTGTTACCTATTTCCTTTTCAGCCAGACTTTGATGTCGATCACTTCGTGTCCGACTGCAGGAAACGTGTCCAGCTGGAAGAGCTCAGAAATGACCTGGAACTCTATTATAAACTCCTAAAAACTGCTATGGTAGAACTCATAAACAAGGACTATGCAGACTTTGTTAATCTTTCAACAAATCTGGTAGGTTTTCAAATTGGGTTATGTATTTTTGTGTTTGCTTTTCAATGTGATCTTAATCATGCCTCCACATAGTGAATGTCTTCTTTTCTTGAGCTAATAGGTAAAGAAGCCTTAACTTGTTGAACCTCAAATTACGGGATACTAGAAAGTATTTATTTTCTTTATAGAAACTATAAAAGCTATATCCTGTAGATAACTATAAAAGCTATATCCTTGCTACATGTGTAGCAAGATGCAAAACAACAATCCTGGTTTATTTTTAAAAGATACGTTCATATGAAGGTAATGAATTTCTCCAAATACTTGATGTGAAGAGCTAGTACATGGAACACTTTTGGAATGAAGTATGTATTTACCTTGAGTGGTAAAGGTCTGAAATTCCACTACGAATGCTTATAAGCACGCAGACTGTGTAATAACTCAGTCCAGTTGACAAATCACCACAGATTGTTGTCAAAAGAAAGTGTCTTCTCTGCTACATCTTCTGTTCTTTTTCTTGCCATTCTGGTGATTAAAAAATAAATTGCCTTAAATGTAATTTATTACATTTTGTTTGTTCTTATGTTTATGGTACATAACAGAATACAACATAGAAATGCACAATTTGCATAGATCCTTATTTTTCTTAATTCTTCTGTGCTTTTTGTCACCCATAGTCCCATCGATCTTTTTGGATGCCTCCATTATAGCAGGGTTGTCAAACATATGGAAACAGTCTATCCAGAGCTGGAAACTGGAGTCATGGCTGGGGAGCTGGCTTGCTGCAGAATCTGGGGCCCCTGCATGTGGTGATTGGCAACAGGAGGACAAGCAAGGGCTGTTGCCACCCTATTTGTCTTCCAGCCACTTTGCCTGTTGACACCACTTTGGCCTTATCTCCTTGGTTGCTGGCCATGCTGTCACCCTGTGCTGGAGTTGCCACCACTAGTGCATGCCTCATGGCAGAGCTACAGCTGCAGCTGCAGCCTTCACTGTGTGCCCTGGGCCAGAGGCACCCCATGTCCTGGGCTGGATGCAGGCTATGAGGAGCCCTGTTAGTTCAGATCCAGCCCAGGGCATGAGGTGAGTTTGACATCCCTGTATTACAGTAACAGACCATCATATTAGCACATCATCATTTCAAATGAATTAAGATGACTTTTTTTGTGAGGATAGTATGTATTTAATTTCCAACGTGCTTATAGTTCAGTGCTGTACTAGTGGATTGTATCAAAAAAAATTAATGTGTTAACTGAAATAATTCGGAAGTCATTTGATTATAGTAATGCATGTTTTGATAACTTCTTTAGGTGGGCATGGATAAAGCCCTTAACCAGCTTTCAGTGCCATTGGGACAGTTACGAGAAGAGGTCATGGTATGTTCATACCAATTGTTATGTTAAAAAAGTTTGGTAAACTTAAATGCTTTATCTTATGAATATTTATTGGTTTTTTTAATTACCCAGATTTATAATTCATTAGTGGAGGTTTCAGACTCAAAACTAAAACTGAGATATCTTTTCATATTTATCTTTTTGGAGAATGCAGTATGATGTAAGGAGCCTAGCATCAAGTAGTAGTCTTGCATTTTTTAGTACTTTCTTTTGAAAGACCTAAAGTGTGTGTTTAAAGAGCAGCCACATTCTGTGGTGAAATACTAATATTATATTTTACAGGGGAAAAGGCACAAAGTGATTTAAAGATCTCTATAGCAGAACAAGCAATAAAAAAACACCTTTCCCTGCTCCTCCCCCTCCTTGTCCTGTGATTTAATCACAGGCAACTTTCTTCCCTTTTCAAAGTAATCAAATATGACTCTTAATTTAGTATCTAGAGTATATAGCAAATTTTTTCTTTGCAGCTGATCCAAAAAGATGTTTGGAAAAAAAATTCTTCAAACCATTTACTTCTTTAGGTGAAAACTGCTTGCATGCTAGTATCTCATCTGTCTCTTAGATGGACAGAATTCTGTAAACCCACATGTTACTTTCAATTTCAAGAAACCAAATTGCATTGAGGGTGCTTGTATAGGGCTTGGAAATTTAATATGCCCACCATATTGCCTTTAAAAATGTATTGGTTAAGTGGATGTGGTTTGGCTGAAAACTTGTTACCCATTGCTTGTAACAGGTAGCATAAGGGAGAATTTTCAGTTATATTTATCTTATTTTTCATTTGGGGATTTTTTTGGGGGAGGGTGGATTTTTGTTGTTGCTGTTTTGCGTTTGTGAGCAGTTTGTACACTATATTTTAATTTTCCATTTATATCAATTAATTAGCTTTTGCTGTTGTTTAGGTCTTTCCTGCTGTAGTGGAAACATTTTTTAAAAATTGGAAAATGGTTATAAATCCACAGATATTGATAGTGCTTATCAGGCAGCCAGTATTGTCTCTTAGTTAAATAGATTTTAAACTGGTGTCATTTAAGATTTGTTTCTTCACCTCCTGAAGTCAGACTTTCAAATTCACTTGTTTGTTTTAGAGTCTTAGATCATGTGTCAGTGATGGAATTCGAGCAGTAGATGAGCGTATGTCTAAACAAGAGGACATTAGAAGAAAAAAGGTACAATAGGCAATTAATTTGACTAGAGACCTCACTTAGGGGGAAAAAAACACACAGAACTTCTCTAGCTGGAAAATTCAAGAAATTTTCTTAAAACAAGAAATTTATAGGGGGAACTGAATGTTTTTATTCCACTATGTATAGGCTTCATATATATCATACCTTGTTTGGAGGCCCCTACAATCATAAGATGGGGTATAAGTGCTCTGCTAGATTGAGTAGAAGTCCAGAATTTCCTTTTTAAGACAGGCCATTCATATTAATATCTTTACTTTTATTTTTACATGATTGCATTACTTTTTTCATCTAATTTTGTACTGGTTTGTAGATTTCCACATAATGAAATTAATTGAAGTTTAACAGGCATGCTGGGGGAGAGATTTTAAAATGTTGATATCAAGAAATAACATGACAGATCTTGTAGGCTTTGGGTTAAGAATACTTATTTGGAAATGTATTAAAATATTTATATTGATACGTATTGTGATAGGTGTAATAGAAGAGCTGAAGTATTAACCAAGTTTCTTAATATGATAAAGACTTCCAATAAAAAATGTAAAGAATTCCCCACAAAACATTTTCAGACTTGTTAATTAGGAAATGGTGACTGAGAAATGAGATTAAACACAGTGCTAAATATTGCTTTTCTTTTTTTTTAAACAGATGTGTGTCTTGAGACTTATCCATGTTATTCAGTCAGTTGAGAAGATTGAGAAGATCCTACATTCCCAAAATTCGAAAGAATTGTCTTCACTAGAGGCAAACAGGTAAGGGATATATAAATATCCTTGGGGTTTATTCCTAATCAACTAGTCCAGCTTCTGTTTCATTATATTATAGTGTACTGAAATTTCTGAACACCAGTGTATATCTTTGCAGTTTTGAGCATTGGGGCAGAATAAACATAAGGGCTGTACTTTGCTGTGGTTGTCAGTTTTATTCTTCTGCAGAGTGACAGTTAGCTGAACATGGAACTCAGAGGTTTCAGTCCCTCCTACTTTTTGATGGCATTTTCAATGAAAGTGGATGCACCTTCCCAAAATGCCCTGTTTCATTTTGAAACCTGTTTGTAAAAAATGTCTAACACCTTCATACAAAATCCTGTAAATGTGCCACAAGCTCCAATACAGTTTGGGCGTAAAAACATGGAATAACTTTTTCTGTTTTCCTCACTTTCACATAACTTGAAGGCAGTCTGGAGCATCTGAAGATTGACTTCATAACATCTATTGGAAAGAGAGACTTTTCATGAGAAGTGAGACTGGCGCCTAGACTTCTCTGACAAATTCAGGGACCCAAGTTACCCCCTTGTCCCCCCCCCATACTCCCCCCATATCTTTATTTGGGGATGGGGGGGCTTCTCTTTTCAGCTGTCTTACAGCTGAAGTGCCAGCCTTCTGCCTCACAACTCACCATTCTGCTGTTGTTGGTAGGCAGAGAAAATGCAGGTTTCATGAGCCTTTTGGTGCAGGAGACTTATTTTGCTAATCTTTAGTTTTGCGGAAGGGAGCCTAACTGAGGACAGGCAACACAGGCTGGCAGGGATGGGCCATGAGGGGAAAATGGATGTAGGAAGGCCATGTACATTCCATTTATCTTACACATACAGGGGGTTGCAGTAGAAACTTGAGTTCAAGAGTGGAGTAGCAATTGAATGGTAAAAAACTGAGGAGATTAGTGGGGCTGTGCTGGGGTCAGGAAGGAACAATTATGTCCCCAGAGATTGCCATCTTTAATGTTGCTGTGCTTCAGGTGTATGGAGGAATAAGTATTCTTCACCAGCCAGGCTTACACTATGCTAGAGCTGCTGAGCTCTGTAAAACTGGCTTTCCCCTTGACCAGCAGTAACACCAATACAGGGAACACTGCTGCATGCTGTTGAGGCAGAATCTTGTGACAGCTGCTGCTTCCCCTTTTATCTCTGTCGTACTGTGAAGACGCACCATACTTGGTCCCTGAACCTCATACCTTGCCCCCTGAACGCAAGATGTTATTGGTGCATAGTTATAAATAATACAGCTCTTATTTTTAGCATTATGATTTTTGTTATAGATGGGTAGAGAAATTTTGGCAGGCAGACCATTATATGTCTGTCTGTTAGGTGGAAGTGAACCTTAGGTGGAGACCCTTTTGCATGTTAAACTATTAGTTGTTATTTTTCCATATGTCAATTCTTTTCCAGCCCCCTTCTGACTGGACAGGTTTTAGAGAGGATTGCCACAGAATTTAACCAGTTACAATTCCATGCAGTACAAAGCAAAGGAATGCCTCTTTTGGACAAAGTGAGACCAGTAAGTAACTTTCAAAAATTGAACCCAGTAAATTGTGTACAGAAGTATTGGCATGTCTCCCTCTACCTATTGCAAACAGGTCTGCCAGTCTAACTGTTGTTTGTTGTGGAGGAAAATGTTTGACCAATTTTAAGGCTGTTTTTCCAGTACTGTTTTCTGTGGACATTCTTGGTTTTATTTCCAACACCCAACACTTGAGAAGAAGAGTTCAGAATAAGAGTAGAAAATGAAAATGTCAGCATATCATCCTACTGTCTTTGAAGTCTACACAATAACAAGGCCTAGATTTAGAGGCTGGGATCGCTTGTACTTCATTTGTTTATCTTGTAGACTGAAGCATAAATTATGGTGTGCCCAGTGTACTCAGTTAATGTACCATAATCTCCTAAACTAGCTGTGGATCATGGGCTGCATGTAATAGTTTTTGATTCTTAGGTGGTTTGTAAGGCCACCACTTGTAGCTGGTGATGTGCAGTTCAGTCACCAGCTGAAAGTAATGCTCCCACTTTTCCACCTGGATCAGAGCGGTATTTCTAGGGGAAAAGGGTTAGGAAGTAGCTTGATTTGACTTAATTCTCTAGTGTAAGTGAAATCTTAAACCTTTTACTAGATAGATTTCTCATTACATGGAAGCAGTTTTCTTTCTGTAATGTAACTTTGTTAAATGTAGCTACTTTATGACATGGCGCTAAATATGCAGCAATAACTGATAAATATAAGTTACACGGTTTTAATTGGATTGTATGCTAAATTGGTATTGACCATTATCACAACTTTTACTGTTCAATTTTCAATTTAGAATTGAATGCTAAGGTTGGTGAAACATCTTTGCAAATAGCTTCTATTAGTAGGATTGCCTTTATGTTTGTACTGTCTCTCCTTTTTTATAGCGTATAGCTGGAATAACAGCCATGCTGCAGCAGTCTTTGGAAGGGTTGCTCTTAGAAGGCCTTCAGACTTCAAATATCGACATAATACGACATTGCTTACGGACATATGCAACAATTGACAAAACACGAGATGCAGAGGCTTTAGTTGGTCAGGTGCTTGTAAAACCATATGTAGATGAGGTAAGAAGCAAATGCTTGAGGAAAATTATTTGTAAACATGCCTAGCTTTTCTGTTCATATAGCATTTTGCACCTTAATACCTTTTTGGGTAGTGGTCTCAATACTTCCTATGTAGTTATGCTGTTTCTATTCCTACCTTCATAGAGGGAATAAATGATTAACATCTCATGATGATATAAATGATTCCGTAATAGTATTCCGTCCTGTATAAGTTGTTAACTTACCTTAAAATATATTTGATAGACAGCGGTGAAAATCAAAAAGCCAAAGCCATACAAAATATAATGACTATATAAACCTCAACAAATGTAATTAAGTAAACCAGACCTTTCAATTACAAAATACTTGTTAAAGAAGCAAAAAATTTTATTTCAGATTGATTAGCTTATCCAAAAATATTGGGCTGAAAGAGAACATGCTGTGAGGAAAAATAAACAATCTCTGACCTCATCAATGCTGCCAGTTTTACTGAATCTTTCCATCATTGCATTCACTGGTGTAGGAACCAGCTGCAAGGGTTTTTTCTACAGCAGGATCAAGACCTGCTGTGGTTACAGTTTGACAACATGATGGTTGAAATTGTGGGTGGCTAGGATCCCTGATATTCCTGTGATGGCTAGCACTAATTCTAATTGAACAGTGAGAGATTGCCCTAAAATGATTGTTGTAGACCAAAACCTGCCCAGATGAGGTTTCAGTGTTAAGCATATAGAGAATCTTATTAGATCTCTTAATTCTGGGCACTTTTTCCCATGCTTTCCCGAAGCAATCCCAAAAGTGAAAGTGAACTAGCAATAGCAGTAGAAGGTGGTTGTAGATTGAACAACAGCTTGTCACTAGCACTTTCATCACTTGATCTGAGCTAGTTGTTACTACAGGTTCAACTAGAAGGCTGCATAAATTATTTTTAGAAAAATGGCTATAGTAAGTCAGGCTTCAGGCTTTTTCTAGGATTTCATGTTAAGGTGCTAAAACCTGTCATTGATGTGTCAAATGGTAGGTCCTTGCATGCTGAAATGGCTGCATAAAACAATTGTGTAATAAGTTTAATTAGTCTCTTGAGTGGCATTGGCTCATTATTAATGAGCCTTTTGTAACTATTAGTGTAGATCAGATGGTGAAAGTATGTAAGGGGATTCATTTTTTTTTTAAGTTAGAAATTCTGTCCACATATAATTAACATTACAGTAGTGTTTTGAAGGATATCTGCTCCTTGCTGGGATCTAAGTAAACATCTCTTTTAGAATATCTTATGTAAGGATGTTACCTAATTTATCTTACTGCAGGTGGTCATCTTGTTGTTTCACTGAATTATAAATCAGAATTATTCACAGAAGTTAAATTCACTCTCCTCTTAAAACAAATGCATCACATTAGGCTATCAGCTAGAGGCTGTAACATTTATTTCCTAAAATTAGTATTTTAAAACTTTCAGCAATATATTTCTGAAAGACATGATCCATTCATCCAGTGTCTGTACTGGAAGGGGAAAACCTATATAGTACTTATGTTGTTGCCTTGGTGATGACATACATAACTTTTGTTTACTGAAGAGCAAGATGTTTGTAAAATGTATGCCCCAAAGTGCAGAAGAGTAGCAATGTTTTCTTCCTCACGTTTTCAGTATTGTATAATTCTCATCCTCATTTCATGGCTTTGGGTTACAGGTTGCTTTAATCGTTTATTTTCAGTCTCCTTTACCTTTGAGACTTTCTATTATGGCTACTGCTCTTTGAGTTGAGAGGGATTTAATCAAGCTCTAGTACTCTATCCCTCCGAGGCAATGTAATCGAGCAGTGGGTGGTACTGCATCTTCTTTCCCTACTCTCAGAAGTAATTTGTTTTTCTAACTATACCAAATTTATTGTGCTGCTATCTTGCAAAAGATGGCAAACATTTTAAAGTACAGAATCAATAGTGTCTTTATCAGAACTAGTGCGAGTATCAAAAGGATTTTGTTTCTTAAACGCTTGAGCACATTCTCATATTTTGACCTCTGTTCCTCAGTCTCTACTCTAGTCTTTCTCACCTTGGCCTGCATGCTTGAACACATAGGTAGACATGACCATAAACTTGCTGCAAGTGGTCTCATTGCAAAACCCCTTTAGCTACTGGTTGCCATGTCTGCAGTTTCCATTAGTCTCAGGCTGGCTGATCTGTACATTTTAATTGCAAGAGGTGATCTGATTGTTGCACCTACTACCATTTCTTCCTTGAGTAATGAGAGAGATCTGTATCTAGAAGCCTGTTAACTGGCCTCATTTTCCCCTTATCCTCTTACTTTGAAGCATTGACCACCTTTACTTGTATCAGGTGATCCATAGCCCCTGTCACTAACATTAACACAGTTTCTTTTTTGCTCAGAGAAGGAAAAAAAACAGTAGTTGTTTTGGAATAAAAGAGGTCATAGTTGTGAATCATTCTGACTTCGTCTGTATCACTGATGCATGCAAATATCCACAGAAAAGAGACTTCAGTTGGAGGTAGAGAAGTGGAATAGAGCTGTTACCCTTTTCTTTAGGCGTGCTCCTCTCAAGACCAAAATGCTTTCATGGAAAAGGAACAATTGTATCTGTTGTTATGCTGGTTCCACAAATTTTCTCTTATTTATAACAGTGGTACTTAACCTTTTTGTCTGCAGAGCTAGCTAGATAGTACCAAGTCTCCCTGTGGTTCAGGGTGTGCACAGGGGCCCAGGCTGTGCACAGTGGGGCGCTGTCCGACTGTGCAGAGGGGCTGGGGGGCAGCCTAGCCCAGCTCCAGTACCTGGGGAAAGGGAGCTTTCCCCGGTCCCAGTCTGGCCATCGGGGGGCAGGGGGCATGATCTGACCCCTGATTCAGCTTCCATGGCTTGGCCCCAGCCTGGCTAGGCAGAGGTAAGGGCGCAAGGCCCAGTCCTGTGGTAGGGAAAAGGCAGCATGACCCAACCCTGAGTTAGCTGCATATGGTCATGGCCTGGTCCTACAGGGAGAAGGGGGCACAGCTTGGCTCCAACCCAGCTGTGCAGAGGGAAGGGAGTGTGGTCTGACCCTGATCTGGCTTTGTAGGGTAGTGGGTCATAGCCCAGCTCTGACTAACTGTGTGGAGCTTGGGATTTTGGCAGTGGGGTGGGATGGCAATATTAATTGCCACTGCACCACTGTCACTAAAATTCCTGACCTATGGGGAGCTGCATGGTTGGATTCCAAGGCTCTGCAAGTTGAGCACTTCTGGTCTATAACAATAACAACTAAAATGGGAGAGATGTTTTTCAGACGGATAGGGAATTGCAAGGAGACAGCAGATAATGGATTCCTTCCTCTCCTGGCTGTTTTCTTAATTAGATTACAAACTCTTTGGGGCAGGAACTATCTTTTATTTATTATTCTATATTCAGCACCTGGTGTAGGGAATCCCAGTCATGTGATTATGATTTACAGGCGCTATGTAATACAAATAGTAATTCACTTAAATAAAATACGCATAAAAAGCTCACTGTATCTTATGTTTTAGTATTTACAGATTGTCTAGTAACTCACCAGAACTAGATTTAGGGTTCATTTTGAAAACTGAATGTAGCAAACTCTTTTAAAGGGACTGTGGACCTGATCCATTATTCATTAAAATCAGAAAGTTTTCAGGTGACTACTGTGGATTTTTGATTAGGCTAGGTGTAGGTTTTAGAAAGCCTTTTTTTTCTTCACAAACTTAAAACTGTTAAAGCAACTTTCATGATTGTTACTTTTCCCCTTGGAAATTAAAGCATATTAAAACAAACAAATTAACAAATTAAAAACCACACACATTTTCCTGTAGCATTTAAAATCCAGTCATCAGTGTATGGCAATCTTGAAAATCCAAAGTGGCTGGAGATGGACTGTTCAACAGTTAATTTAGTTTAAGAAGAATATAACTGCCATTTTCTAGGTCAGACTGTAGGTCTATCTAGCCCAGCATCCTGTGCCATACAGTGGCAAAGAGTGGATGCTGAAAGGGAGAATGAACAGGGTATGACCAGAGTTTTTTTTCCACTCTTTCCTCTTCCTCTTGCAGCCTCCAGCATTTAAGATCTAGGAAGTCCTGAGTCAGAGGCTATATCTGTAAGTCCCCTGCTCAGTAGCTACTGGTGCCCTTTTTCTTCCAAAAGTTCTTTCAATCCCTTTTGGAATCCGGGTAAAATGTCAGTTTCTACAACATCTTGTGGCAATGAGTTCCACCCTTTAATTACATGCTGTGTGAAAAAAGAACTTCTTTTTGTTAGTTTGAAACTTACTACCCACTACTTTCATTTCTTGACACACAGTTCATGTATTTCAAGAGAGTTAAATAATAAATCACAATTTATTTTCCCTTCGCCATTTAGTATTTTGTAAACTGTTACCATGTACCCTCTCAAGCATCAATTTTCTAAACTGAATAGGCCTAGCCTCTTTAGTCCCTCCTCATATGGAAGCTCCTCCATACCATTAACCATCCTTGATGCCCTTTTCTGTACCTTTGGTTCTTTTAGTTCATTCTTCTCTCTCCTTTTTGAAATGCAGGGACCAAAATGGGGCACAGTATTCAAGTTGTGGATGCACCATGGATTTATAAGGGGACATAATGATATTTTCAGTTATGCTTACAATTCCCTTTTTCAATAATCCCTAACATTTTGTTTGCCTTCCTGATGGCTGCTCAGCTTTGAGCTGATCTTTTAGCAAGCTGTCCATAATGACTTCCAGATTTCTTTCCACTGTGGTAACAGATAATGCAGAGCCCCTCATCATGTAGGTATAGTTTGGTTATTTTTGCCTATGTGCATCACTCTACACTTATGTACATTGAATTTGATCTGATGTTAGGTTGGCCTGTTGCTCAGTAGTGCCAGATCCTTTGGTAGTTCCTTGTACTTTGCCTTGATCTTGACCCATATGAATAATTATGGCTACCTGACAACTTGCCTCCTTTTCCAGATCATTTATGAATAGTTTAGTACAGGGCTGTCAGTCTTGTCAGCAGCTGGGGCTCTGCCCATCCTGCGGGCCACACCAGCAGTAGCCACACGCCACTGCAGTGACAGCAGTGGGGGCACAGGCCCCCAGGCTGCACACCATATGTGCCTGAGAGCACTCCTCTCCTCCCCTCCCCCTTACTGTACCACTCGTATGTGCACTGCTGCACCAAAAGGGTGAGTATCGCCCCTCCCTCTGCTGCACCATTCACAGAGCCCCATCTCACCTTCAGCAGCTTGTCCTCAAGCTCCCCTGCTGTACTGTGCCTCCTGAGCACTCTGGGGTGCTGGCTCCATCAGTACCATGGGATCACCATGATGCCCCACCCTGCCTTCTGGGGCAGGGGGCATATAATAGAAGCTGGAGGAGGGAAGGGGGAGCCTTGAGACTCGGTAATAAAACAGGAGTGGATTGATTTCACATGACTGAAATGCAGGAACTGCCAGTATTTTGCCAGCTGCTTGGTCTAGTTCATTCTTACATTGTTAGTAACATACTGTATTTAAGTGTTTCAATAAACTCTTATTAGAAGAATAATGAGCCACTGGAATTGCAAGAGGAGTGCTGCATAAGGTAAAGAAAATATATAGCTCAAAATGGCAGGTAACGTTAAAAACTGGTTTTAGGTTGGACGTAGATGTCTGGTACGTAAACTTTATCCTATATATTATAGTACTGTGTAGCTGTAATATTTATTGACTGTAAGGTGTGTTATTTTACATCGGTTTACATTTCTGCATGTTCACCTTTCTGATATTTCATGCTAAATGCTTCCTGGCAGGTGATTGTGGAACAGTATGTTCAATCTCATCCTAACGGCCTTCAGACTATGTACAATAAGCTGCTGGAGTTTGTTCCTCATCATTGCCGTCTCCTGCGTGAAGTAACAGGGGGAGCTATTTCAAGGTAACAACCTTTCAGCTATTGTCCTCAGAGCTGTTTTGAGTATTGGACACTCCTGCAATGGTTTGCATGATTTAACTATAGCACACAAAGGATTTTCCCTTAAGATTAAAGTTGGTGCAGTTTCTCTTTTATATGTGCACATGGAAAAAATATAAAGGCTGTGAACAAGTTGTTTTGGCCCTGTAGTGAATCAAGAAGGAAGAGAAACAATGTGCTGGAATAATGAAGCAGAGTACTAAGTACTGTTCACAGTATAATGTGCCATGTGTCTTTGAAATAAAGGAACTTGTTTGTGTCCTTCATTCAAAGAAGGCACAGGGCAGTTGCTGGAGATTGCAATTTTCAAATTATTTTATTGTCCCCCCCCACCCTAGGTACCTCTTTGCTGTCTTCTCAAACACACTTAATTCCTCTTGCAATTAAATTGCCTGTTTTGTAGTCCCCATTATTCTAGTTTACTAAATTGTATCCATTTATTAAGCTGTTCAAAGGTTGGCTAACTCAGTAGACTGTTGCAATTAGTGAACGCTTAGGATTTAGCCTCTAGAGACTAAAGAACTGCTTTTCTAATTAGCCATCCATTGCTGTGCTTTTTACGTCTTCACATTTTACTAACATTTCAATTTGGCTAATCCCTCAGCAGGTTTTAATCCTTCTTGTTAAATACTAGAAACATTCTGTTATCATTCTACTTTAGAAAATCAGAGCAATGGATGTTCATGTTCTTCCTGTTCTCAATATCTGATTTTCCAAACTCTAGGTAACTTTTTAATCTTAATAAAAACTGCTGCCTATAGAAATCTGACTCAGAAGAATTCCAAAGAGCAGTTCCTTTTACTTGCCATTTCTGGCGTTTTAGACTAGGGTTTATTTTTTTAGCTGAGAGAAGTACTTGTTTTCTACAGTTACTAAAAATGTACATTACTCTTGGTTGATTTTCTAGAATGTGTATTAAATTCAAACTGATCTGGCTCCTTTGAATAGGAGTGCTGTGAGGATAGGCAGACACGAAAAATTGCAAAGGAAAGAGCTATTTTTAGTTGAGTGGACCTACTTGTGTAAATATTTGTCTAATCGAAAAACACTGCACAACACAGAGCTTGGTTGTTTACTATTATTACCGTCAAGCTTGAACTTGCTAGGGAAACATACCTTTGCAAAATTCTTTGGAATAATTGAAACTTTTATTGCAGTGAAAAAGCAAATACTGTTCCCGGATATGACTTTTTAGTGAATTCAGTGTGGCCGGAAATAGTACGTGGTTTAGAAGAAAAGTTGCCAACGCTTTTTAACCCTGGAAATCCAGAAGTGTTTCATGAGGTATTTAATTTTTAAATGTTTTCAGTGGGAAGCCTGTGATACAAGGAAGAATTTATTGAGTCATGGTTCCTAGCTTGGATTTTCTGAATCTTTTGTGAAGATCCTTGTTGCTTCATGACATGCTGTTTTAGAGATCATTTGATGAACTTTCTTGGGAACAGGTTTTAGTTTCAAATGCATGGGCAGGGCACGTACAAATAGAGGTTTACCAGTATGCCAGTCCAGATTGGTTTGGCACTGATAAAAGAAAAATTGTCATGATCTGCAATCAGCATTTTTTGGCCAGTGTAGCTGATGATCTGCCCCGCATGCGCGTGGCATTTATCAGTGACATTAAGGCACCCACAGTGAGGGAGGGAGGGAGTGGGGGAGAGGTAGGCGTTGCTGGGGTGAGGTGTAAAATGGAGCTGTGGGGGAGGGGGGAATGTTTTCACTGCAAGCACCCCTGTGGGCATGTTCCCCCCTCCCCCCCCAGACTTATGCATGGGGTGAGGGCAGGCTGCTCTCTCTGGGTTTGAGGCTGGGCTGGGGTGGGCAGGTAGCACTGGTGGTTGGGCAACAGGGTAGGCTACAGCCACCCAGAAACTCACCGTAGCCCCTCCTCCCAGCACCACCACCCATCCTGCCCCCACCCACTTCAAGCACATCCCTGGCTCACCCCCACATAGGGAAGAAACTAGCGCAGCCTGCCCTTGCCCACTCCCCTGCCCTGGGGGTGCACGCAGCAGAGGGAAGCCACCCCCCTTCCCCACCGCCCACACCTCTGTCCCATGCCATGCCCACGCTGGGCAGCACCTGCCTAGGCCCCATTCCTTCCCTCACTGTGGGGGCCTTGATCTACACCCCCCTCCCCTGTGCCTCTTTCCCCCCACCCACAGACTTAATGGCCAGGTGCTACTGTTGGGCTACATACCGGCTATCAGATTGGTATCAGTTGACATAGCTGGTTAACAGTCGGCCATCAGTATCAGCCAAAAAAATCTTAATCGGTGCACCCCTACATACAAATATTAGTGAGAGAAGTGCAGTCTTGGGAATTTGGCCTTACCATTCAATTTTGCAGTAGGTGTTTTTGTGCTAAAGAAGTAATGCACAAAAGTGAAAGCGGTAAAAAGAGACCTAGTGTTTGTCTAAGGCTGCAACTGCCATAAAAGGACATCTATTATATTTGTTAAACATCTGGGAAGTAATTTGTGGTATTCAAAATGACATGCCCTTTATTGTGGAAAGATAAAAAGCATCCTTTGGTATCTGGTGTCCCATCCTACTCTTTTAACCTTTATGTCTCATTGTTTCCACAGACAATGCTATGACTTAATTTTAGCAACTTTTGCATCTTCTCTTTTTGAGGAAATTTATAGATGAACTAGGGCTTGGGGGAGAGAAATGGCATCTTGAAAGAGTGCTGCTTTTCTATAAATATTTATTAAACAAGTGTGTGTTAAAGATGAATCCTCGAGAGTATGGAAGAACCTGTTGCACTGTAATATTTTCTTCACTGTGAGCAATGCTGCTGTGTGCATCTGGGAGATGACATTTTACTGACAATTGCCAACAGAAAACTTTTTGTCTGATGTGAAGTAGGGTGCTGAGAATGCAGTTGGCCACTTGAGTCCATGATAGAGTAGGAGATATAAGCTTTTTGCTGTGTCGTGTCAGATGGTGAGCTCTCTTTATCCTTTATCTAAACACAATTATCAAAATTATCTTTTTCTTCCTTTGGATTTTAGTTTTCTTTCTTAGAGCGTGCTTAATTCAGAGATAAATCTGCCTACCCCTCCTCACCTCACCTCAAACTAGTTTTGTTTATAAAGGACTTTATTAATATTATCAAGATATTGGTGAGAATAACAAATTATCCTAGAGGGGCAGGAAAAGCGTACAGGGTAAGTCAGACTGTTTAAGAAAACGCTGAATGCTTTGCCCATATAATGATGTGACAAAGGTGTTCTTCCTGCTTTTGTGCAAAATTATCCATAATAAAAATAGATTAGTTTCCCTTAGAATTCATGCACATAGACGTTAAGTATGAGAATAACTGCATTATTTAAGTTAAACACGAGCACAAGAGTTTCTGGTTTGGGATTTAATGAGGAACGAGTATCATAAGAAAGTTAAGAAAGGCCCCTCTTTTTTTTCCCTACATGGCTGATACTGATGTGCACATTATTTCTAATGAGAATGTACTTTAATTTTCCATAAGACATCATTTACTTTTCAAATTTTCCATTAAAATATCCTGTGTGACAAATCATAAATTCCCTTGTGCTTTTGTCCTGCAATGCTGCTTGGTTTTAATTGGAATGTCTTGTCTTGTTAATGAAAGGGTGACATCATGTTTAAATGAATAATTTTTTGAGATTGTATTTTTATATTAAGATGATATTGACCCATCATTTAGTTGAAAAGAATTTGACTTTCATTTATATCATGCATCCATTCTAGAGTTACTCTAAGACTAATTGTTGAGAACCTAGCAATTGGAATTGGCGTCATTTAAAGTATTGTTATCTAAAACCCACAACTTTAACTTTCGGATTTCAAGATGCTGTTATGTCTGTGTTCATCCAAAATCAGATAAAATTCTTTCTGTAACATTAAAAAGTCCCTTTTAATGCTTTTAAATCCTTCTCTGTATTTTTCCTAATTCAGATATTGCAACTCTAAGAATCTCAGCATGAAATGGTTCTCACTGGCAAGTAAGGACATAACAAGAATTGCTGTTTACTGGGTCACACAATAGGTCCATCTTGCCCAGTCTCTTGTGTCAAATAGCGGCAGAGTCGATGCTGCAAAGGGAGAGTGAACTGGGTATGACCATGTTTTTTTCCCCATTGTTCCTCTTTCATTTGCAGCATTTGCAGCATCCAGAGGCTGTATTCCTAACTCCCATGCTCCCTAGTTATTGATGCCCCTTTCCTCCAAGAATTTGTCCAGTCCTTTTTTGAATCTGGCTAAACTGTCAGCTTCCACAACATCTGGTGGCAGTGAGTTCCACACGTTACTTATAATCTGTGTGAAAAAGAACTTCCTTTTATTTGTTTTAAACTTGCTACCTACTAGATCCATTTTGTGACCCTTAGTTCTTGTACTGGGAGAGAGAGTAAATAATAAATCCCTATTTACTTTCTATTCCCGGTTTAGTATTTTATAAACAAGTGTGTGAAAAATTGAGAGCAATGCAGAAAATAACAAAATTAACTTTTCTGGCTTGAAGGTTTTGGTTTTGTAAACAGAACATAAACATAAGGGGATGGAAAAACCCTTGGAAAGTATTCTTAAACAACTGCAAAGGTCTCATGAACAGGTGTAGTACAGGAACCTATTTTTAAATTGACTACAGCTTCAGCACCTCTGGCCTTGGTTGAGTTCAGCAAGATTTGTGGATGCTCACACTTCAG
This sequence comes from Crocodylus porosus, assembly GCF_001723895.1. Taxonomy (NCBI): domain Eukaryota; kingdom Metazoa; phylum Chordata; order Crocodylia; family Crocodylidae; genus Crocodylus; species Crocodylus porosus. The sequence continues at coordinate 102,080,061 of NW_017728943.1, forward strand.
AAATTAAGGGCACTTACATTTGAGTGCCTAAATGCAATTTTAGGAATCTAATTCTAGAGCCCCTTGCTTTAATGTTTTGGGGTTTAATGTCTCCATTAAGCTTTTTGTTCGAGGTCAGCAAACACGTTATTAAGTAGTGAAAATGGACTTGGAACTTTGAGTCCCCTGCTATGTTAGACAGTGTCATTATTTAAAAAAAACAAAACTGGATGAGTGCTTCTGTGCTTTTTCCTGTTGTACAGCTGGAATAAGGGTCTGTTCTGAGTACATGGCTTGCATTTGTAGCTAGAACATTATTACTTAAAGCACTCATTGCTTAAAGCAATAACATATACTGTTCATCTTTGGAGTGCTGCATTTAATAAGAAAGAAGCCCTGAAAAAGCTATCTCTAATTTCTATCATTCATTCTGGATGTTATTTCTATTGCTCTTATGGTTACATTCTAGTTCACATACAGCTGTCGTGGGGGAGGGGGGTAGTTTCATAAATGCTTCAGCACAATTTTTAAAATATTTTTCTTCCACGTAGTTTAACCGTGATGTAATTTTTATCCCCAACTCAATATTGACCGTGTGACTATATCTAAATTTTAAGAAAAACAGTGCTTCTGTTGCAGGCTGCCTAAGAGCCTACTTGACTATCGGTAGGTCTTTAGACCCAAGTGAATTTTCAAAAGCAATGTACTTAATAGCAGCTCTGAGACTTTGCTTGTGGTTGTTTTAGTGCTTCGTAAGAAATTCTCATCACAGTGGTGCACAATGTGCTGCAGTAGATGGTAAGGGCTGCCTAATACAAATGCACTTCACTGCAGTAAAGATGTTCTGTTGAAGGTGATGGTTCTGTTCCTTCTGGTCTACTCCATGAAGCCAATGTCTGCTTACTAAACAGATCTGGCAAATAGCTTGCCCATGAGATTGGATAAATACTTTGAGGAGATTTCCTGCTAGAGTCAGTGAGGGAATGTGCAGTGTTACTTGCTTGGTGGTGGTTATTCTCAAGGCAGCACTTTCCATGGTAATCATAATCTGAGAATTAATTTATTTCCATTTTGAAGGAAATGCTGGAGCAGTTCAGATTCCATTATGGCAGTATACCAACTCTGTAACAGCAACTGCTATGCTTGGCCATACAGTAGCCTAATAAATGCCTTCTCTTGATCACCTGTATTCTTTAATTCATTACATTTATTTTAATTCAGAACAAGCCTCAGTTGGTGCACTCTGCAGGAGGCAGGTGCTCCTGGGGCTGGAGCCTTCCTGGAGCCCCAGAAGAATGCCTTCCAAACCCCATCTCACACAAGGCAGTTTAAAACTGGGGGGCTACCTATTGACAGATTGACAGTTTGCCCCCTTCCCAGGGAGGAGAGAAAGGCAGGCTGTTGAGTAATGGGTTCCCTTTAGGGCAGGGGTGGCTCAGGGAGTAAGTAGCCCCCCAGTGCCTCCTGGCAGAAGAGCTTGCCTGTGTAGCTCTCCAGGCAGGGAGCTGGCATACATATATACCATATTTACTTGAATGTAAGACGACCCTCCCCATACTTGGATTCTGTATATTTAAAAAATTACAAATTTGTTATAATTTTTTAGGTATAGAGTTTAATTATTGGAAATTTGCCTTGAATTTGTTAACCCTTCCCACTGCTACAGAGGGAAAATAAATCAGAGGGGTCAGGTAACCCCCCTTCCCCCACTGCATTTCCCTCTCCCCCGCAATATTTCTTTCACCTGGGTATGCAGCAGGGCTGGGGTGGCTCCGCAGCTGGCCTGCCTTTCTAGGCCACCAAGGCAGCAGTGGCTCCTTTCGGCTGCCACTGGTCCCAGCACAGTGGTGCTGATGGAGACCCACATGCACAGCCCTGACCTCAGCCTGCCCCCTGCCTGCTCCAGACTTGGCCCGGTAGAGTGGACCAGCCGGAACTCGCGTGCACAGCCTTTACCCCAGCCTAGCATGTGCCTGCTTCGGACTTGCCTGACCACACTGAGCAGCAGCATCCAGGCAGAAGGTGCTGCTCAGCGCAGGGGAGAAGTGGCCCCTCCTTTTCGCCACTGCTGGGCCCTTCTTGCAGCTGCCTGGAGCCTGCACCCAGGCTGCCCTGCAGCTTCTCTGCAGTGCCACCACTGCCCTGCTCGGCAGCCCAGAGACAGTGGTGATGGTGGAGGAGAGGAGCAGCAGGGCAGCCTGAGCATGGTATCTGGGCAGCTGCAGCAAGAAGGGCCTGGCAGCAATGAGGGGAAGGGGGCTGCTTTTACCCCATGCCAAGCATCAGCTTCTGCCTGCTGCTGCCACTGCTGCTCAGCATAGGCAGGCAGTCCAGAGCAGACATGCGGTGGGTCAGGTTCAGGCCTGTGCATGTGGGTTCCAGCTGGCCCACTCAGGCTGGGGCAGGGGGTATGGGGTGGGCCAGGGTTGGGGCTGGGGTTGTGTGTTGTTGACAGTGGCAGGGAAGAGCTGCAGAATGCATGGGCTCTGGGCTGTTGCAGGGATGCATAGACAGGCCTGCGGTAACTCCATAGAACTGCCTATGTAGAGATGTAAAATTTCCAGAAATTTTGAAGCCATAGGAAAAAAACCTGGAAATTTTGGGAGAAATTGAAATATATGCAATACTTGGGGTTTTTGGGCACTTTTTACAGATCAGATCTAAATTCACTTTGCTTCTTTTAGAACGTAAAATGTATTAGGTATAACTTGGTTTGCTCATAAAATTATCATGTTTGATTACTAATTGAATTTACTTTCAAATGGTTTTAATTTTTGAAAAAAGGGAAAAAAAGACGAGACTCATTGCATACAAATTTTGCAACATGAAATTGTCTAATCAGTCTCATTTTCTGATCTGTCACTATCAGCAGTTTCTGCTGCTTCTGATTCTTTTGATCCTTCATTTTTATCATCTTCATGGACTTCTGAAAACTCAAGGTTTGCCCGAATTGAGACAAGCTTCTCTACTCTTTCACATGTTAGTTTTATTTCTTGATTTGATGCAAGTATTTCCAAACATAGACCAGTTTCTTTCACATGCTACAGAAGATGGAGGAATTTGAAGCAGGCGAGAAGCAAGAGGAGTCAGAGGCTGTGTTGTGCAAAGGCCTTGCCACCACTTTGCAGGAGGGATATGCTTGGCAGAGTCCCTGACTGCATTCTTGGACCAAACAAATGAATTCATGCAGCAGCATGAATTGATTGGCTACAAAATTCTTCCCATCTGTTAATGAAGTCTTTCAGTTTTCTTTCTTCTGTACTTGTAAGCAGAGGTACACTTAAAATCAACTGTTTTTGAGAATCTATCTTGGCCATTTGGTAAGGAATGTCTGACAGAAGTGTACTGTCTGATTCAGGTGCAGTGACTCCTCAAGAAATTGGCCTTAGAATCTTCAGGGAGTTCTGCAGCTGAACCCAGAAGACATCCTCATCAAGTACAGTGTTCCTTACACTTCTGGGTATCTTAAGACCCTCAGTTATTAATGTTTCTTGAAGAGCTTTTTTGCTTTTTAGTAAACTTTCAAATGAGATCACCACTCCACCCCCTTTAGTGTTATTACAGTTTGAGTGTCACATTTCATTCTTTCCATTCTTTTCTTCCTGCTTCTTTTTAAAGACTTCAACTACAATATGAGTAGCTTTTACGTGTTTTATAACTTCTTTTGCTCTTCTATAGATTTTTTGCAGACTGTCCAACTTCATGATGTCATTAAAAAGCAAGTTTAGCCCATGGGATGCACATCCTATTGCAGTAATATGTGGATATTTATCCATTATGATCTCCCATGCTGCTTTCATGTTACTTTGCTTTGCTGACTGACAGTGCAAAGAGGCTTGCTCAAAGAATGTCTGCTGGGCAAACAGGATGATGGTATTTAAAAGCTTCCTGCCAATATGCATTCTCAGTTATTGACAACGGTGTCCCAGAAGAATATATTGCTCTTGCAAGAACTTGCTTAATTTTTTCCTGATCTTCAGGTGTCATCTTGTCTACAAATTAAGCTATTGAGAGTCTTTTGTATGCAGTTGGTTGCAATATTTGGTTACTTGAGGTTTCTGATTGGGTAACACTCTGACGCTGATGTTATAGGAGAAGCAGCAGCAGCAGAAGTAGGAAGACTTCTGGATCAAGAATGTTGGAAAGAGCTACTTGTACTTTCATCATCATGATCTACCTCATCCTCACTTATACCCATGAAGGATTTTTTAATGTCTGCAGGACACTTCTTAAGTACAATGATGTGTTTGGTCTACTAGTAGCATTTGGAAATGCATATTTAATTTGATAGTATTTAAAAATCACAGGGGTTTTTTCTCAGAATAACTTGCAGTATGGAAATGCTTCCATATGCTACAAGTTGGTCGCACCATTCTGCTGATGGAGAAATAAGAAAAATGTAATTTAGTGGCTAGCTTGCATATATAAACACTAAGCTGCAGCATGTACAAATGTAGTAATTGATGGAGCAGAGACCTCGTCAGAGTTAACTGTGAACAACTTCCCTGCCCTGCAGGCCTCACCTCACTGCTAAGGTTGGGTGATTTATCAAAAAAAAATCAGATTAGTAAGAATTCAATTATGAATTACATAGGCTATGAAAATATACTAATGCAGCTCATAAATAGTTTAATATACTAAATTCAGAGAAATTTGGCTTCTTAAATTTCTATCCTTGTTCTTTCCTTTTGAACTTTATTGAAGTTGTCTGGCACTGATCTTGTTCTGTTACTACCTGCTTCCATTTTCCTCTCTTCTCAGTACTGTGCAGTGTGGTAGCCAGCTACTGAAGTGGCTCATAAATTCTTCACTTCTAATCTGCTCTTTCAGTGTACCTGCTCAAACAGAGTAGTGCTCCAACAAAAGGGAACTTTCATGCTAGTGATTTGGTTTTTTTTCACTATGATCATTTTTCATGTTAGTGATTTTTTTTTTTCACTATGGTCATGAAATTTGGTCGTCACACCAGACAACAAAGCTAACATATTTAATGATTTCTTTGCCTCCATTTTCCTGAGCAGGGACAGGAACAGTCACTCCCCCACTAGGCCCCCCCTCAGGCCCCAGGGGAGGTGTACCTAGGCCAAGGGTCAGGGAGGATCTAGTCAGGGAACTTTTGTAGGGACTGGATGTATTCAAATCAGCTGATCTGGATGATCTCCACCCCCGAGTACTGGGGGAATTGGCTGAGGTCATTGCAGGACCCCTGGCAGCCTTACGAGCACTCGTGGTGCTCTGGTGTGGTGCCAGAGCCTGGGAGAAGGCTAATGTGGTTCCCATCTTCAAAAAAGGGAGGAAGGAGGACCTGGGGAACTATAGGTCAGTCAGTCTTACCTCGATCCTGGGTAAGCTTTTTGAGAGAATTATTCTGGCGCATATCCACAAGGGGCCAGCAGGGGAGATCATGCTTAGGGGCAACCAACACGGGTTCATTAGCAGCAGGTCCTGTCAGACAACCAGATCACCAAATCCTTAGATGCAGGGGTAGCAGTGGACATAGTCTTTCTGGACTTTCTCTCACCCTGTTCTCATTAAAAAACTGGGGGACTGTGGTGTCGACACCCACACAGTCAATTGGGTTGCCAACTGGCTGGAGGGCTGCACCGAGAGAGTGGTGGTGGATGGGTCATTTTCGACCTGGAAGGACGTGGGCAGTGGGGTCCCCCAGGGCTCTGTCCTCAGGCCTGTGCTGTTCAACATTTTCATCAGTGACTTGGACAAGGGGGTAAAAAGCACCCTGTTCAAATTTGCTGATGACACTAAGATGTGTGGGGATGTGGGCACGCTAGAAAGGAGGAATAGGCTGCAATTGGACCTAGACAGGTTACAGGGGTGGGCGGATGAGAACAGGATGCGTTTCAACACTGACAAGTGCAAGGTGATGCACCTCAGGAGGAAGAACGAGCACCATACCTACAGGCTGGGGAAGTCCCTTCTTGTCAGTACAGAGACAGAAAAGGATCTTGGAGCCATCATTGATGCCAAGATGAACATGGGCTGGCAGTGTGGGGATGCAGTCAGGAAGGCCAACCGCACCTTGTCATGCATCCACAGATGCATCTCAGGCAGGTCCAAGGAGGTGATACTTCCCCTCTATGCATCACTGGCCAGGCCACAGCTGAAGTACTGCATCCAGTTCTGGGATCCGCACTTCAAGAGAGATGTGGACAACATGGAGAGGGTCCAGAGGAG
>NW_017728943.1:102086331-102116701 GCF_001723895.1 Crocodylus porosus
GGCTAGGATCTGGAACCAACTTCCAAGAGAAATGGTGCTGGCTGTTACCCTGGGGGTGTTTAAGAGGAAGTTAGATGAACACCTTGCTGGGGTCATTTGACCTCAGTACTCTTTCCTGCCATGGCAGGGGTCGGACTCGATGATCTGCTCAGGTCCCTTCCTACCCTACCAACTATGACGCTGGTCATTTTTTCATTTCTCTTCACCAGGGTGTCAAACTCACAGTGGCCCATGGACTGGATGAGTAACACTGGGCTGGTCCATGGACCAGGAGCCTCCCCTGTCTCCACCTCCAAGCCAGATTCAGCACCCACTGTATGCTGTGGATGCCCCATGTGGTGTAGATCCCAGAGTGGCTGGTGTAATCCTGCTGGGGCAGGTATCACTTGTATCACAGATCGCAAACCAGCTGGAACAGGCACCATGCCACACACAACCCTCATTCCAGGATCCATAACACACATGGCTAATCTGGGACTGTGCAGCTCCTATTCTAGCTAGTCCGGGACGTGCGCTGCATGCAGCCGTGTGGGACCAGCCAGAGCAGGCACCAGGCGGCATGCACATCCCAGAGCATCCAGCACAGGTGCCACATGCAATGCAGTTCCTGGAGTGGCTGGAACAAGTTCCACCTGCAGTGCATATTCCAAGCCCTCTGTGGGGCCAGTTCAGGTCAGCTCAGCCACAGGGGCAGCACCTTGGGCCAGAAAATGGTGCTCCATGGACCAGATGTGATACATGGGCCATATGTTTGACACATCTGCTTTTCACTGTAGAAGAAAGTACTGAATATGTCCTTCAGTTCTCCTGCAATCCAGGGATCTGGTGGCAGGGAGACTAAATGGTCACTTTGAGCAATGGGTGCAACTATAATTTAATATGCTTCAGGGCTTATGGGTTTCATTATTTAATAGGAGATTATGAATTGCAGTTGTCAGAACTTGTTTTTCCTTCTGACAGAAATACACCACAAGCATGGATTTTGTACGGAAATTTGAACGACAGTGTGGCTCGCAGGCCAGCGTGAAAAGGTTGAGATCTCATCCTACCTACCATAGCTTTAACAATAAGTGGAATCTGCCTGTTTATTTCCAAATAAGGTTAGTATTTATTCTTTACTTTTAAGGAGGGAGCAGAAGTAAAGTTGAACTCTAGCTAAAAAGCCCAGTCCTAGGTCAGAGCTCTTTTACTCCTGGAAGTTGCACTTGCCAGTTAAGAAGAGCTGTGTTGAAACCTGGTGAGCTTGTCTACTGCACTGCTTACCAGGGTATGGTAGTTATCTTGCTTATGTGTCATTGAGCTAAACCAGTCAGAACCAGCCACATTTATACTGTGCTTTAGTTACATTGGTACATGGCCGATAAGACTGCCAGGTGCTGGTCTAGACAAGCTTTCAGACCTTTTGTTTACCTTGTGCATGTCAACCTTTGCTTCTCTAGTATTTCTGGAATTAGAGTGTTTGGTTGAGCAAAGTTCATGGAAGACATAAGTCTGCTGTTAGCAGGACTTTGAAGATGTGAAGGGTTGAATATGACATTGAGAGCTTTGTCACAGTTCTGTATCCCAGTGCATCTCTGCCTCCTGCTCTGATCACGTCTGGGCACTTCCTGAAGCGTAGTGTTATGCCTGTGCTTTTTCCAGAGCAGAGGCTTGCCGTTCTCCCACTTTTAGGCTGAATCCTGGGCTTACCGAACTTTGTACCAATCGTGTACCAATGCTACTCATCCAGCAGGTCTAATTGGACTGTGGTTCTTTACTCAGAGAGCTTGGGACTAGTGACCCAAAGCAGCCTTCTTAAAAAACGGAAGTTGTGTTTTCATCTTAACAATTAGTCTAGAACATAGGTAGTGTAAGAGTGGTGTCAATCATCTAAGAGGCAAGTATTTCTTAGGGTGATACTTTTTTTTGGACCAACTATGTAGCTGGGATAAAGTTAGACAGGTTTTTGAATTCACGACATCCTTTGTCAGGTCACGGGTTGATAAAGAGTGTTTTCCGTTCAAACGCTTGTCCAGCTCTATCCCAACCACCAAGTTGGTTCAATAAACGATCGCGAAGAAATCCTTGCCTCTCTCCAAAGCATAGCTAAGAGAGGATTTTTAAAACCGGTTTAAAACAGGTGCACACATGATTTTGCTGTCTAGCAGCTTGTCATCCTTTGACAAGAATTGTAGGTGGGTTGCTTTCACTTTACTCCCTTCAAACACTGTTGTGTGCCCTTCCTCAGCAGCATCTTTTCTCTTACCCCAGAAGTTCTTTGTCTCTGGTTTCCTGGACTCTGGTTCTCCTGTAAAGAGGGAGCTCAGATGATTAACCCAAGCTAGTGCCATGAGCTTAGCAGATATGCATGGTTTCTGCATTGTCTGGATATTTCTGTTGTAATATCTACCTATAGATAGCTATCTAAAAACTTTGTTTGCCTTCCTGCTTATGAGATATATAAAATTTACAGAGCAGCTCCATTTCCTTCATAAACTTTGAAATGTAATTTTGATTAAATGTTCTTGAACCAAAATTGAGGTTTCAGCATTGTTTCAATAAAACAGGAAAGGAGCTTTGGCATATCCCTTTGTCTGAAAATACTTTGCCTGTAGGACACCTGAGATCAGATGAACTTTTTTCCACTGATTAAAACAAATATAAAAAATAATTCCTTTTAGACCTTTGTGCTTTTGTTCAAGGTTGCTACTTAGCCATTCAGCTAAATGTAAATGATAAAATGATGGAAGTCATTTGTGAAAGTTATAAAGTTATTCATATCACTTCTGAATCTTGTGATGTGATTCAGGAAGATCATTGAATATTTATTGAATATTTCTTTTGCACAGATTCTGAAAATACTGATACATTAATTTCAAATCATGAATGGACATCAGGGAAACTATTGGTTTAAGCATGATTTTAGCTTTAGATTAAGTGTTGATATTCATTGACACACTTAAATTGAACAGGCTTTTTGATGGAAACCACTATGTGTTCTTAACGTTAAGATTTCTGTTGACTGTATAAGCTGAGAGAGAAAACTGCACAGAGGAGTTGCTGGGGCTGAAATAAATGCTTACGATGTTGTTAGGGAGCTTCTGCCTCATGGCACATTTGACAAAGGTCTTGGTAGTTGTCTAGTATTAAGTCATGTTTCTTGCTTTTAGAAAACATGAACATGCCTGTCACAGCTTGGTAGTTTATAAAGATAATGCAGTGTCGGGAATGCAGTATTTAATTGGTTATGATTAGAAAGAATATTAGCTTATACAGCTTATTGTGAGAAGATGGGAACTGCTCTTTGTGATCAGGCCTGTGGTCCAGTGCAGTATATCACATTTGTCATGGATGATGCTGGCACGCAGATGACACTTCAAAAGTTACTGCAAACTTTGTAGTGGGTAATAATGAACTTTTTTGGTGAAAGTTGCATGGAAAAGTCTATACTGTGGAAATTGAAGCAAAAAATAGGCAAATCACAAATGACACAAAAGAGAAATTCTCCTAATAGACAAATATAAAAGGGCAGCTTTGCTTCATGGTAATTAAAGAAAATCTTGGTAAGAACCAACACACTGAAAAACAGGATGCTGGAGCTGCATAATGTGCTAGGCAGATAAGTACCTTGTGCCTGTGCACCCTGTTGAGGCAACAAATCTTGGAATGCAGGAAGGAACTGAAGGTTTTAATCCTAACTTTTCTGCTTATAACCCAAAAATCTATCTTCTTGGAAAAAAGAGGTCAAGGCATCCTGGGAGGAACTATTGATTTTTCTCAGGTACAGACCTGTTTGCAGAACCTTGTGCCACTGTTCATTAGCAAACATGTAGAAAGCTACAGACACCATAATCATGTGATGCACCTGAAGGTCAGCTAAAGCAAATGTGAGATGTGTTGACTTTTTTCAATGTGAAAACACTTAAAACTAAACACTTTTTTTCTCACTAAAGCTGAGGACTTGGCAATGTCTGTAAGGTGCCATTTTTTTTCTCAGAATGGTTAAAATTATAACTTTTATCACTTCCTGTTTATACTGTATAAGCTATATCTCAGCCTGTGAAATGTCACTGTTTCTCTTTCAAATCCTTTCCAAACCACAAACATTTTGGTTTTTTTATGTAGCTGACATGTAAGATATATGTTTAGACACCAGTTTAAATTGTTTTTTATCATTAACATTGAATATTTTTCTTTCCATCAGGTTTAGAGAGATAGCAGAGGCCTTAGAAGCAGCACTTTCTGATAGCCTAGAAGATGCACCAGGTAAATTTCCTGTGCCATGCCTACCAATTTTTATAGTGTCTATAAATTGTTACCAGGTAATGATGAAGACTGGTTGTTAATGACCAAATCTTAAATACTTAAAATCACATTTGTTCCTAGTAAGTCAGATGAAAAGGCTAAATTAAGTCAGTAAAATGTGCAGCATGATCTTTCTTTATACAATTCAGCTGACCTTTCTAAATTAGTGTAGGTCTCCTATGGGGGGAATTAGAAGGTTATGCCATCTGTGTGTACCTCTTGCTTTAGCAGCTGTAAGCTTGTAAGTAGGAAAGGAGGAAATAGCAGATTCTCTGCAGCATTTGTACTTGTTACACTTGGTGATGTTGGTGTCATACCAAGGAATTGCTTGTATGCCATGTTGGCTATAAATTGGGAAGTAACAGTGAATTCATATCTATGGAGTGAATTTAAGACAGTGCATGGGTGGATCTAGAATTTTGAAAAGGGGCGTGCAGATGGTGAGATGCATCATCCCATATAAAATGACACATTTTTTTCCAGTTAGGACTAAAACAGAAGCTTTACTAATATGCTAGGGCATAGGTCTGTATTATTTAGTTTAAGATTGAAGCAAAAACAAGTATAATTTATTCGGAATGAGCTAAAAATTGTCTGCAGGGCTGTGAAATAGGAGTTACATTACTAGGAACAACTAAGAGACAGCACCATTGCAGAACAAAGGCTAGCTTGATTGGTGGAACATCAAGAACATTAAAAGAAGAGAAGGGCATAAACATTTGTGATATGAAGAGTTTAGAAGGGGCCAGGTAGACTATAATGAGGCAAGAAGTCAAGAGACTCCCTTAGCACTGCCTGACTAGAAATGCTGCTGGCACTGCCAGGTAACTGGTTTTAAACTTTGGGTGGACCAGGAATCAAAGAGGGGCTCAAGTGCTCCCGTGCACTTCCCTGGATACACCCCTGGGAGGATGAATAATATTAAATAGGATTGAAGGAAACTGGCTGGTGGTATAAGAGTAGGACTTAATGCGCTTTTAGAATATGAAGAAGAGCCAGCTAAAATCAGCACTTTTATAAAATGAACTAGATTTTCTAAGCATATGACTGAGTTGAAAATCAGACAGCCAGGTTGTGGATGGAACACCCTGCTTTTGTTTCAAGTATTTATAATTAATCTGGAAACTAAGTGAGAAGTACTTAGCCCCCAAATAGTAAACTATTGAACAGTTGTATCAAAGCTGCTTAAAAATGATTATATTATGGGTGTTACTTTTATGAGTTGTCAATAAATATTTGAAGTAGGCTCCTCGTACTGGCAGTTGCAACACTATAGCTTGTTGCAGTTGTCAGTACAGGGAAGGATTACTGTTTTGATTGGCAGCTTGTATGCACTTGGTCAACATTGTAGTTTTTGGGGGTTTGTTGTAATGTCCCTTGTGAAACCTGGGATTAGATAACATTTCCAGAACTGGTTTTCGTTATTTCATCAGATCACCAGGGACCTGATTTGCATTCTCACCACATTTGCCAAGGGATGTACTCTTATCTGCTGCCTTTATGTTGCACTTTCATACACAAAATAGGGGTTCTTTGAGATCTACATCAGAGATGTCCAATTTGGGCTGGCCATGTGCTACATGAACTATATCCTGGGCTCCTGGGATTTCTCCCTTCCCCCCCCAACCAGCCCACTGCCCCATAGGCAGGGCAGGGCTGGTGGTATGTGGTCCCTTGACCCACTGGCTACACAGGTGGTGCACAGGCTCTTGCTGCAGTGGTGACACTCAGAACTCCAGGGCCCTCTCCTGCCACACAGCGATGAGAAAGACAGTTGCAGGGCCCACAGGCCACATGCTGGCCCCTCACAGGCTACCAGCTGGACAGCCCTAATCTAGAGGAATGTGGATCTGAACTTAAATAGTTCCCTTTAAACGTTCTTACTCAGTTATCTTTGCCACCTTCAGAATAATTTGTGACTGCTGAAGTTTAGAACGTTTCGATTTTTAGAAGTTAATAATAAAACAGTTTAAATACATTATTATAGGCTTTTAAAAAATAAAATTTTGACTCATGATTAGTAACTTAACCTTTACTCTCTTGTCTTTAGCTGAAAGCTCATACTGTCTGTTAGCCACTCATATGGTGTGGGTGAGTCTTTTGAAGTGTTGGTCAGATCAGATTTTTCTACCATTACTAACACATCGTTTGTGGAAGCTTACCCTGCAGATCTTAGCACGCTACTCTGTGTTCGTTAATGAGGTAAGAAAATAGTACCTTTTTAGGTGAAGAAATGCTTATTGTTGCATTTTTAGTTAGGTCCATGACACTAAAAAAGGTACCACCGCAAAACATGTTCCGTGTTACTGGTGTGTCAGTACTGTTTCAAGAATGTTCTTGACAGCCTGTTCACCAGCTGGTCATCGTAAAAAACAGTTCAGTTGTTCACTATAGTGTTCACTTGAGTTCTGTGTTATAGCTGAAACAACTAAACTGCTGACCCTGTCACTTTATTGCTGGGAAATTATTCATCAAAGCCTGTAGTGTTTAGAGCAATGATTCTCAATCAGGGTGTTGTGAGATCCTTTTTAAGGGTGCACTGGTAGGTGTGCAAACACCTATATATATTTTCAACACCATGGACTACTATATGAAATCTCTGTGAATCATTCTGACCTGTTGTGGTCTTTCTGAGTGCTCTGCAACAGAAGAATTGTTCTATTATTGTTTCATAACCAAAAATGAGTGAAAGCTAAGGGCTTACATTCTCTGATGGGTGCTGTAAGCGTAAGGTTATGATATATTTTTACAAAGGTGAAAGTAACATAACTGTCACATTTCTTTACAAAATGGAAAAAAAACATAAAGTCATGACCCTTATGCCTTCTTCCAGTACAGTCTAAACTCAGGCACAGTGATATAACTTTGAACATCCTGTTTTATGGACTTGACTCCAATACCAAATTTTTACATGCGTCTTTTTAAAAGAAGGTATATTTGAGTTTTATGTAATGCAGCTCTTGGGTGATGCTGTGAAGGGTCAGACTCTTTGAGGTCTTAGGTTTGTGTTTAAAAAACATGATCCTGAGAAAACAGGAATAAGCTTTGTGTTGATTGCTAATAACTTGTAAGTATATGTTATTGGGGTGGGGGGAAAGATGGGAGGCCTGCCCACATCAGAGTTGCATATCCAGCTTGTGAAACCTTTTCTAAGAAGGATGCTCATTGTTCATTCTGATATCACAGCTTTTGCTCAGGCCTATCTCTAATGAAAGTACAAAGGACAACAAAAAATCTGTGGCAACCATTAGCAAGGAATCTGTTGTAAACCTGAACTCAAATGAGGATCAGGGAAGTGTCCCTTCTCCAGAAGCACAGCCTTTACCTTCTATATCCAATATTCAGCTGGTGTATGTAGCTGCAGATCTGGAGAAACTTCAAGAGCAGGTTTGTGTGTTACTGTACGTACATGAAAGCTTTATTTGACTGCATGTTCATACTGTTTGGCAGTGTTCATAACTTATTAAATATTTACCAGTGTTGAAGCTAGCACAGTCTACGTTTAGGAGATATTCAAAGGACTGAAGCCTTACAGAGGCTGTTTTATATTTAATTTGGATCTTACAGAGAAACTAGTCTCTGAGAAACTAGTTCAAGTACAGATAATTTTAAGGTTCTAGCTTCTCAGTATAACACTGTTTTGATAGTTACTATACCAGCTGCTGAAACCAGGAATTTTGTTCCTTTTTGGTATCAATGAGCTAGGCTCTCACCTCTCAGTGTGATATCAGTTGTCAGAAAGACTAGTATTCAGGGACATCGTACACGATTGGGTTCCATGTTCCAACACATTAGTAGTTTAAACAGACATTTACTGTTTTACAAGTCTCACAACTAGCTTACATTTTGCACATCCGCTGTACTTTCAGTTGATTCAGGTGAAGTTTCCCAAACCCTTGAATGAACAGACTTGCTTTGGAATAATGTTGTTTTATTAGCTTGAGATGTTTTGCATTGGGGATGGAAATGGGAGAAGGCACTGAATATGTAATACTTTATTGTCATGTCACACTTTGATCATGTTAATTCCCATCTAATAGTAAGTAAAATACAGACATTGATTTAACATAGCCCTCTCTTCTTTTTAATTTATGACATATTTGCAGAACTTAAAAAAACAGAGCCAAATACATTCATAACGGGTGGTTGTATGTGTGTTTTTGTTCAGCTTCCTGAACTCTTGGAAATAATCATACCAAAACTTGAAATGATTGGCTTCAAGAATCTATCCTGTATCACAGGTAAAGCTGTGGGTTTGACTTTTAGCCATTGCTAATTTTTTTAGCCATAGCTGTTAACTAAAAATGGTCTTGATGGGAACCTCCAGCTTCAGAAAAGTTTCCACTGATCTGGGGAGGAGGGTCGGGTGTTGAAACTGAACTGGCTATGAAATAAGCTGTTAGTAGATATTTCTCCAAATTGTGTAATACCATATATAGATATGAACTGCAGTAATACCAGGGTTGTGTGTTGAAGGTGTTGCATCTGGTTCTGGGACATTGGGAATGGGAAAAGTTGCATCAGTTTGCTAATCTTTGTGGTTGAGCAAGGTAGCTCAGTTTACACCTCAGTCTTTGTACTTCAACAGGAGCCTTAGAAGACTCGAAGGCTTCTTTATCAGCCTGCATGCCCACTTTGAATGATAGGATTATTCAGGATTTAAGTGAGAACTGTTTCAGTTACCTGAAAAGTGCCCTAGAAGTTCCAAGGCTCTACAGGAGAACGAATAAGGTAACAACAATGCTTGTGAAAAGAATGCTTTTATGAAAAATTTAGACTGTGAGTGTAATCAGACGATGATTCAGAGTTCCTATCAAATGTATCTATAAGAGCTTGCAATAACCCCCTTCTATGAGTACTTCATATTTACCAGCTGGCTCAATTATTAAAATAGTTAAAACCTACTGTCAGTACAGACTCCCAGTACATCTGTCACAGAGTAAATTAGTTCTGTTCTGTAAGAAAAGTGAAGTGGACACACAATGCACAGCCTTACACCAATGTAAGTCACTCCACTCCTGGGGTAGAGTTACCCTGCAGAAAGTTAGGAGTAACTATACACTGGTAGATGGTCACATGTCCACTCTGCTAATCATTTTCAGATAACGCAACCTTCTGGTAACGGCACACTTGCTCCCCTGCCAAGCACTGTAGTAGTGCATACTGCAAGCAACATGCTTAGGAGGACTGGTCATGTATCTGTTCCTTGCTATGGAATAAACTTACTATTGAGTAAAATGTGATATTCTGTAATAATTGTGTTTAAGCCACCAATGGCTGGGAACCTTCAAGAACGGTTTTTTTCCAGAACCAGATGTATAGTTTTGTCCAATGTACTGCAGCCATCTGTACACTTGTAGATATTTTTTGCTAAGAGGGGAGATTGTCATGGTCATGAAAAGTGACCTCCCATCTCCTCCTCAGATTTAGTTCTCATCTTCCCAGTCAAACTTCTCCAGAGCTGAAGATGAAAGTGTATTGGCTCTACCACTGCTCTACCTGTTCTGTGAACAAATGAGAAACTTTAAACTGTGGAGCTGTCAAACCTGTTCATTTAGTGCAGGAGTGTCAAGCTCATGTGACCCCACAGGTCAGATGAGTGGTGTGGGGCCAGTCCATGGGCCAGTTGAATGGCATGTGGTAGGTCACTGGCACGTGGCTGGCCCCACAGTTGGGCCGTGGTCCTGCCCTTATTCCTCCCTTACCCCCTCTTTCCCCTCCCCCCGCTTCCCGCACAAGCCAGACCAGCACGTGTGGTACTTGCTGTGGCCAGTCAGGACCCTGTGCCACATGGTGCCTGCTCCAGCCAATCCAGGACCCCCCACTGTACGTGGTATCTTCCACTGAAGTATCCGGTGGGCAGGGGGGAGCGCGGTGCACCACGTGCAGCATGGGTTCCAGGTCAGCTGGAGTGGGCGCTATGTGCCCTGGCCCTGCACACACCACATGTAGTGTGAGGGTCAACTCCAGACCCAGAGACAGCACAAGGGTCAAATGGTGGGTTTCTATGGCTGATCCGGTCCACAGGCTGCATCTCTGACAGGCCAGAGTTAGGGAATATCACATTTTCCAGGAGTGGGTAGAAAGCAAATATTAGTTGCAGGGGGGCACTGCTCTTCAGACAGTAGTTTGCCACATTGTTACAACCAGCAGGTTCCCTGTTTGCTGCTACTTAATGTTACTCAAGATTTTCTGGTTTGTTGGGTAATTGTGTGACTCTTTCCCTTTCCTGAGCATGGAATCTTATGTGCCAGATTGTTGTCAACAAAGTCTGCCTTGGACTTATGTGTCTTGCATTTGGGCTTATGTGTCTTGCATTTGCGTTACACACGGTAATACTTGGCACTAAAGTTTTTAAATAACAGAATATTTATCTCTTCTTTTCCCCACCTTGCTTTCTACATCATCTACCAGGAGGTACCAACTAAAGCTTCACCATACGTAGACAGTGCTCTGAAACCTTTTTATCGACTGTGGAGTGAGTACAAAGATATATTGAAACAGCCCATGGTTCATCAGTGGTTGGAAGGTGCCTTCTCTGAAAGCACACAGAAGTAAGTAAAAAAGAAGTAGAGTCGTATATAGAACAATAACATTATTAGCTGAAATTCTGATACGTTTTGGTTTGTCATATCTGAAAAATTATCTATAATTTAGTGCAGTTGTAAAAATAAGGCAAGAATTAATTGCTCTGTCATAATAATATATCTGTGCAAACATAGTGTAGTCTATGTAAACAGGATGCAGGCCTAAGGGTTAGCAGATTTGGATTCTTGTTCATAGCTTTGCTTCCAGCAAGCTACTCAACCTGGGCTTAAGCACACATGCATTGCTTAGGCCCTTTCTACGTGTTACAGGTTTAGCGCAATTAATTGATTAATTCCATGATTACATGGAGACCAGTTATATCTACAAAATAACTATCATACAATAAAAATCTCCAACCAGCTTTAAAGTTAGACCTCAAAAACACATACTAGCTTTATAGCTGGTTGCTACTGAGCTTTAATTTGCACATGTAGAGCTCTCTCCCATGCATTGGGAGCCCCATAAGCTGATGGGGCTCCCAGCCTCAGGGGTACAAACCTGGAGCCCTGGGGATCACAGCTGCTGTGATCCCCAGGGCTCAGGTGTGTGAAGCCCCTAGGCCCACATGGGGCTCTGAGTCTCAGCTCTGCTTCCTGCATGGGACCCAGAGACCCCACAGCTAACAGGGTCCCAGTTCCTGGCTGCAGCTCACACACAGTGAGGACCTGAAGCCCTGTCAACTGCAGGGTCTTTGGGTCTTGGCTGCACATGGTCCCCCATGGCTTGAAGCCACTTCAGCAAAGGGGCCTCCCGGCTGTGGGTGCCTGCTTTTTGCCCATGCAGGGTGAGCCCAGAACCAGACTCCCCCTACACTGGCAATAAGGCATGAGTCAGGTTCAATACACAATCCACAATCACGTGGCAAGGCAGATACGTAGCATGGCAGGAGGAGTAATTGTGTGGATCACACATTAGTTCCAGTTGCACCTTTAGCTGCATGTTTGGAGGGAGCCTTAGTGTTGCAGTGTTGAGCTAACACAAGAACCTGTCTCATTTTCAGAAGTGAATGAAGTGCTCTGGAACCCCTCACTGACTGGTAGCGGACAGCGCTGAAGTACTTTTAAAAATCTGTGCCTTAACCTTTCTGTGTTGCCTTTCTCTTCATCTTAAACTGGATTTAGTGGTTACCCACTTTTTTAAAATGGCTTTGAGATTTGGGAATGAAGCTCTTAATATTTTTAGTGTTTTATTAAGTATTTCATAGTTAAAAATGGAAAAAGGTTCAGGTATCACCCATCTCAAAATGTTTGAAGTCTAGAAATGATATTGGTGGGGGGGTTCTCTTTTGCGCTGTTGTATGCATGGTGTGTTGTATGACGTGCATGTGTATGTAAGAGCTTAACTGTCTTTCTCATTACCCTGTCTTTACTCAGATATTATGAAACTGTATCAGATGTTTTGAGCTCTGTAAAGAAAATGGAAGAGAGCTTGAAAAGGCTGAAACAGGCAAGAAAAACTGTAACTCCAAACAATGTTGGTTCAAATGGGGGCATGAGTGATGATAACAAAATCAGACTACAGTTAGCCCTGGATGTTGAGTACTTTGGGGACCAGGTAAGGTGCAATAGGAGTAAGTTTCATTGTAATGGAATTACTATTGCAGAGTATTTTGTGGCCTAACTTAATTGTTCAGTTTTATTCGGATTGACTAGAAAGAGCTTTCAGTAGAAATGTCTGTGCTGGATGAGGTTTCTCCTTTAAACCTTTGAGCTTTTCCTGTGCTGCAGAAACTTGTCAGATTTATCATAAGTGTTCCTGTTCCAGAGGGGGCAAACCTAAGGCCAGTCAAAATACTTTTCTGAAAGTCCAGAGTAAGAGACTATTCCCAGAACAGCCAGTGTTTATAGCAATCCCCTGGGTACCAAAGTTCCCAGGTTCAAACCCCAGCTTTGCTTGCCTGTTCTGGGCTGGATGGGTGTCTCTGTCTTTCATGCTCTAGCCAGAAAATTCATCTGAGAAAGCTGTATTAAAAATCATTGCACGCTTCCATACAAAAAATCAGTGTCATCAGCATTTTGTGACAAAAGCATTTGACTGGAAAAATTCCCGCTGGCTCTAGTGATGGATGGCCTGGAAAATGTAAATGTTTGCCTGAAAAATGTGTGTATGTTAAGTGAAAAGAGATAACAGAACAAAGTTTGGAGAGGAGCCTTTTTATGGAGAGCATCATTTGCTGGGATGGCATTTGCTTCAGGTCAGCATAAGGCAAAGTTTCATATGGTCTTTTCTAATTTTTTTCTAGTAATATGATGCCAATTAGTAAGGTGTCATTTGCTAATCCCACAAAAGCGGAAAAAGGGCAACAATTTAATATTTTTCCTATGGCTTTTTTAGATGCAAAAGATGGGATTGCAGACAAGTGACACAAAAAGTTTTTCAGCTCTCACAGAGCTTGTTCAAGCTGCCAAGGATCAGGCTGCTGTGGAATAATAGCCTTAAATATTTTGGAAAGCATATGAAGATGAACCATGTCTCCAAAAGACGGGGGAATTGTTTTACTGTCCTCTCTCAAATGCTGTTTAGCAACAAAGTGCTTCCTGACGTATTTCCTGCAACAAGTCAATGCACCTTTTGTCAAGATACAGACTTGTCTGACCAAAAACACCACCTAAGAGAGCATATACCAGTCCTTCCATTGTATGGAAGACGATTTGAAGAGTTCTAAATGTTTTATTGTAGAATAAAAACAAAAAAAAGTCTTTATTTTTATTATAAATCTTACAATATGGAAGAATTGATTTAACATGATTAAAATAAATATGTAATGAATTCTGTCTTTCTAATTGTATCATTTGTGTGGGAGGAGGTTTGGCGCAATGGACTCTGTGGTTCTAGGGTTTTTTCAGTTAAAGGCCCTTGGCAGGCATGCAGTTAAAGCTATGATGGGGTCTGATGCAGTTATATTTCCAGCCATGCCAAATGGGCATGGCAGGAGATACAATTGTGGGATCAAGCATCAGATCCCATCACACCTTATTGCTGGTACAGGGGGAGCCCAGGATATAGATCTGGAGCTCCTCTTAAACCAGCAAGTACCAGGCTCCCATGGCTGGGATCCTCATCAGCTGCTGGGCTCCCAGCCATGTGGGGACACCATGCAGCTCTGAAGCTGGAGGACATCAGCTGGTTTGTGTAATAACTTTGTGGCTTACTCCTTGTTCTGTCACAGCATCAACTGTATTAACATGTAGTCGGGTAACTTCTTGAGACATGATTACAAGATTATTCACATCTTAAGTGTAACATGTGCCAGGGACCAGAATAAAAAATGAAAGAATCAAAAGCTCTTATTGTCCCTTTAGCTGGATTTGTCTTCACATGTTGTATATGGAGTAGTTTCTTATTATCCAGAAGGATCCTAGGGTACTTCACAGATCATAAGATCTCTTCATCTGCCAGTAAAATGACTAATTTTCAGTTTTGCTAGGGATGTATAGGTTGGCTTGAAATTGTAGTTGAAATTTTAAATCCATTTAGAAATATTAAACTGACAAAAAGTTAGTGCCATAGAATGCTGAATACAGTCTGAACACATCAGATCTGGCTATTTCAGTGGAACAAGTATTGTGTTTTTAGGAACTGTGACTGAAAATTGAAGAAAGAAATAAAAAATTGAGTGGAGTTCAGATCTCAGCTTAACCTGTGAAGATCTGAGAATAGTTTTGGGATCTGGTTATATGGAAAACTGGAAGTACAGTCGGGAGAAATGCGTAACTGAGATCAGCAGCATTTGAGTGAGATCTGTCTCCTTGTAAATGAAGGGAAGATGTTTTCCCATAATGGGTTGTTGATACTTCCAGGAAAATGGCAAAACCCACTTCTCTTAATAGGCATTTGGGAAGACTGGACACATACAAATGGAAAAAGATTGACGTGTTCTAGGTATCTTACGATGTGAGTGTGTAGCGTCTAATTTTCTGTGGGAGAGGTTTTAAAGTGGAAATTTTTAACAGATCGTATTATTACAAATATATGAACATTTTAAAGTTTTTGGAAAGGTCCAGAAGACTGACTTAAGTGCAGCTCCTCTTCACAAATTATAGAAGACCCTAAAGAGATCTGATCTTCATGCAGTAGTAGAAGCAGCAGTTTGGTTAGTGCAACTCTCATACACTGACCGATGCCAAAAGAAGCAACACTGTGGTACTTACCTTGTTGCTAACTCAAACATATATGATCTTTACTGTCCTGGTTGAAGACAATTTGATGTGCCTTTGCATTATGCTAAAATTGGATTTTGTGTTTAAAGTGAGCTGTGCGTGACTGCTTCCTAGGTTGCTCTTTTCAAATGCAAGTGGGGGGGGTTGTTTTTTTAAAAAATAAAATACCACTTTAATTTTTCCATTCCCTGGTTATAAGTGTCAGCTTCCCACTGAGTTTGAAATACAGTGCGCAACACTCTAAAAGAACAAAAGAATATGCTGGTTTATTTTGGCAGTTGTAATGGCTTGTACCATTCCCCTGTGAACACTTTTAAAATGAAACTTGATAGGACCTGGATTAAAATGTTATCATCTCGATGCCAGTGAAATAGTGGAAAGTCTTGTATGACTACTATCCTCTGATTGCCATTTAAATTGCAGTCTGCAAATCTTTCAAAAATTGAGGCATTGTCACCTTAGTGCCATGAGAGTTGGCCATATCTGTTAGCTAGAAGTATGATTTCCTGATTATAGGACATTGAATTCAGTAAGATTAAATGATCTTGGTGACTCTTCATAAAATGTAACTCTTAAAATGATAGTTCTCCAGCTGTGGCACTATTACATTGTTATTCTAGCTTGTAATGTGTTGAATTTGTTTTGGAGTTGCATATGTATAACCAAACAGAAGTTGGCTTTTGGTAATTGTATAGCACCACCCATCTGATGATCATATGATAGTACTTTACAAAGTTGAGAAAGTTATCTCAGTTTACAGACATAATGATGGGTATAGAAGTTAAGCCACTTGCCAGAAGTCAAATAGTCAAGAATAGAACTGTAGGTGATCTCTGCCACAAACTTGTGGTTCTTCCCACTAATATTTTTCTGTGAAGAATATATATGGATTTAAATCTTCAACTACATTACTGAAGGAACAGTGAATCCCAAGGCCTGTATGTGTAGGGTGAGCATACGTCCTGGTTTGCCCAGGATAGTCCTGGATTTTGAAAGCCAGTCCTAGCTGGCTGACAAAAAAATTGAGTCCCACAATCACAGGGGTGCAGGCTGGCAGGGAGGTGGAGCCTCATGGTACACCAGGCAGCTCCACTTCCCAAGCAGACTGCCCCTATGCCTCTGCCTGCCAACCTCTGTCACTGTCTGCAGCAGTGCCACCGAGTGGGGCGGGGGGGATGCAGTGTCCTGCGTGTCCCAGATTTCCTTATGGTCATCATATGTGTGTGCTACTGAGTGCTGTTGGAGGAGAATTTTAGTTTGTTTCTCTACATCTTCCAAAATCAGAGAGGCTGGAATAATCTATAAAGGGGGGAATAGTAAGGTGAGACTGGTACCTTGTGGCTTTTTGCTTTGCTTTGCCAAACCTTTGATTTCTACAGTCTTAAGCTGCTACACTTACAAAATTCAATTTAGCTCTTTTTCTACCAAAGACCAGCACAGCATAAGATAAACAGCAGTCATAGCAATGTTATGCAACATTGTTATCTTTTTATTATCTGTTCTTTTTTTGATTGAAGAATGGTGAATGGTGAAACCAGAAGAAATTTACAGAACCTCTCCATAAGATGTCATCTGAACAAGGGACAACTGAGACATGAAATGGTTTCCTCTTTGAAAGCAGTGTAGCAGAGCACAGTTTCCAAATATTTACTATACCTTTCAAAACTAAATCTTTCCACCCCCTGAGACCATGTTCAGTTATAAGGGATCCAGACTATGCTTACTTCTAGCCCGATTGTAGGGTTTGTAAGCATCTTCTGAGTTAAATAATTGGTAGTTTTAAAAGCCTTAATGGACTTCTTTGTGGAGTTTCCTGTATTCTCTTTTTTTGATTACAGAAATTTTTCCTTGGGATACAGTATAGTTTGTAGGGAGGGGACAGAGAAAGAGGTAGCTATAAATGACATTTGTGTTGTGGTAGAAAGTAGGGCTGTGCAAAGCTTCGGTCACCGATTCGATTTGGATTTGGAGATTTAGCCTCCAAATCGGGCTGAATCTCCTCCAAATTGAATCGGGAGACTCATTAAAGCTCTGAATTGGTTCAGAAAAGATTTGGAGGTTCAGATCACCCAGGGAGAGGTAGACACAGCTGAGTGGCTGCGGTTTCTCCCACAGCTCTTCCAACTGTGTCTGTCTCCCTGGGCTGGGGGAACCACAGATGAAGCCCCCCATGGCTGCCCTGCCTGGCCTCAGCCTCCCAGCACTTAAAAAAAAAAAAAAAAAAAAAAAGGCTTGCACTCACCAGCTGGAGCAGTTACCCAGAGCCTGGCAGTGGTCAGCCCCATGGGCCAAACTCTCAGACAGCTCACAGCACCCTACTGAGCCACACTGCACCTGTGCCATAAGACAGCTGCTGCATGGGTGCCAGGCATTGGGGGGTGATCCCCACTGCTCCACAGTGCACTGGGGGGCTGTGCCACAAGCACCAAGAAGCCCCAATCACCACTACTGCAGCCAGTGCGTGTGGAGCCTTTTTTAAAGTGCCGGGGGACTGGGCAGGGGATGAGGCCAGGCAGGGCAGCCATGGGGGCTTTTCCTGCCATTCCCCCAACCCAGGGAGAGGCAGGCATAGCCGGAGAAGCTGCAGAAGAACCTGAAGCCACCCAGCTGTGCCTGCCTCTCCCTGGCCAGTCCAGATCACTGAATCTCTCCAAATTGGTGCCGAATCTTTCAAAGCTGATTTGGCCAAATCAAATGGGGACAGTGATGCAAATCACCAAATCGAATCACTGTCCTTCAAATCGGCTGAATCCAAATTGCACGTTCCCTATTCACACAGACCTAGTACAGAGGCTTTTTAGAAGAGGAAGTTTTTTACGATGCTTCATAAAAGTTGGTCAGACTCTAGTTTCATCTAATCTCCAAAAGAAGATGCGACAGATCAATGTGGTATGCTTTTCTCTGCTTCTTTCTTCCCCAGTTCTCTTCTTCCATCAATAATTATACTTCTGAAAGTGTGAAAACACTAGCAAAAATGGTCTCGTTTTAAAAAGGAAATAGCTTATAACTGCATTTCTGTACTAAATTTTTCAATTAGCTCAGAGCTTAAGTACTTCACTGTGAAATCCTGTTAAAAGAACAGTAGACCTGTCTTTTCCAAATGTGTCAGCTGCCAGTGCATGGTTCCCTACATGTCATTCTGTGGGCTATTGGTAAGCCATAGACCTCCCCAGCGAAACCACCGTATTAATTAAACCTGGGATTTTTGGAATGTGCACAAAGAAGGGCATTATTGTACTAATAAGAAAAAGCTGAGGAAGGTAATAAGAAAAAAACGAGGATTATAAGCAGTTACTAAGTTGGAGATAATGTGGTAATGTCTGAGTCTGGATAAGTGAACAGGAGCTCGTGGAAAGAATGTGTTTACAAGGGGGCTTAAGTTTTTATATTACTCCCCTGTTAATAAAGTGCTAGGGTTTTTTGGGTTTGGGATTTTTTTTTTTGATAAATGGCTGCTGTTAATAGTGTGCTTATGTGGCATGCTGTGCAGTTGCATAATGTGGAGTACCATAGGGTACCCAATCATTCACTCAGTGACTCCTGCACAAATGCATTTCAGCATAGGAGTCAAAAGATAATAGCTTCTTCTAATTGCCAGCTCTGCAAATCACCCATGAGCATGAAAATCAATATTGGCTTCTGCTGGCTTGGGCATCATCACCAGTACTAAAGATTGTACAGCTGGTACTGAGTCCTGTTGGTGCCTGAGCCAGAAAAGAATTCATGTTTCTATGCTATGGTTTTACTGGATTTCTAGGAAGAGGTGTATAAAATCAAGTAAAAAATGTAACAGGCACTGGGACCCAAGCTGAGGAAGATGGATTTTATTTAGTCTCTCCTGGTTCTTTAAAACCACTTTCATTCTTGCAGTGCATGAGCCAGCATTTGTCCATTCCCAGTTTTGATTAACTCCCTTGCCTCTCTCAGTACATCTTTCCTTTCCTCTGCATGCTCCTTTTTCCTTCCCTCCCTGTGACACTGCTCCATGGGCACACTGTTCCATGCAGCTCCTGGAGGGCTAGGTGCTTTTTCCCTGGTCATGCAAGGGCAGAGCAGGGATTCACCCAACCGTGTACAATTTCCTGAGTACTATTATTGCTGTTTCTTTCACAGAACTCCCTAGCAGCATAGCTGGGAGAGTTCAATTTTCTGAATACATTATCCTCCTCTCCCCTTTCCCCACATATACATATCTCAGTCCTCCCAAGAAAAATTAAGCCATTTGTGGGCTAAAATTTCTGGCTATCACTGATGCAGCCCTGCATCTCTCTTAAAGGATAAGATTAGGGTTTTTCCCCCCCTAATAAATACCACATTACTGAACATTTTTGGAAATTGCCTGTGTTTAAGCTGACAATTATAGCTAGGTTTCTAATGTGTGCTAATTCACGGCTTGTGCTTTAAGGTGTGCCTTTCCCACTTCTTATGACCTTATGTATGAATTAGGGGATTTAGTTTCATATTGTGCATAAGCTCTTCAACTATAGTACTGAGAAAGCAGTTTGTCAATGTTTTATTTTATTTTTTTTCCTACTTTGCATATTTACAATAAGATTTGCTTCTGTATACAATGCAAGCACATTGAATGTTACGGTGTCTGGACTATGTGCAGCAGAATCAAATAAATATATAGCTGTGATTTCAAAAGCCATGAATAGTATTTCCAGGTTTGGCTGTATTATTTTTATTCATTAGGGCGCACAAAAGGTTACGTTCTGTAGTACTCTACTGTTTGTATAGTACGATCGGTTGCCCACGTACATTTGCAGACTGCTGTGGAGATGAGATAAAACCCTGACTTGACTGCAATTAGTGGCAAAGCTTCCATGCACTTCCACTGGACCATAGTTCTTGCCTCCATAGGCGTTCAGTGCAAGAGCCTGAGAAACACTGATTAGAAACAACAAGCAAACTCCTCTGATTTATAGTAAGAAATGGATTGGACCATAGGAACCTGATGGGTCATTCCCTGTCTCCCTTGCATCTCCCCAACTGGTACTTACCCCACTAGCCCAAACTACTTCCAAAGGGACTACTAAATTGAGCTTAAACTACCCAATGAAAGTCAAGACTTATAGATCTGGACCCTACATAATAGTCATCTTTTCCATTAAATCCAAAATAAATAGGTCTTAATCTATGTCTAAAGAAGGATTTCAATGGAACATAATTAAAAAGAAAGGAATACCAATGGGTTGTAAGACCATATTCCAATTTCATTTCGTTCCCCGAAACAAAACCCTTTATTTTAAACCTTCCCAAAGCATGCTCATTCTATCTCAAGGTAAAACTGGTACAAGTGGTATGACCAAATGGATGCCATGTACTATGAGCAGCAATTTAAGGGAAAAATATTTCTGATCTAACCTGAAATCCTTGTAAGTCCTGATTTTGTTCAATACTTCTCATGCTGCACAAGTATGCCTCTCAAATCTGACCAACCTTTCAAAATCTATAAAAACATTGACGATAAGTCTCTTTACTGAACACCAATTATGTTGAACCATCAATTTCCTAAAATTGCAGTCTTTAATGGCGCTATTCATGCTGCCATAACCACGTTTGCAGTGGACAAAAAGAACTTTTTCTCCTATTAAATGTGTGTTTGATTGGAAGAAAAACAGTAAGATGCTAGTTATAACCTTGCACCTTGTGAAAAGTTGTACTGTAAGTACCATTTGCTTTATTTCAAACCTAACTACACAAGCTCAAGAGGATTCTAGCAGCAGATGAATTGGAGATTGGAAATGTGAGATGCTTTGTTTATCTTTGAACTTTCCATTTCCCCCTCCCTTGCATTCAAACACCATTCAGTGGGTTTGCTACTCTGCCAAGGAAAAGCATTGCCTTTGAATTCTCCTCATAAATGGCCAATAGAAATGGGTTGTTCAATGTAACTTCCATGGGCATCACATCTTCATTTTGTTCTGAAGGGTCTTCCTCTTCATCTGCTAGGTTGTTCAGTTTGAAAAAGGCCTTATTTATAACCTGAAAAGCAAATGTGTAAATGAGTCTGGGGTCTCCAGAGGAGGTGATAAATGAAAGCAAGCAGAAATGAAGAAACAACCAATGAAGTAGCTAGTGAATTAGAGGTAAGTAGTAACTACACCAGAAGTTGCAGTTTACCAATGTTTGTGGAAGGCCTGAGAGTGTCTGACATAAAAGACTTAGACAGCCTTATCTAGTCAAAGCTTGACTGTGGATAAAATCCTGGCCATGTTGAAGCCAATGGCAGAACTTCCATAGACTTTATGAGGGTAGAATTTCAGCCACATTGCCCTGTGTTCTGCGTAGAGGATTAATACATAGGTAAAAATCATTGTTGACACTCCTGTGGCCAATAAAATCTGCCTTAAACGGCAAACACTTTCCCTCCGTTTTTTCAACTTTGACAATTATCCCATTCTCAAGCCTTAGTTATTTGGATATTAACTTCCAAAGGATAAAATCTTAAAGGATTCAAAGAAAAGGCATTAGTAACATACCAGTTGACCACTTTCTGTATGGATATTAGAAGCCATGTTAGTCTGAAATCACTTAGAAAGCAGGGTAAATATACACCTTTATAAACTAAATAAGATGTACATCAGACAGAATATCATATATAGACAGATATATGTTTGGACATTAGTCAGTGATGGACTGAGTTTTTGTTCAGTGCTTTGAATTGCATTAATGCTACTTCAAAAAAGAGCATGTCTGATAACTACAGATAGAAGAGAGAGAAAAATCCCTTTCATCCCAATTCTATATGCAGTTGCTTTTTTGACAGCACAGTGCTTTCAGTTGCAGATTTCAGATAATTTACTCCAATGTATTCCTGGAAAGGTAGTGTAGTTTCTGGCTATGAGCTCCAAAGCATTCAGAGAAGGCCCTGGACAGCCCCTGCGCAGCACTGCAGGGTTTACTCTTTCAACTGTACACTGCAAGCTAAACACGGCCAATCGTATTTCTGTTTCTAGACCAACTTCGACCAACTTGTAATGGATAAAGATCATGTCATCTTATGTAGTTGTACAAGACCTAATACAATGAAACCTCAAATTGAATTTTTGTGACACTGAGGTGGTTAGATAATAGCAGTTTTATTTGCAGCTTCCCATTTGCAGAATGTTCACTCCTTTTCAATTCAGTGGCCATGTGTCCTACTCCCCTGGCATTTAGTTGATTTAGTTATATTTAACTGAAAAAGATATATGTTGAAGAGAATGACTTCAAAAAATACTGATAGTGCATACTGTACCTTTCCAACTGTAGGGTTAGCACTGCTTATTTTACTGAGATCTGCCTCCTTCCCCAACAGTGTAGACAAATTCATGTTTACAAAAAGTTCCTGAAGGTCATATGTGCTCTCTAATGTTAACTGTGGCAAGGATAATTTAATACGTCTGTAGAAAATATACATAAAGAAGGAACAATATTAATGACTTATTCCCCCATCTCTCTGAGGAAGTCCCCCTTCTCCACCCATAAGGTGCCCATGGGTCTTACAGACGGTGAGGCTCAAGCAGAGGTACAATGCAGTTATAAGGTGTAACAGGCCAGTAATTAATGCATGTTGTAATTCATTGCATGTCATGATTGAGAAAAGAGTGCAGTATGGCTCTAATCCAGTGAAGCATTTTAGTCATGAGATTAGGAATGAGTAACTCATCTTGATAGATTACTGCTTTATATAAAATGTTTTGTTTCTTCCTTTCAAGGCAAATACTTGGGATGAAATTCTGGTCCTGCTCAAGCCAAACTCCCATCTACTTCTGGGCTGATATCCTCCCTAGTTCCAATAAGCTTAGTTACAAATAAATGGAAAGGACAACACAAAGCTGAAGAAAAATAGTGACTCAAGAGCTCCTGCACTTTCACTAGCTAGGACAGACAACTATTTGTTTTCATCATGCTTGTAGACATGTGACCTGACCACCGTTTTGTGGGTGGGAAGAAGCTTCCTTGGTGCCTGGGTACTGAGAAAATAGTCG
This sequence comes from Crocodylus porosus, assembly GCF_001723895.1. Lineage (NCBI taxonomy): Eukaryota > Metazoa > Chordata > Crocodylia > Crocodylidae > Crocodylus > Crocodylus porosus. Next base: position 102,109,340 of record NW_017728943.1, read on the forward strand.
AGTTGCATGGGTATTCTGGAAGGAGTATTATACTGTGCTCCAGCTATTAGGAGTTGGGCTAGCATGAACCATTAAGTTGTTCTGTTAGTAACTTTTGTTAGAGATTGCATGTATATTTAAAATGTACCTTGGTGACAGGTCTTGCAGCCAATCGGAGGATTGCAAAGAAATTTCAGACTCTATTGTGTTCAGGTCATTGCCATTGATAGGCTGTACCAAGACCAGTAGCGCATTCTTGGTAATGGGGATTGTGGTGATGGAAAAATGCTTTCTGGCATCTCTTTTGTACTGAAACAATCCAGTTACTGACATCATAGGTACCAAAATCTTTGTGCTGGAATCAATCCAGAACTCCTGGGGCTCTTTCAGTTGGGAAGCTTTCTTCACATTGGCTGAAAAGCACAAGGGAGTTTTCTTTAAGGAATTCAAACAATACATATTGTGATTAAAGAGAACTACATTTATAAAATCCTATTTAACTGCTTTGCTGGCACACGATCAGCTGCTGACTGTACCTTTAGGCAAAGGCCTAGTATATCTATGACATGACACCTGACAGAACGTCAGATTGAAGGAACATCAGGCTGTTGTTAAAACCACTGTGGACATTCAGCCGTTATTCTCAAGCAGTCCTTTTTCAGCCACTGGGGTTTCCATTCACTCAGCTGTCTGCATACTGTTTGCTTACAGTCCTGGGTGGCGGCCCTGTCTTTGGCCTCTTCTACTCCCCCACATTCTATACATTGGCTGCTGTTATCCCTCTTTTGCCCCACATCTACTGAGGGTGCAAAGGGGTCCAGAAACAGAACCAGGTTTTTTCTGCCTTTTTTGTAGGAGAGGATGCAAGGAAGCAATTGGGTAAGCTAGTGACAGGAGGGGAATATGAAACTATGGAAGGAGTCCTCTCCCTTCCACACCAGAGCTAAAGCCAAACACAAGTGATAAAAGCATCAAAGCAAAATGATGATGTTAGGATCAGTTCCTTGTAGGCTGAAAATGATCCTTCCTGGTTAACTTAAACCAAAGTCCCCCAGCATCCCAGATGCTTTGCAGCCTTGGGTGGGGCTCTGCTCCAGAAAACTGGGCTTGCCTTGCCCCTCTGCTCCCTGGCTGGAGCTTGGGCAGAGATTTGCAGGCACAGCAGGCTCTGCCTGGCTTCCCCCTGACCCACACCCATCCTCACCATGCACTGTTCAAGCAAGTGGACCATACCCCGCATGTGGTATGCTAGCTAATGCTGAGACACATCTTTGTAAGGCCGACAGGACAAAGGCTTTTGTTTGGCTGATGGGCTGATTAATGCTGTGTAACTCCCTGCTGGCTCTGTCACTGGTCAGAGAAGCAGCAAGGGGTGGGGGGCAACTTCTCCGTAATCAGAGTGTCCTGTCGGGGTCTGGCCATGCCCCCCCTCACTCAGCACTATAGAAGGGAAGGGAGGGCTTCTCTACCACCCCCCCAGCTTCTAGCCCAAGCCACTGCAGGCATGTGCCTCCATTTCCTCAGCTCAGAGGGGATGTCTGTACAATTACAAACTGGGTCAGCCTAGCCTGGTTAGACTAACATGCAAAGATTGAATCAATTCAGGTTCAAGCTTTTTGAATGTCTGTCTAGCCAATGAGAACAACTTCAACTTTAAGGATTCCAAAGTGCTAACTGCCTCCAAGTAGGCTACAGGGGCAGTCCTGCAACACCTTCTAAATATAACCTTTTTCTTCCCCATTAAGCTGTAAGTACCATCTCCTGTGTCTTACCCCTTTTGCTTCTTCTCAGGTTAAAGTTTCAACATGAACTCTGCTCACAACCTAATCATAGCCATAGATCAAACCTTGCTTGTCTGCAGCTCATGCGGGGGTTGCTTTTGTGAGTAAGGCAAGCAGGTGAAAAAGAGGAAAGTGAAGCCCTATTTTAGAAAATAAAGTACTAGGGTGGAGAGGGGTATTATCTTTTAGCCCAATTAAATAAAATCCATGCATTAATATTATATTAATGGAGAGCGTTACTTGTTCAAACCTAGACCTAATCTCTATTAATAAATCAAATCTTTGTTGCTAAAGACACTTAGATTTGTAATAGAGCAAACCAGGCTGTTTCTAGCACATGAAATTCACTCTCAACATGACTGTTTTGGTATAAATGTTTGTTTCTGAACTAATCTTCCATGAAAAGAGCAATAAGCACAGTATTACTGTCCTATAGAAAAGAAATGGCTAAGAGGAAATCTAGAAGAAATATGTGAAATAGCAAAGTATTGAGAGCTGCTAGAGCAGACAGTGTAGTTCACCTTTTCCTCATAATACAAGAACAAGGGAACATGAGCTGAGACTGAAAAGAAGCAAATTTTAAATTGCTAAAAATTGCTTTCAAATGGGCCATGGACTTCATTCTTGCAAGACCCCAAGAAAGACAACTGTAGCAAGGTTTAAGAATGGCTTCGACCAGTAATTCTCAACCAGGGAGCCATGGTGCTCTAGGATGCCTTGAGATCCTTTCAAGGGGTGATGCAGGGTGCCATACAATGTTATCACTGGTTAAGTGTGCAAACATGATTCACAAGATAAACCCAGAGATTTCAAATAGGATAAATATCTCCAGAGTGGTGATCATTAATATTTTTAAAGAGGCTTGGAAGGGATATGAACCAAGTTTTAAATGCTTTGGACGAAGAGAAAACTTCCTTTAGGAATGGGCAGATTATATTGAAACCGCTTACTGCACCTTCCTCTGGAGCAACTGGTAATGTCTTTAATCAGAGCAGGGGCATTACTGACGGATCTTAAGATCCTTGTTCTTACTGCATAAAAGTAGCTCTCCAGAATGAGGTGCCTCAATGTAGCAGACAGCTAATTGCTTGGATTTTGTACTTGAAGAGCTTTGGGTTTGACAAACAAATCACCATGACTGAGACACTGAGTTACCTCTGCAATATAAATACTATTTCCGATAGGGCAGGAGTGTCAAATATATTGTCCACAGTGCCCCATGGAGCCCTATGATCTGCCCTGAGTGTCTCAGACTGACCCTGAGCCCTGCATGCAGCAAGCAGAGCCAGTCTGGTGTGCAGGCCTGTCTCAGCTCCAAGACTTCTTCACGCAGACCTGAAGGTCAGTCCAGGGTGTGGGCTGCAAGAGATGCCCATGCCAGACTGGCCCAAGCACTGGCTCTGAAGCCAGTTTGCATTGGGCCACATGAGCCAGCACTCAGGGCCAGTGTGGTGGGATGCTACATGCAGCACATGACCCATACTGGCCTTTTATGCTGTGTGCAGCATGCACAACTGGTCCAGCCCCACATGCAGGACATGCCAGCCCAGCAACCCTCATTCAGCACATGGAGTCCCCTGGTATAGGGGATTTGGGGCCTGGTTTTGCTTGTTTGTAACATTTGGGAGCTTTGCCATGGACTTTGGATGTAGGATCAAGTCCATTAAAATTGTGTCAGGGCCTTCAGCCACTGTAAATCCACCTCACACCCCTAATTTCAATAGCGCAATGTAGATTTAACGGCATCCTAGCAAAGGAATCATGTCTTGTTTATTTCTAATGGGCATTCTGCCTACAAAGAGAGCTATTTCCATTTGCCTGGTAATGAAACATTCACTCCTAGTACGTGCTGAAAGGCAATCAACACACTAATAAGACTTTATTACAGTCTGATTCTCATGTCATTGTGTTCAGTAGATGTAAGGGGCAAAAAATGTTACATTAAATACACCCTAGTTCTTCTAAGCATTTGAAACAGGAAACATTACAAAAAAGTGAAAATAAAACAAGAGGAACACCTCTTTAATGCAAAAAAGATAAAGCCTTTCTTTAGCTGTACTATTAAGGTTATTATAGTGGGTCAACTCTGTCAGCTCAGAGCAGTCTGTGCCTTTGAGTAAGATTTTTATCACCATATTGAAAGAAAAATACCTATATCGATAAATGAAAGTGAAGAGAAAGCAAGGAGTAAACACCGCAGAGGCTACCAGAGACCTGCTAAAACTGCAGATTGGCAAGCTGGGGAAGGACCCATCTTTCTTCTCTGTTTCAAGTTTTCTATATGTTGTTACACAAATGTTATGCTTGTGTATCAGAGCCGGTCAAATAGCTTTTCATTCAGGGAAAAAATTGACATTTTGGTAAATTTTTGGTTTGGGGGCTTTCATTTTTTCTTTGTTTTCCCCAATTGAGAAGTCAAGGTTTTCACAGACACTTTCTGTGGAAACCACATTCCACTGCAAAACAGTCTGAGGGGAAATGTCTTGACTTCCACTCTACCCAGCTCTGCTCAAGTAGTGTCTATTCTCAGGCATTTACTTTAATTATTTACTTTGCAAATTACAAAGCCTGTCACGTCAATAAATGTAGTATTAAAATGTAACCCACAAAAGATATTTTTTTATGGTTCTTGTTCACTTATTGCAGTTGGTGGTTGTACCACCAGGTATGCTGTAATGTGGACTTTATTAAAGCCTTTCTTAAGAATAAATGAAGGTTTAGAATATTAAAACCTTGCCCGTGCCTAATTGGCTCCCTGCTACAGGTCATATCTTATGACTGTATTTAGTGTATTCTAGAAGAATTGAAAGTATTTTCCTCTCCCGCATTTACTAGAGAATGTGAAGTTCACAATTCTCCATTAATATGGATGCTCCAGTCAAGAAATGCTGAAGACTAGGGTTGGGCTGAAGAATGAGTTGTTTCTAATTCATCCATGCATGAACTGCTTTTCTTCAACCCACATGTGAAGTCTTTGCCATCTGTAGCTGTATCCAGATAAGCAGGGGCATCTGCTTACAGTGGCACAAATTGCTGCAGTGCATGCCTCTACATGTGTGCTTTGTTACGGGTCAACTGCGCTTGCCCAGCTCTTCCTGGCTCTTGGAAGCCAGGGAGAGCTGGAAGCTAGGGCCAGCACCAGTGCTGGCCCAGCAGTCTTACCTAGTGTCTTAGAGCAGCAGGGGCACAGGTTGGGCAGCATAGAGGCCTGGCTGGCAGCTACAGCATTGCTCTGGACAGCCCGGCCTTTGTGTATGCTGGTGCACACTTGTTATGCATGAATTGTGCTGCTTTTTCTTTTGGACATCTTTTTTTTTTTTTTTTTTTAAGTACCAGGAAATCTCAGTAGCAAATTTTGACACATTTTAACATTCACCATATGCAGTTTGTGGCACTCCAAAGAGGTTTGTGGTGCCACAAACCACACTCCCCTGCATGTCCAGACACAGCCTGTGAGTGCATCCACACAAGAATGCATGCGTACCCTGCAGCACCTCAAAGGCTTTTGAGGTGCCGCAAAATGTATCCCATTCATCTGATTTGGTCCTCCATGCTGTATATTTGTAGTGTGGAGTCAAATTTAGATACCAGGAAATCTCATTACCAAAAAAAAGTGCTCTGAGAAAAAGCACTGCAGTGCACGTGGCAGCAGCGTGCACCGCATGGAACCAGAGCCTGGCCAGCCAGAGATATGGTCCAGCTGTTGGCCAGGCTCCATACATCCAGATCACTGCTGCTGCAGCCCCAGGAGGCCACCAGGACCCCAGATAAGGTTGTTGGGGACAATTCAGGTGCTGGCCCCAGCTTCCTCTACCCTACTGGGGCAATTTGCCCCACACCAGAGTACACGTGCCATGGTGTTCCCCAGGGACAACTAGCAGCAACACAAATATGTGCCACTTTTTTTTGTCCCTAGGGAAACGCACATGCATGCTCATCAGGACATATCCTGTGAGTGTATTTTCCTAAGACAGCAAAGGAAATAGTGGGGAACCAGGGAAGCAGAGAGACATGGCAAATACATGTCCCCAAATCAATCAGATGGTTATTTTCCAACACAGGCTGGAACACCAAAGGAATAACTGCTAAATAACCAGTTTTCTACTGAGTTAAAAGGTCAGCTTTTCATAGCAATACCAGCTATTTCTACAGTGCTAAGACTGTGTTAATGCCTCATAAACAAGAATAAAGACTAGGTCACTGCCTCAAAGGGCCAGCACCTTTCATCCAAAGTTCTCAAGCCAGTTACAAAAGATAAAGGATTAAATCCCCCACTGCAGGGGGGTGGGGGATCTTACCTCCATCTCACATATTAAGGCATGACAGATTTTTCAAAAAGCACTGACTTTCCATTTTGAAAAGTGACTTGTGTGCCTGGGCTGAGAGCCGATGCCTTATTAAAAGTTAAGGGAATTTAGGCCTTTAAATGCCTAAAGGCATCTTTAAAAAAAAATGGAAACTTTTGAAAGGGGAACTTAAGTAATTTTTATGGGGGTTGGAAAATTTTATCAAAAACTTCAGGAACTCGGATCAGCCAATTCCCAGGTCTGCATCTCAGCCACTGCATCCTGGTCCCTCCTGGTCTGGGTTTTTGCCATGAATGGGCATGTACAGTGTGTTGGACTGTGATTGTTGCTTGAGCTGCTCTTTGCTGCCACTTGATGCCTTTGTATCACTGGCTGAAGTAAAAAACTTTTGTTTCATAATAAAAAAGTCTGGGGACCTAACTCTGTTCCCATTCCATCACAGGTAGAGCTCCAGATGGGGCAAACAGCCCTCTGAGTTGGCCATTAAGCCAAACTTGAGCCCATTTGAAAATCCAACTAAAGGCCATAAGCACCAAAATGCCAATATTGGCATTAAACTATGCATTAAACTATGGCTTTGTTCCTGGCCAGTATATCAGTGCAGTAGCACATGGCTGTTAGGCAGCATGTCTTTGGAAGTATAGACGTCCATCTTCAAGGCCTCTGGGGTCCACAGACAGACTAGATATACAATCTGGGGTTGGTTTCTGCTTCAGTGTCCTTGCCTTGCACAGTGCCAATAGGCACACTGAACAAAGTGGCAGGGTGTGCTTGGTTTGTTATGCATGTTGAAGATCTGTATACAGCTATTCTGAGGAAATGTCCCTCCCTGTTCCCCTTAGTTCCCCTAACTTTGTGCAATGGCACTTCCTGTCTTGCTGTTTTTGCCTGCACCTGTAGTCTGGTAGTCTCCTAATGCAGGGGAATGCAATTATTTTGGGCAGACAGCCACTTACTGAGTTTTGGCAAGCTGTCGAGGTCCACATGGGTGGCCCTGCCCCCTGACAGGTACCCCACCCCCTTACCACCCTCTTGGGATGGGAAGTCCTTCCCCCAGAAGTCCCTCCCCTTGCCCCCCAGGAATACTCCTTTCAGCAAGGGGTTTTGCCATCTCAGAACCAGAAAAATACCAAATTATATTCTAAAGATTGAACATTCTACAACATTCATTCATTTGATTTAAAACTATATTTTTGTCCTGATTTACATGTACTTGTGTAGTGTACATAGAGATGATTGCACAATAGCTTAAAATGAAGTCTTACTCTTGTATATTGTGGGGGGGGGCATAGGGG
>NW_017728943.1:102116801-102135910 GCF_001723895.1 Crocodylus porosus
TTTCTCGAACAGCTTGCCTAGGATCGAGGTAAGACTAACCGGCCTATAGTTTCCCGGGTCCTCCTTCCTGCCTTTTTTGAAGATGGGAACCACGTTGGCCCTCTTCCAGTCCTCCGGTACCTCACCAGAGCACCACAAGTGCTCATAAAGCCGTGCCAGGGGTCCTGCAATGACCTCGGCCAGTTCCTTTAGAACTCTAGGGTGGAGATCATCCGAGCCGGCTGACTTGAATACGCCCAAGCCCTCCAGAAGCTCCCTAACTAAATCCTCACTAGATGATGTCTACCCAAATTGATAGGGCTGGAGTTCATTGCCTACCCTCTACTGAGATAGCCACTGAAATTACTGCTGGTTTTCCTTACCTTTTAAGTGAATTTCAGTGGTAAAGAGCAAGGTGGTTGTTGGGTCGATGTCTGTCAGCAAGTTGCTGCTCCTGCTGGTGACTTTGGCTTCCACAAAAGTGTTTATTTGTTCTACTGCTTGTCTTGGGTTTGTAAAATCAACAGCTCGAGCATAGAAAGCATCACCAGCAAGGGCCAAGTCACGCACAAATGGTTCAGCTAGGCGGACATTTGGGGCAGAGAAGAGGCAGGACAGTTTTGAAAAGAACAGATCATCAGCCGTGTTGGTGAGGAGCGGGTCATCAATGGTCCTCAGGGCTGAAATGACTTTACGCCCATCCACTTTGGAGGTGCAGTCTGGGTCACCAGAGGGGGAGATGAATCCCAGGAAGTCCTGTAAATCAGCTGCTGTCTGGCCTGAAGCCACTAAGTAGAAAGATACCAGAGACCCATAGATGCTTGTGGGGGAAAGGAGAATGTTCTGACCCTTTCGTGTTTCCCTCACTGCACCATAGAAACGCGCACCAAGAACATACACTAGGTCTTTCAGGTAGCTCAGTCTTTGCTTGCCATTGGCACCTAAGCTTTGCATCTCTGGCTTGGGCTGTTCTTCATAGGCAGGGATGGCTTGAGACTTGATGAAGATAGGGACAAATGTTTTCTCCTCCTGGATCAAGTTTTCCAGGTCCTTACAGCTACTCCTGTTATATGCAAACAAAGTAAAAGGGTGGACATAAACCCGGTCACCAGCTACTGCAATGAGGCACAGGAAGAAGCTGAAGAGACTCGTTGGATTCATGTTGAAAAGCCACCTGAGTAATGTCTGTTTAAAACAGAGGGAGAAGGGCAGAGATTTAATTAACTTGATATACGTTTTGTTTCTTGTGTAGATAGTGTAAGAGGTTTGTATTTCTTTGTCTCCCAAGTTCAAGAAATTATAAGAATGAGATTTTCAAAAGGATTTTGTGCTCCCCTTATTTTGGTCCCAGTGGTGAAAACATTGGCCACATCCAGATGAGTGTGGCCATGCAGGATGTGGTGCTGGAGACCCACCTGTGACGGCACTCAGGCATTTCCTGTGCTGCTACCTTGCAGAGTGGGGGGTTGTTTTGACCCAGGATCTCCTGGGGATTTATTGGGGTCAAAAAAACCTGCACAGAAAAGAAGTGGGGTGGCACACGTGGCAGCAGTGCACACCACTCAAAACTGGAGCCCGGCTGGCCAGAGCCACACTCCAGCTGCCAGCCAGGCTCCCAGCTGCAAAAGCAATGCAGCTGTAGCTTCCCAGGACCACCAGTAAGGCTGCTGGAGCCAGCACAGTTGCTGACCTCCGTTTCCCCTGCCCCACCCAGGGTAACCTGCTGCATGCCACAGGGCATGTGGCACAGGCATTCCCCAGGGACAACTAGCAGTCCCGGGAGAACCAAACCTCCATGCCAGTTTGGATGCGGCCATGAATTGATAACCCTAATCAGATGCTCCTCCCCTCTGTGTTTCACTCAGATCCTTCCCTCAATGTGTCTGTAGTTGGTTCTCATATCAATCCCATTCCTGTACAACCTGATTGCTTCATAGTCTTTAAGCAGACAAGGTTCTTTGCGTGAATCTTTTATCTTTTATTAGACCAACTTAAATAGTTGGAAAACAATTATTAAGCAAGCTTTCGGGTTCAAAAACCCTTCAACAGGCTAAGGAAGTTTCAGCAGTCGGTGTGTGCTCTTCCTGGATGGAATGAAAAGTAAAGAAGCTGGGCTGGTATGCATACAAGACAGGCAGTCAGTGGAAATGTAGATTGAAGAGTCAAAGGGTGACAGACAGGTGGTGGGGGAGGGGGAAAGACAGAGATGGGGGATGAATAGTGGAGAGATACCTAGGGAGTCAGATGTCAGGCAGATTATAATGTGTCATAAATCCAATGTCTATATTTAGTCCATGAATTTTAGTATCCAGGAGATTGATGAAGTGGAATTCATAGGCTCGTCTCTGGGAAGTGTTTTGTAAGTTTCCTTTGAGGATCAGGACCGAGAGATTGGAGAGAGTGGTTTTCTTGTGAGAAATGTGCCCCCACAGGTAATTGGGTTTTCCTGTCTTTGACATTTCCCGTGTGCATTCATTCTGGTGCGCAGTTGTTGTTTGGTCTCTCCTACATAATAATTGTTTTCCAACTATTTAAGTTGGTCTAATAAAAGATATCAGATTCATGCAAAGAACTTTGTCTGCCTATGTCCTTAGACCAACACGGCTACAACCTTCACCCCTGTATCATAGTCTTTAATGCATTTATCCCACCAACACCCTTCTGAGTTGCCCCATTTTACAAGTGGGGAACATAGGCTAAGTCCCTACTTATCCAAGGTTACACAGGTAGTCCGTGGTAGAGCAGGGATTTGAAACCATGTCTCTTGAGCCCTTTGCTTTCAAACTACAGTCTGCTCCCCCACTTTCTTCTCTATGTAGTTAATCCTCCTAATAGCTAATCCTAACACAGAACTTAATATTTTCATAGCATAATACAAAAATGAATTCTTATAACACTACTGAAACAGGGGTGTGAGTACAAATGCAGACAGATTTCTTCCACACAGTATGCTTATTGTGAAGCTGTGTTTTCTCCACCTAACACCTACCCTACAATTAATTGTTGAGAGGTAGCAGTCCTGAACGAAGTTTTGTTACATTATCTTTCCTGACATAATGGTGTACAAAGACCATTTGGGATTTTTATTTTACTGCTCTAGGAGTAGAATTTCACTCTATCTATGCTCACTCTGTAGGTTCCTCCATGTTCCTAAGCAGTGGCGATGCATAGGGAGTGCACAGGGGTGAACATGCACACCCTGAGAGTGCTGGTGCACCTCCTGACAGCCAGCATTCCCAGGCAAGGGGGGCAGGTGAGAGCACTGGTGCCCTGAGAGTGCCGGCTGGGAAGTGGGGGGCGCCAGGAGAAGCACCCCCCTTCCCCCCCCGTGGCCAATTGTGTTCACTCAGAAGTGCCAGCAGTGTGCCTGGAAGTGCCGGCAGTGCATTACTGCCACTTGCAGGTCTGTAGGAGCTGTGGGATTGGCTGTGGGATTGGGACCCCTCCCAGTTGCTGACTGGCCACTGGGGGGGCAAGTGCCCCCCTGGCTCAAGAGGCAACAGTTGCCCATGTTCCTAAGGAAGAGCCCTCTCCCGTCCTCCTTCCTCCAATATGCATGCACAGCTTACATGCGTTCTTATAGAGTTTGCACTTTACAGTCCTAACTGCTTGTATACCCAATTCCTGTAGAACTTTCCACATATCTCTAGCATCTTCTCTAAATTTGAAGCTGTGGATTGGAAACCTGCACATTTCAAATCAAAATGTCAGGAGTTATGACCCTACAAGGAAGCAACATCCATTGTCATTTGAAAGTGTTTTTATTTAGGATCATGTCCAAATTCCCTGAGTCACAAGGACTTTTTTTTTCTTTTAATTAATTCTCCTCTTAATTATTTTTCACAAATTTAATCTTTTTATCCCTTTCCACCCTGCAGAGCTCATGAATGGGGCAAAAAGGTAATGCATGCCTGAGTGAAACAGAGCTCTGCACTCCATTCTGCAAAATGTTAAATTTCTCTAGCAGTGCCCGGCTGGCCCCCTCTGAGCCTGCTGAAGCATTCCTTAAATCACACTCCTTAAGTCTTACTCCTTCCTCTGAAATCTGTGTTTACACTAAGGTGACTGTGTCATGATTTGAATCTGCTCCCTGGATGGTGAGCACTGTCAAAGCACAATTTATGCTATTGTGTTGTGTTGATGTAGGGCCTTCCAGTGTAGAATTCCCAACTGCTCAACAACTCTTCCTGCCCCATACCTCCTAGCATTTATCTGAGGTTCCTAAGCATCTATCTGAGGCATTGCCCATTTTGCAAATAGAAGAGCTTTGGTACTCAGAGAGATACATGGACTGAATTTTGGCATGTTCACATTTGCAACCTCAGTTTGCACATGCTGGTCTACCCATAAGTGCAACCTGGGGATCTGCTAATGTGCTAGGGACATTAAAACACTTTCCCAATTGCTACAGCCATAAAGTACTTGTTCTGTCTCCGATTTGTAGTTAATACCCTTATCTCCCCCCCACCACACACTTCCCATTCAGTTTAAGGCAATCACAGTCAACACAGCACCATTCATTCCTTTCCTTTAACAACAGCTTTTGGCTTAAATCTGTCAAAACAAACTTTTCTTCTCAGATCCTATATTCAGACCTATAAGTAAAGAGCTAAAAGACTTCCAGATCTGCTCTGATTATTTAGTAATTGTGTTGCATACATTTCAGCCAAGCTAAAAAAATGTGCTTTCCCAGACCCCTTCTCATATAGCCTAGATCAGGGGTTGTCAACCAAGGGTACGCGTACCCCTAGGGGTAACTGGGAAGGCCCTAGGGTTACAGGCGGGCAGGCGGAGATGGAGTGCCGCCACCCACCAACCCGTCCTGCTGACTGCCAGGAGCAGGGCCGGGGGGGGCAAGGGCAACAGCACCCCTCTGTGGGCTGCACAAGCACCAGCCAGCCAGCCAGATGCAGTGGCGGGGAAGGAAGCTCACATGCAGTGGCTACTGCTGCCACCCACCACCCCACACTGCCACCGCTCCATGTCCAGCCGCATGCCACCCCCCACCTCTGCATCCAGCCATGCACCCACCCAGCCCCACCCCACCTCTGCATCTGGCTGCCGGAGGTGCACAATAAAAAAAGGCTTGAAAACCCCTGGCCTAGATACCCCAACTGCTGGTTTGTGATCACATTTCGGGGCAGATTGCTGTGTCAGTATTGTCCAAATTAGAGTCCTCCCCCTGCAAAGGTGCTGCCACCCCCTCCGTACTCATCTATAACACAAAGTTTGAAGCCATGGCTTAAAATTCCTATCGGGTATGGCAATTCAAATGATATCACCCCATTAGCAGTAAAACTACCATCTGCCATAAAGCAGATGGGGGGTTCACTGCAAACAATAGTTATCACCAGCAGGTCAGCTTTTCAGTGCAGTCAAAGCTATGGAGTTACTTCCTCCAGATGAGCACGGAGGCCTCTGAAGAGCCAGCAGTGTGAGGGAGCTTGCATTGCTGCTACCTGTGCTAGCCTCATCTGTGGATAAAGAGAAGGTCTGCTTCCACAGGCCAGGGCCCTTCACAAACATTAAAATACCTCCAGTCAAAGTAAAGCCATCCAGTCAAAGACCATATTTACCAGCTTTGTCCTTGATGTTATCTCACCCTTTTGTTATCTTCAGCAAACTAGGCTCCCCTCTCAGCGCTGCCTGCATCTGAGGCAGTGTAGCAGGACTCCTGAGGTATTTATGCCATTTCAAAGGAGGAGACCCTTTCCCAATGTCTCCAGTGTTGCTACATTGCGTCACCAGGTGAAGGCATGAGTGAGGCTAGCTGCGACCAGATGGGACCAGATGAAACTTGAGTATGGCTCACTGCTACGCCAGCTGGAGAGCTTACAGATCAATACACAACCTTTAACCAAGCAAGTACATTTGAATAGTCTTCAGTTATACATTTACTGAGACTGGGGTTGTCTCTTTTGCAGGTAGATTTGTATTAGAGCTTGAAAAGAACCCAGTTTGTTTCCTTCTTGACTCAAAGAAATGCAGATTTCATTGGCTTTGAATCTTATAAAATTCAAGCCAGTTTTCCCTCACTTTCGATGAGCCAGGGTATAAACAAGTCTCTCTGGGCATGTCTACACAAGATGCTGACTGCACAGTAGCTGAAAATACTGCATAGTAGTGCATCACAGCATGGATAGTGCTAATAACTTTCTGTGCAGTATTATTAGGCTACTGGGCAGTAGCATCACCTAAAAGACATTTGCCAGCAGTACTGCACAGGAACTCTAGTTACTATGCATTTATTTAGTATTTTCTGATACAAGTACTAAATAAATGTGCAGTAACAACTGCACAGTAGTGTCTCGTGTAAACATGCCCTCTATCTCTCTTAAAGTCTGTAGACCAACAGTGTTGGACTATCACTGCTCCTTAGGGCCCTCATTTGGAGTTAAGTAACTCTCAAGTTTGTGTCTTTAACTCCCTCTTGACCTAGCTATCATGATCCAGGTAATCTCCTTTCCATCTCCTAAAAGCAATGAGAACTGATAAATTGAAAAGTGAAGGGTTAAGACCAGACAGGATAAATTGGAAATCCAGGCCCTGGTCTCCAAAGAAGATCCCCCTTTTCCCTCTCCCTCTTCCATCCCCCTCCTGGTTTTGGAACCCCCATCCCTCTTTTCAAATACCATGCAAGGAGACTTAGGGACCTACTGCTGCATTTGGAAAGGTCCCATATCTTCTTGTGCCACTGCTACATTTGGGTCAATAAGAACCGAGTTTGGACCAAGTCAGTTTTGGTTTCCATGGTCCACACTCAGTCTCTGCCTGTTTTTCTGAGCAAATCGCTTGTGCTGGGACATTGTGTTCTACGGTTGTACTTATGCAGGGTGGAACTAGGACAGAATTTTCAAAGCACTCGTCATTGGTTTAACTCTGCTCCCATTAAAGCTTCCTGCAGCTATGGTGAGGTTTCTGAACAAGTCATTTAATTTTTCACCTGAAATTTTTGTTTTCGGACAGAGGCTCATTTTTCCCCAGCTTTCTTTAGGTATCTTTTCTTTTGACAAAATGTTAAGATTGTCTACAGACAGGTGATTAAACCCATTTTTCTATTTTAAGAATTTCAATAGAAAATTTCCAACCTGCTCCAATCATAACTTCTGTGCCTTGTGTAGCCATTAACACAGTAGCACCCTGGGGTGCCTCAAGAGCTTTTCAAAGGTACCATGGATTGCCACATACTGTTAAGTGTGCCAATATGATTCACAAGATAAACCCAAAGATTTCAAAGAGGAATTCATAGTGTTAAAAACATTCCTGACCTGCTGTGCACTTTCTGATTCTGTGCAATAGAAGAACTGCTTTAATATTTTACTATAGTGAAAAAACAAGTGAAAATTAAAAGCTGGCATTTTCTGAGGGGGTAGGGCCTTGAATCTGAAAAGGTTGGGAACAACTTCATTAGTGGGTAATAAATAATGACACAGTCTTCTCACAAGTTAGAGAAGCAGCAACATTTTATACCTTACTCAATACTGTGTTATTCTTGCCTTGTATTCCCAGATAGGTCATATCTTTTGATTTCAGCTTGTTGTACTTAGACAATAGTACAGAGCCCCGTGCTGTTACTCTCACAGGTACAACAAACACCTGCTGTCCTGCTTATTTACATTCACCTAATTAATAGCCCCTGGAAAAGCTATGGATGCAATAGCTCTTTTCTCAGATCTTTGCACTTTGACATTTCCTTCCTTTCCCTTCCCTGCTAACTATTGATATCTTGCTTGACACTGGGCCATATTCATCTCTGGTGTAAGTCTATTTAGTGATTGACTTTCAAATCATTTTAAGCTAGACTGCACAGGCGTTATTCAGATAATTAGATGTGGACCTTTTGTCAGGTTTTATCTGCCAGAGAATAAGGTTGAATAAGGTGGTTTTCAAAATTAACACATGCCTAAAGATAGAAGTTTGACTTCTCTAAGAAAAGAATCTCTTCACCATCTTTCATTTAAGGCATCCAATAGGATGGTTCCCCAAAGATAGTCAAATTCTGCATCAGACAGGACTCTAACTAAACCTGTGCACCAATTAGAAACTCTAGAAGGTAAAAAGCAAGTCCATTCCTTGCACAAATGCAGAGGCATATACATATATTTCCTAATGAATCCCATCCCATAACAGCTATATCAAGAGTACAAAGTAGCACGCACCTCCCAAACCTGCTCCCAAATGAGTCTTGTGTTCTTGTTTTCTGCTTTGATTCTGATTTCTAGAGGTACTTTTACTTTGTGCTTTATTTCCATGGTTACCTAATCTGAGTTATATATTAGCTCTCCCTCCCCTGGCTCCCCTCTCCCCCACGTTCACAGTGTTCTGGGATATGTTGCTGTATTTTTCCAGTTGTTATTAATGGTCATTTCATCTTCCTTTTCCAGTGAAAAAGAGCAAACAGCAGTTGAAGAGTTGATTTCATCATTATTTCTGTTGCTCCTTTTTCCCTTCTCCTCTTTTTTGCTGTACTGAAATTAAGTCAGTCTCTGCCATCTGCCTGTAATGCCCCAAAGGGCAAATATAGAATCATTGTTTGTTCAAAGAAATATTTCTCAATGTAGCTGTTGTTCAAAGAATAGTTCCCAGTGTAAATCCTGTCAAATACACTTCACATGCATTGACCCTACCAGAGTATTTTTGGCCTCTGTCAGGTGTGTTCAGGGGTGAAGTAGCATTGATCACATCAGGCTCCTCAGTTTTGTATGGTCTGTGTGCATGCTATCAGGATAGCACCTCTGATACAATGTTACTACTCCTAATGACATTGCTAGTTGTAACAGAGAGACCACAGGCTTCACTTCTTAGAAACAAAGGACTCTTCTGGGTATATTGTTTGCATACAACCCTAGGCACTAACATCATGCTCCAGGCATGATATTAGCCAGGTTATCTGCAAGCGTGGCAACAGCATAAAACACAGCCCCCAGTTCACTGCAAAGTATTTAGGGTTTCCAGACTTGTAAGCAGGTATCCCTATCTAGGGGGAAGATCTCAATGTTTAGCGAGAACTTGATGTGAATGACTTGCATTGATCAGAGTGGTTCTGGGTAAGGCTGAAGGAAATTCAGCATTCCCTTTGCCTAGAAAAAAATGAAAATATTTTGGATAATTTGTTTTCTCATTTACTCCAATCTTGCTTTGAAATCAAGGAACTCAATTTATTCCTCTCGTCTTCAGTAAAGCTATGCTAGGAATTATTCTGAAAGATGGTGCGATGGACAGAAGGTACTAGATGACTCTACCTTTGTAGATTTACCCCACATATGATACTTAAAACCCTCATTTGATCCTCTTCAGAGAATAAGGTGACACCTTACCCGCACTCTCAAGACAGTTCTGAGGAGCAGACCTGACCCATCCATTCCTGCAGTGAAACATGCAGTGCCTTCACTTTCTTATTTTCAGTATTGGCACATGTTGCATGGGAGCAAATGGTGGGAGTTTTGTTCAGCAACACTTTGGAAAGCACAAGAGAAGTGGTGTATACATAACCCAGTCCTTGATATGAGTCTGTTTAAATACCTAAAAGTCACTTTTGACACTGGGCCATGTAGATGCTTTTGGAAAGTTTTCCATCACTCTGTCAAGATGTTTGTGCCATAAATAAGTTTGAGAATGCCCATCAGTGCTATATAAACTTATATATATATATATCTCAGTTATATATAAACTTGTGTTTGTGAGTGTATACACACACACATGTACATACATATATACACATACATGCATACACAAAAGTTTGAGAATGCCCATCAGTGATATATATAAATAGATAGAAATCTCTCTCTCTCTCCCTCTCTCTATTGCTATATATATATATAAAATGTATATATCACTGATGGGCATTCTCAAACTTATTTACAACACATATATATATTTGCATGTATGTGTGTGTGTGTGTATATGAGAATGCAAGTCTAATAGGATATGAAAAGATTGAATTTATATATATTACATAACTACATATATCTGAATTATTATACGGCATATATGTGCTTATGTATAGATATACATATATATGTAAATATCAGCTATATATTAATTATATATACTATATATCAAATATATATGTTGCATGGGGATCTTGATTATATATAAATATAATATATATAATATAATATCAACTATATAAAAATAAAATATGAATTCATGTATGATCTTACAAGGTCCCTTCCAGCCCCTAACAATCTATGAATATATATACACAAACACACATGTGCATGCACGCGTGCACGCACACACACATAATTCAATCTCTTCATCTCTTACTAGTCTTGTATTCTCATAACTCACTTTTTATACACACACATAATGTACCATCCCTCAAAGTCCCCCTGATGCCTCTGAGACCAATCTGAATCTCACCCAATGTGCCCAGTGACTTTTTTCAAAGAAAACAAATTGAAAAGGGTACAGATTGGGCTTTGTTTCAAAAACAGATTTGTATACAGAAGCAAAAGCCAGTTTTCTCCCCCTTCCCTTGCAGCAAGCTGTCACTGGTCTGAGCTTGATTTATTTATTTTTGCTATCTTTGGTGGGAAAGTCTATACCAAGTGAGTTTCTGTTAACCATTTCAATAAAACCTTGATAAGGAAGAGCTTTGTAAGTGCTTCTTTCATTTTTCATGCATTTATTGACTCATTTGACATCTGGCCTCATTGGCTTAATGTACCATGAAGACAGGTGGTGAATACAGGGCTTGCTCAATTTTTGTGTAAAAAACCTTTAAAACAACAACATTCAAAATACATATGATGAAAGAGACCTTACCAAACATGGTTGCTGCCTGTTCTCACAGGGAAGAGAAATGGAAAAAATTGTGACTTATCCGAGACAAAAGCCAAGGAGCTCTAACAGCTCCCAGGTTTAATGCAGAAGGAGAAGTTTTCAGACATTCTCACTGATTTTGGAATACTTCATGCAGGCAGAATACCTGTTCATGTTTAAAAAGACTTCTTAGAAGGGCTCCAGGATTTTGATGAAAAAAGGAAAGATCCTGGGGCTCAACTGTCACAGGTATCTTCAGAAAGAGACAGAATATCACTGCTCCCTACAGTAACTCAGGAAAGTCCTATTTCAAGTGTATCTGCAGCATCTTAAATCGTGCATCCCCACGAGCAGGAACAGAGCAGGAACACATGTTTCTCCAGAAATGAGTAGCAGTGATACACCTTGTGCTGGTGCTACTTGACCCCGGGGAACTCCCACGCCATGTGCACTCTGGCATGCAGCAGGTTGCCCCAGGTGGGGTAGATGAGGCTAGGGCAAGCACAGTTGTTGGCCCCAGCAGCCTCACCTGGGGCCCTGGGGGGCCTCCAGAAGCTGCAGCCACAGTGATCCTGCAGCTGGGACCCTGGCTGGCAGCTGGAGTATAGTTCTGGCTGGCCAGGCTCCAGTTCTGGGCAGCACACACTGCCACCCTACTCTTTTTAGGTGTGGGGTTTTTTTTGTTCCTGGAATCTCCTGGGTTGAAAAGAAAAGAAAAAAAAACACTCTGCAAAGTAGCAGTTCAGGGAATGCCTGCATGTACAGTGTGTGCAGCATGTGGCACTGTAGACAGGTCTGTGGCACTGCATACTGCACATCTGTGCTCATCTGGATGCAGCCCTGGAGTCTGAATTGTTCCATTTACCTGTGTGATAGGTATATTATTAACCAGCTTTCCCATGCTATCCCAGCAATCCAGTTTATGCTAGGTTTGGCTGGACCTAAGTGACGCAAGACATTTAAAACCCCGTGTCAGAGTCCAAATAAGAACATCTACAGCAACTTGATTTCCCCCTAACATGTACAGTGCAAAGAAGGACATCATCAGCAAGAACCCAGTAACAAGGATGCCACAACCATAGTGATAATCTTATACTTGTCAACAAGGACAAGTGCAAAATCCTGCACTTAACATGGAAGAATCCCATGCACCACTACAGGCTTAGGACCAACTGGCTAAGCAGCAGTTATGCAGAAAAGGACCTGGGGGTTACAGTGAATAAGCTGAATATGAGACAACAGTGCCCTTGTTGCCAAGAAGGCCAACAGCATGCTGGGCTGCATTGGTAGGAGTGCTGACAGCAGATCAAGGGAAGTGATTATTCCCCTCTACTACAGAAAGGATGTGGACAAATTGGAGAGAGTCCAACAGAAGGCAACAAAAATGCATAGGGGGCTGGGGCACATGACTTACGAGGAGCGGCTGAGGGAACTGGGCTTATTTAGTCTGCAGAAGAGAAGGCTGAAGGGGGATTTGGTAGCAGCCTTTAACTACCTGAAGCAGGGATTTCATAGAGAATGGAGCTAGACTGTTCTCAGTGGTGGCAGATGACAGAACAAGGAGCAATGATCTCAAGTTGCAGCAGGGAAAGTTTAGGTTAGATACTAGGAAAAACTCTCTCACTAGGAGGGTGGTAAAACACTGGAACATGTGACCTAGAAGGGTAGTGGAATCTCCATCCTTGGAGGTTTTTAAGGCCCAACTCAACAAAGCCTTGCCTGGGATGATCTAGCTGGGGATGGTCCTGCTTTGAGCAGAGGGTTGGACTACATGAGGAAGTCCTTCCTGAGGAAGTCCCTTCCAACCCTCATATTCTATGATTCTATGATACAAAACAGTCTATTCATTCTGTCCTTATTAGCAATGGTCCTTGGTTAGGCAATGCTTGACAGAGCCTGTCTGTCTCTGTTCAGCCAATTCTAGTATAACTACTGCTCTATGATCCATAAATGCCATGCTTTTCAACTGAAGAGGCCTAGAGAATTCCATCAGGCTGCCCCCTGCACTAGCCAGAAACCCTTACTAGGCCTTGAGCTCTCTTTCTCTCCCACAGTGATACCTCATAATACAACATTGCCTGCAGTCTCTGTGATAACAGCAAGGGAAGAGTGAAAGGTAATGCCACCAGGGGAAATGATTAATGCAATCTGGAAGGTACCTGGCTGGGAATCTTAGACTGGCTTAACCAGGAGCGGGAGAATAGGCAGGAAGGAGATGTAAGTG
Organism: Crocodylus porosus; assembly: GCF_001723895.1. Classification (NCBI taxonomy): domain Eukaryota; kingdom Metazoa; phylum Chordata; order Crocodylia; family Crocodylidae; genus Crocodylus; species Crocodylus porosus. The sequence goes on from NW_017728943.1 coordinate 102,129,772, forward strand.
GTAAAAAAAAAAGCAATGGAAGAGCAAACGTTTCTATTTATTATTATTTATTGACTTTATTTGTATAAAATACAATACCTACGTGTCACAGCCAACATAAGGTCCACAATTCATTAGATCTGTACAGACATGTAGCAGATAGCTCTTGAGGACCGTCAGTCTAACCAAACAAGACAAAGGCTGGAGAAAAGAAGAGAATCTCCAGACAAAGGTTGTGACTTGCACATGATCATCCAAAAGTCTGTGACAGGTCTGGGAATCTCCAATGCCCAAATCCAGAGCCTCAACTGTATTAGACTATTCTTCCTCTGAAAAACAAAGATAAACATTAAGCAAAAGAAAATGTTAGCAAAATAAATACTACTAGGAATTGTGGGAGATCTTAACTTCCAAATTGTGCTGAACAGGTGAACTGTCAGGCTGGAGTGGCATTGCCGGTTCAATTCCTTTAAGATGGTTCTGGAACCATTCTTGTTCTGTTTCTGGCACAAAAAGCAGAGGTAGACCAATGCAATTTGCTTGTGATGTAAAGTTGTGAGGCATTAACATGGAAGTGGATTACAATATCAGAGAACAAGAAATGGATGCCCTTAAGGACCAGAGTAATAGAAATGGATGGAATGTAACAGGACAAAGTGAAAAGTCCTGGTCTTAGGGAGTGGATAGCAAGAATTTCTGACATAAGCAGGAATTCATCAGTCGGAAATAAAGAGGAGCAAAAGGGCTTGAGTATATTAATCAGTCAAGCACAGTATGGCTATGAACCACTGAAAAGATTCAGCCATTAAAACTATAATCATAGAACATATCAGAAGAGACATTTCCAGTCGATCCAGAAAAGCACTAATAGGACACTGGTGCGATCTAACTGTATTTGGAATACTGTGTGCAGTTTTAGTCACTCATATTCAAAAGAGGTATTCAAACTAGAGCAGGTGACGAGAAGAACTACTGGGAACAGAAAACCTGCTATCTGAGAGGAGACCTAAGCAGCTTGGCTCGTTTAGCCTAGGAGAATGGGTACTGAAAGGGGCTATGATTGTTCCTTATAATGTAAACACCAAAGATGGAAAAGAACTATTTAGGCTAAAAGACAATGTTGGCACAAGGATATAGATAGAAAGTGGGTGAGACATGATAACCGTATCAGAGAATGGCACAGAAGGATACTAGGAAGCAGCCACTAACCCCCACCCTTTGTACCTAAGGGGTGCATTCAGATGAGTGCAAACATGAGGTTTGTGGCACTTCAAAGGTATCTGAGGCACTACAAACTGCACATGGAGATCCTGGTGTAAAAAAAAAAAATGGTACAGAAAAACCCGCACAGCACACACTAGGGAGATCCAGGGCTGTGGGCCAGAGCATCTCATCTGGTCTAGTTGTACCCTGGGTCCTCCAGCATGCCAGGAGCCATGAGGAGTGGGGAAATGGCTGTTTCCCTGAAGCAGGGCATTTTGCCTCACACCAAAACCCATGGGTGCAGTGGCATGTGCAGTAGCAAAAAGCAGCAGCACAAATTTGTGCCACTGCTATTTTTGTTGCAGCAAACACATGCCCCTGCATGTGCATGCTCGTCTGGATGCGCCCAAGGGGCATATCCAGACAAGAGCACATGTGCATTTTGCAGTGCCACAAAACTGTTTGCAGAGCCACAAACTACATGTGTCACAAAGCAGGCATTTGCCGTGCTGCTAATTAGCATTTTTCGACACCCGGAGATCCCAGTGTAAAATAAAACCATATCAGAAAAAAGTGGTGCAGCACCCATGGCAGCAGTGTGTGCCATCAGGAATCAGAGCCTGGCCAGCCAGAGTTGCACTTCAGCTGTCAGCCAGGCTCTGCATACCTGGATCCTCACCACTACAGCCCCAGGAGGCCTGCAGGATCCCAGGTAAGGCTGCTGAAGCCAGCCCCAGTGCTGGCCCCAGCTTCCCCTACTCCACCTTGCTGTGTGCAAGAACATGCATGTAGGGGTGTTCCTTAGGAACCAATAGCAGTAGCACAAATATGTGCCACTGCTATTTGTCCCTGGGAAAAGGCATGCGCATGCTCATGGGGAGGTGCCCAAAGAATCTAATATAAAAGGCTGCAAGCCAATGAGTTATAGCCTGCTATTATCTTAAGGCAAAAGGTGTGAGCTACACTGCTCTTGCATGTACTGGATTCACTGCTTTCTAACATGCCAAACATTAAATTTTGCAACATGATTGCAGCAATGACTAGCAGTACAGATTCCAGGTAGGGCAGCCACAAAGCAGCTAATGCAAAATTCCTGACCAATGCGAACAAATAACATATAAGTCCATTATTTAATGGGGAAAGTGAGCATATAATGTCTGGTACAGAGAATATTAATTATCCAATGCCTTTTATTCTTCACAAAAAAGGTTAATTGTGACAACATAATACATTTAATCAATAATTTAATCAGTGAGTAGGAGCATGCTGGGAAAGCACTGTCCAAATGAAATCACAATATCACAACTGATTGAAAAAACAAAATAATTATCAGTTTTTTGCTGTCAAACTGGCAAAACATTTCAAGTGAAGTCCTTCAGGAGTCTATTGAGGACAAGTTTTATTCAATATTATCATTAATAACTTAGATGTTGAAATAGAGAGTGAAAAAAATGAACGGTCCATCTACGCTTGAATGACTTATTGGATTAGCAGAGCACACCAATTTTTGCAGCAAGGGAATGATGTGGCCAGCATCGTACTCAGCCATCTTTGACTTCTTAGCCTGAATGACCAAGTACCTTTTTACAGCTAGCTCAACCAGGGGTGGACTTTTGCCCAGAGGAGGGCCCTAGCACATACCTCTGGTGCTATGGTCGAATGCTTTAATTGTTTTGCCACATCCCTTGGAAGTGAACACACTCATAACATTTAAGGATGGCACCAAGCAGGGATGTATTGCAAATGCTCTGCAGGGGATGAGTAGAATTCAAAATGATTTTGAGACTCTGTATAAATTAAATTCAATCAAGCTGAAATCCAATAAAGACAAGTGTGAAGACATTCAGGAAAGAAAAATCAAATGCATGTACACTTCATGGGGACTAATTGGCTAGGAAGCAGTATTACAGAAAAGGATCTGGGAGTGATAATGGAACTAAAGTCAACAGTGTCATTCTGGGATGTATTAACAGTATGTGGTAATGCAAGACCTCTAGGCTGTGCTGCTGGGGACTTAACTGGAGTACTGTGTTGACCTTCAGGAGCTCCACTCTACAGGTGATGCAGGAAGACTAGAGGGAGTCCAGGGTAGAGCAAAAAGAATAGTATTAGCTTTAGAAAATAGGGGCCCTGGCATATGAGGAAAGGCTGAAAGAACTGGGTGTGTTTTCTCTAGAAAAAGAAAAGACTGGGAGCAAAAAGGACAAGCTAACAATCTTCTGATGTGTAAAAGGATATTATGAAGAGCATGGAAAACAATTGTTCTTCATGTCTACTAAGGATAAGAAATACCGTAATCAGCTTAATTTTCAGCAAAGAAGATTTAGGTTAGGTATTAGGAAAAACTTTTTGACAATAAGGACATCTAAGCCCTGGAATAGGTTTCCTAGGGAGCTTGCAGAGCCTAGGCACAAGTTAGGCAAGCAACTGTCAAAAATGGTCTAGGTATACTCAATTCTGTCCCACAGCAGGAGGATGGGTTTTTGGTGAGTTCTCTAAAATAGAATTAAACTTGTGGGGATGGGGGACAACAAAACTGCCTCCCTAGTGAGAGCAGATAGCCATACCTTAGGCTTCAGAGTTGGTTTTTTCCTCCCTCATATTTTGTCCTACCTAAACGTAATGAAGGAATAGGTGCCTACAGTTTTCTGTGTGATAGTAAATGTAGCCCTTTGGTAACTATCTGATGTCCAACTGCAATGTTTGCCTCTACTGAATAATAATTCCACTCTTAAATTTCATTAGAGGATGTGCTAAGAGGCAGTTAGTCCCAGTTTACTATCTTTTCAAGCTCCTCTTGAAAGAATAGCCAGTATTCCACCCTGAAAACCTAGCAGCCCCCAGCCCCTCCAACTCAGTCACACAGTCACAAGTAAAAGAAACTGTTGCTTTGTAGATTACTACCCTGAGCAATTTTTTTCAGAATGTACCTTTGTGTACAGAGATGGGGCTCTGCTTTGCTCAATTTAATTAACTTCATCCGCATCCAAATGTCAGCACAGCTGCTAGTACCTTGAGTCTAGAAAGCTTCTAAAGGAATGTTCCCCTTGAGGGCGGTCTGTGCTACACTGATAGTCTATCTGTGGAGCTCATCTAATGATTTATTACCTCCAAATGAGTTTATATTAACACAGGCTCACTTTGTTCCATTTTATAATTACGTTTGGCTTGATAAGCATTTTATTTGTAAGCCACAGTAAAGAGACTTCTCTGAATTTGTGTAAACTTCTCTTTCTTTTTCTCTCACAGTGGAAGAGACAGGTTTTTTGAGCAGCATTTTAAAAATGCTTGCATATATACAATAATCATGATCTTTCACCTCAAAAGTGACTGCAGTTTAGTGAAACTGTAGCTATAGACTGTGTAAAATGCTTTAGAATCAAAAGTTCTAGATACCTGTAGAGGGGGTGCACATAACAGTCTCTCCCATTTGTTTTACGTATCTCTATCTGCATATGTGTGTTGTGTGCATGTATACGTGTATATACAATGGATATGTAGATATATATGCTCTACTTCAAGTATACCAGTTAAGAGCATCATTCACTCACCTGCCTAATAAAGTTTCAATCCCATTCTACTGCTTATTGCTTGTAAGTAGGCTGACCATAATGAAATCCTGTATATCTGGGACATTCATCCCGGAATCCAGAACACTGCTCTGCCCCCTCCCCCCTGCCCCGCACTTTCACAAGTCAACAGGGGCAGAGCTGCATGCCAGGCAGGCAGCTGAACCTGTCTACTCACCTGCCAAGCCCTCCTCACCACTCTGACTCCTGGCCAGGCAGTGCCCTGTGCCCCCTTTTTTGGGGGACGTCCATTATAAGTCTGAACATATGGTCACCCTACTTATAACCAACATTGATTATATCCATATCAGTTAAGTGCATGAATCATTTAAATGTATAGCATCTTTCAGCCACATTGTCTGCTTTATAATGTGATTATATTCCATTTAACTGCATACTAATTGGTGCCAGAAAGAGTGAAAGGGAAGCAGCTATGAAATGGCTGCTATTAGAAGCCCTTTAAAATGACAAGAGCTATCCAGTCTTGGGGCTGCTAATGCCATAGTTCCAACAGCCCTGTAGATCCAAGGAATTTTATTTAAGGTTGGATAAGTGCATAGCCTTTTCTCAGCCCCTAGACTGCATTTAGATGGAGATCACTGTATAGATTGTGCATGTGTGTGTATTTACAACCTGCCATTATAATTACAGTAACACGGAGAGATTTGCAATGACCATAACATACATCTGAGATTGGAACCAATTGTAGTAGGTTCCTTAAGAGGCTACCTTTTCTCTTTATATTGTAAACTCTTTGGAACTGGGGCTGACAAAAGATAGTATGGGAGACGTAGGGCGCAAACAGAAGTTGTCTGTTGCCCAAGTGGTACCTGGAAAGCACTCTACCCTCAGCCATGCCCTGACAGAACTGCACAGCTGCAGAGTGCTTTAAAAGTGCCCAATCACAGGACAAATTAACACTTATTTAATGAGAGTTCAGATAAAGGCATGCCAAAGCAGAACATCTTCATTAACTTCTGTTTGTCCCTGCCCAGGAGCAGGGCTATCTCCAGTATTGTCTTCAGGATGGTGGGGGCTACCAATCCACCTGCCCTACCCTCCAGTGCAAGCTGGCAAACTCCCCTCCCTTTCTCCCCTCCCATCCAGAAGATAGCACTGGAGCTGGGGGTGGGGGCAGGGTTAGGAGACAGAGGCTGCAGACACACTGCTTCTCTCCTCTGGATTGGATTTAAAGTGGAGCTTGATCGCCTCCTCCAACCAAAGAGCAAGTGTCTGCTGGGGGGCGGGCGAAAGGTCTTGCTGTAACTCATGGTGTTTTTTGTGAAGTGCCATGAGTTACAGTTTCATAGTTTCATAGTAGCTAGAGTCGGAAGGGACCTAGGTAGATCATCTAGTCCGACCCCCTGCCTTGGCAGGAAAGAGCACCG
>NW_017728943.1:102136560-102149876 GCF_001723895.1 Crocodylus porosus
CCGTCATCCAAGTCACTGATGAAGATGTTGAACAGTGCGGGCCCGAGGACCGAGCCCTGCGGAACCCCACTGCCCACGTCCTTCCAGGTGGGGAGCTGCATGGCTGTTAGCTCTCGTAAGTTCAGAAAGGTGAAATGATCTGCCCAAGATCAGAATGTTGGGGCCTTGTCACACACTGCACTTAGGACAGGGGCAGGCAAAATATGGTCTGTGGGCCAGATCTGGCACACCAGGCCATTTGACCTGGCCCGCAGGGCCCCTAAAAAAAGTAGTAAAATAATATTTATTTGCTCCTGGCTGCCTGTCAAAGCTGACCCAGGGGGAGCCATCAGCAGGACTGAGCAACCCAGTCCCACTCCACCTCTAGCCATTTCACTCCTTCCTGCCCCTACCCTGATCTAGCACCACGTGGCTCTTAGATGCATCGCCATGCTGGGGAGCATGGGGCCCCACCAGTGTGTGTGCGTGTGTGTGTGTGTCGGCTGGGGCAAAGTGTGTGTGTAGGCAGAGGCAGAGTGTGTGAGTCTGTAAGCAGGGGCAGTGTGTGTGTGTGTGTGTGCAGGCTGGGGGGGTGTATGTGTATGCAGGCAGGGGCAGAGTGTGTGTGCATGTGTGTTCATAGGGTGAGTCCTATACACACACCTCACCATACACATGCACCCACACCCCGCCTCGCACTGCCTTACATGCAGACCTCCACACCCACACCCCCTCATACACTCCAGCCACCCTCCCCCAACACACAGTTCCGAACGAGCCCCATACCCACCCTCCCCCACATACCCACACACCCACAGCCCCCACAGACCTATTCACACCCCTCACAATATACAAGAGTAAGACTTCATTTTGAGCTATTGTGCAATCACCTATGTATATGCTACACAAACACATGTAAATCTGGATAAAAATATTTTTTTGAAATCAAAGTAATGAAAGTTGTAGTTGTTCGCTTTTTAGAATATAGTTTGGTATTTTTCTGGTTCCAAGACAGCAAAACCCCTTCCTGAAAGAAGTACTTCTGGGGGCAAAGTGAGGGACTTCTGGTGGCAAGGATCAGGGATTAGAGGGCAGGACTTCCAGTCACAAGATGGTGGCCAGGGGCGGGGCACCTGTCAAGGGACTAGGATACCCATGTGGCTCTCAACAGCTTGCCAAAACTTAGTAAGCGGCCCTCCGCGTGAAATAATTTTCCACCCCTGACTTAGGCTGTGTTAATTACACTTAAAACGCTGGTGTCTGAGTGTTCAAGCAGTAGAACATGCTATGTCTTGTCAGAACATAGCAAAGTTAGGACTTTCCTGGCAAGGAGTATCTCCAGGTTGTATTGCCTAGCATGTGCTGAGCTAACGTTTGACAGCTCCATGAAGGTAATATGATCAGAAGAGTGCAATGTGGTGGTAGGGATGGGATTGACAAATGGGTCTTTGTTAATCCCAAGCCCAACACTGCACTGGCACATTGCATGGCTCTCATCCCGTGTTAGGGTTGGAACTGACAAACAGCTGCTGGTCCTGGCCATCCAACCACATCAGAGTCTCCTGTTCATATTACCTCTTTGGAGCAGTTGGACAAGTTGCTCCCAGGCCATGTAGCACACCACAGTGCACCAGAGTCTTCAAGGGCTCCAGCACGTAGGATGTGTTTTATTTATATCAGAATAAGCATTACCATGTGACACCTCAAAAAACTTTCTAACTCATCATAATGCTTACTCTGATCTAAACAAAATGCATCCTAAGCACAACATGTGACAAGGCCCTTGGTCTGTAGCAGCTCTTGAAAAATAAGATAGGCTTCTTGATAGGCATTCAGCTGAATGCCTTAATTCAGTGTGGCCAACCCATGGCATTTGTGCCACAAGAGGTACAGGCAGTCATTGTGTTTGGCATGTGAGCCCCAGGAACTGGGTTAAAGGAGGAGTCAGCAGTAGTGGTTAGGGTGGCACTCAGAGAGGGAAAGAGGGTCAGAGCAGCAGTTGGGGAGGGCTCAGGAATTAGAGGTTAGTGTTGGCTTGAGGATGTAGCAACATCACTGCCTTAATCTGTTTGACACTTACCAGGCACTGCATTCTTCTAGCAATTTAGTGAAGTTGCATATTATTATATTGGTTATATAATGTTTGTGAGAGAGAGCACTGCTGCTGTTAACAAAGTGTTTGTCTCTGTGTGTACATATACATATAACTAAAGAGAGAAGGGATACTTTGAAGCTGAGCTTTGGTACGTTTTGTCAGCATTAGGTGAGGGCTGGATATAGGCTACTTATGACACAGCATGCAATTTTTAATCAACCTAGTGGTCTTGCGGTTTTTCTAGTTCTCCAATAAGTTCATCACTAATGCTGTCCTTGAGGGCTGTGTCTAGCTGTATTCACTCTATAATCATATTTTGTATGGAAGGTAGGTACATCTTGGAAAGTTAGCAGCTGTCTGTGGCAGAGAAGGCAGATCTACCACAGACCTACAGAAATATGCCTCAGAGTGAAAACCATTCTCAATAGTTGTTAGAAATACACAAAAATGCCTGTGCATGATTATTTTCTAATCTAAGTTTAGAAGAAACTAAAAATTCACCGAAAAAGAAAGGGAGTTACCCAGTTAATCAGAAAACTATATTCCAGCATCACGTCTTCTTAGCCAATTCTGCCCTCTTGTGGAGGTACACAGCTAGTATACAGCATTTGAAAATTTGCAATGCAGGTATTGTATGTTGTGTGTATTATTTTCTATATACTACCGGTAATTGTGGCTACTTTATAGTCATTTGAGATCATGTTATTATTCTACCTTATTATACCTTTAACTTTTAATAAAATAGAAGGCCAAACTTTATGTACTTATTCTGCCCACTGTGGTTTACAGAAACAAAAAGAATAGTTTGAAATGGATTTCAGAGATAAATAGGATTGCAGTCATTTTGTGAACTGGAGTTTTAGGTTCTTCTGTATTTTATTGGATATTTCATTAAAAATATTTATTGTGTTGCATTTTACAGTCCTTCTTCACACGCTTCTTGTTTTAATGCAAACTGTCAAAGACAGTACTTATCTTTAAGGCAGGAAAGATGGAGGATCTGGGGAACTACAGACCAGTCAGCCTTACCTCAGTCCCTGGAAAAATTATGGAGCAGATTCTCAAGGAATCCATTTTTAAGCACTTGGAGGAGAAGAAGGTGATTAGGATCAGTCAGCATGGATTCACCAAGGGCAAGTCATGCCTGACCAACCTGATTGCCTCCTATGATGAGATGACTGGCTCTGCCAATGTGAGGAGATGAGTGGATGTGATTTTAGCAAGGTTTTTGATACCGTCTCCCACAACATTTTTGCAAGCAAGATGAGAAAGTCTGGGTTGGATGAATTGACTATAAAGTGGATAGAAAACTGGCTGGATTATTGGGGTCAAAAGGTAGTAATCTCAATTACTCAATGTCTAGCTGGCAGCTGGTATCAGCTGAGTGCCCCAGGGGTTGGTCCTGGGGCTGGTTTTGTTTAATATCTTCATCAGTGACCTGGAAGATGGGATAGAAAAGGATTCAGAGGGACCTTGATAAATTGGAGGATTGGACCAAAACAAATTTAATGAAGTTCAATAAGGACAAGTGCAAAATCTTGTACTTAGGATGGAACAGTCCCATGCAACAGTACAAGCTGGGGACTGACAAGCTAAGCAGCAGCTCTACAGAAAAGGACCTGGGAGGTTTTTAAGGCCCAGCTTGACAAAGCCCTGTCTGGAATGATATAGTTGGGGATGGTCCTGCTTTAAGCAGGGGGTTGGATTAGATGATGTCCTCAGATCCCTTCCAGCCCTAATTTTCTATGATTCTATGATCCAAAGTTTTAGCTTATTATTTTCATTGATTCAATAGGTAGATTTTTGAAAAAGCGAATGACTTCAGAACAAGGACTAAAATTAATAATAGAATAACTCTACTATTTTCTATGGATTAAAGAGAAAGAAGTTTACATTTGGCCCAGAGCACGCTGGAAGAAAAAACAAACTTAAGACATTCCCCAGATCCTCTCTGCTTCTGATCAGGGTACTGCAACTCACAATAATGAAAGTATGTAGAGACCATTAGCCTACAGAAGGTACAAATGAAGATCTATTGTAGCTGTTCATCCAGCTAAATTCCCTTTTTCAGGGGATGGAGGACATACAATACACTAGTCCTTCTCCCACATGGCCATCTTGCAATGCATAATTTAGTTTATCTTTTAAGAAAATCTTTCTAGACTTTGTAGAGCAAGGAAGGCAGGTTAAAAAGAAAAGGTGAAAGTATAAAAGTGTGTGGGGTCAAGCATGAAACATTTATCAGTAAAAAACCCCCACTCATATCACCAGAAATTGAATCCCTTCCCCAACAACACCCTTCATGGGGTTACACCCCTACAAGTCAGAAGCTTGCTAGATAGACCCTCCCCCCAGCCTATTGCTTCCTATTTCCCTGGCTGCGGATAGAGATGAGAGTGGCAGACCCAATATTATTGAGAGTCATAACATCAACTGTAAAGGACATTTAATTGGAATTGGGTAAATACTTTTGCTTTCTTAAATGTCTAGTGAAGAAGATGCCAAGCTGAAGGGACTAGTGGTCAGCCCCAAACAAGGAGTTCAGCCCCTAAAGGAAATAAAGTTTCTTTAGGCCTGGGACCACAAGAGAAGGTATGAATGCGACTCCCTGCCAGCAGTGTAACTGAGGGGGTGCAACTAGGACAGAGGCCCAGGGTCCCATGTTGGGGACCTCTCCCAGCAAAAATAGCCACTCTTACAGCAGCAGAGCCATTGATGCTGGCAGCACAACAGCTGGTGCTGCCCTGTCCACCAGCAGTGGTCAGGGTAAGAAGCCACCTTGCTACACCTCAACTCCCTGCCTACTGGTTAGGGCAGTGGTGTTCAACCTACAGACCATGGGCCTATGTCATGTGCCTGACAAGACTCCCTACAGGTCCTGACAATTGGCAGTAGGGAAGCAGTAGTAGTGTTCATAGAAAATTAAGGTTGGAAGGGACCTCAGAAGGTCATCTAGTCCAACCCCTGCTCAAAACAGGACCATCCCCAATTATATCATCCCAGCTAAGGCTTTGTCTACCTGGGTCTTAAAAAATTCTGAGGGGGGAGAGTCCACCATTTCTCTGGATAACCTGTTCCAGTGCTTTACTTCCCTCCTAGTGAGAGTTAATTGCTGTAGCTCCTAGACTGGCAAATAATGCTGCCCACTGCTCACCCATCACCACATTTCTGAGCCCATAGGGACCCTCCTGGGCTGGATGACATGGCTTCATGTATCAAATCATGCCAGCACATGGGGCAGGTCTGGTTCATGGCATTGCTCTTTGGATCATTTCAGCACATGGGGCCAGGTCAGAACACGTGGCCAAGCCAATGCACCTGTGTGCCGACTCCACATTGGACCTGGCCCATGGATTGACAAGGTGAGCACCACTCAGTTATGGTATTCCCCTGGCAGTGGGGGAAGACCTGGGTTCCACTCTCTGATCTTATGGCTGTTTCTGTATTATGTCCAATGATTGTTTCATGTAAAATACAGAAACAGACTTTGGAACCCAGGATACCTTTCCAACCACTAGTTCATTTCAAAGGGCTCCACAAGCAGTGAAGGCAAAGAGCATCAAAAAAGTCTCAAGCCTCTTTTATAATGGGAACTACAGAAAGCTTCACCAGCTCCCCCTATAATGAAGTCTTTGAAAATTATAATACTCATAAACTATATGGCAAATATATGAGATTGACACCCCTCTTGGAGCAGAGACTGTTACTAATTATATGTATATTTGGTGCATGACACAATAACGAGCATAAATGTTTCCTTTGGCTTCCAGGAGTGATTAGAGTTTTGCTACCTGCTCTTTCTTCAACGCATTTCCATTGGCTTGGCACTGGCCTTTACAAAAGGCTCCTTTTAAAAGCTCATCCGTGACCTCAAGTGCCATTTTAGCCCATTTATTCACAGAGTGGTAAACCTAACAAATTTTCAGTACATTTTTCTAGAATATAAAAGGTGTTCTGGAAAGGTGTTCTGGTTCAAGGGGTAGGCCACCCTATTCAACTACTTAGTCTGTGTGGTCATGTGTAGTTGAAATGAGAGGCATGTTTGCATGACACTTTAAAGCAGGCTAAATGCTTTTGCACTGCTTTAATGGTGTCGGTGTTTGCATGCCTTGGTAGTGCATTGCGCATTAATTCCAGCCACTGTAGGAGATTCAGCAGTGAAATGCCCCTTAAATGACTTGGGGCACAGCAAACTAAAACTCCTTTTATTTTGCTGCCTCTACAGCCATGGAGCAAAGCACTGGGATCTGTGCAGTTCCACAGCTCTGCAGGAAGCCCTGCAGGCAGTATGGCAGCAGCCCGGGAAAGCAGACCCAAGAAAAGCGGCAAGCCTGATCTCCACCCTCCACCCCGGAGCCTGCCTGCCTGTCTGAGCAGCATGGGGGCTTGGTGCTTCCCTCTGTGGCTGCAGTGCCCCCTGGGACCACCCGAGCCTGGTGCCTGCGAGTGGGTGCTGCCGGGGGGGAGCCACCACTGCCATCGAGGGAAGCATCAGCCCCGCCCCCTGCAGCCCAGGGACTCTGCCCACTGGCAGCTCACCCTCCCCTCCCGGCTGGAGAGGCAGGTAAGGCGTGTACACAACATGAGGATTTAATTGCAACCACAGCAGTGTTAGTGGGCAAGGGTGGGAGCGGGGAGCGGCAACCACCCGCAAGTACCACCAGCAGCAGTGGCGGCAGCCAATTGCAGTGGGTGCACTGCCAATCTATGGGGGTGCATGTGCACCTGTGTGCATCCCCTACACATCGCCAATGGCCATCCTGCTTTTTTCTGGTGCAGGCTTTTTAGATACCAGAATTTCCTGGTATCTAATTTTGTTGTCATACACATATGTACAGCTCGGCGAATGGAATCACAAACACCACATGCATTTTGTGGCACCTCAAAAGGCTTTACGGTGTGGCAAACTGGGCGTTCCCGCTTGTGGGGATGCAGCCTTTGGGTTCAACAGAGAATGTGGTCTAAGCATGACATCATTACTTCAATCTAATCTAAGTTTTTTTAATAAAGCCCTGAAGTGGGCACAATTTCATCTAGTTTCAGCTTTGATTAAATCTCCAAGGGCATCTCTTATATGTGAAAAGGGTTGCTGCAGCTTGCAGTTCTTCCTGTGAACTTGGCCAGTGAAAGACTATGACAGAAAAGGCTCTGGGGTAAAGGGAAACCGAAGGGTGATGGTCACCTTTCACTTACCCCAGGCAGGAGAAGGAGCACAACTGGAGCCCAGAATAACATGCTGCACTTTCAGAGAGGGCTCCATTTGGATTGACTGCCAGGGAGGTTGGGGCAATACTTCCAGCTCGAAGCAGCACAGCAGCAGAAAGGGATCTTGGGGTCATAGTAGACTCCAAAATGAACATGAGTCGCCAATGTGACAAAGTGATAGGTAAAGCTAACTGCACTCTATCATGCATTATTAAGTGCATCATGAACAGGCCTAAGGAGGTGATACTTCCCCTCTATGTGGCATTGGTAAGGCCTCAGATGGAGTACTGCATCAAGTTTTGGGTACCACACTTCAAGAAGGATGTGGATAACCTTGAGAGGGTCCAGAGGAAGGCTACTCATATAATTAGGGGCCTACAGGAAAGTCCCTATGAGGAGAGATTGAGGGACCTGGATCTCTTCAGCCTCCGCAAGAGAAGGCTGAGAGAGGATCTTGTGGCCATCCACAAATTCATCATGGAGGGAGGGGGGGCAGCAAGGAATAAGAGATACTCTATTTACCAGGGCGTCCCTTGGGGTAGCTAGAAACAACAGCCACAAACTGAGAGCAGATTTAGATTGGACATCAGGAAGAACTTCTTCACAGTAAGGGTTACCAGAATATGGAATGGGCTTTGAAGGGAGGTAGTGCTCTCCCCTACCCTGGAGGTCTTTAAGAGGAGACTGAACAAGCACCTGACTTGGGTCATCTGACCCCAGCTCTCTTTCCTGCCCAGGGCAGGGAGTCAGACTTGATGATCTATTGAGGTCCCTTCTGACCCTAAAAAATCTAAGAGGGGCAGGTAGAGAGGGACAGTGGCATCTGCTAAGTGAAGATGCTTGAGGAATCTCTGGTTGACGCCCACTGACACCTACCTGTGGGAGAAGGGTGTGTGGTAACAGTCACAGGTGGTCAGAGGACTGTCCATGAACACTGAGATCCCCAATGTATGGCTGGGCCAGCGTGCCAGGTGCAGAAGTGAAGCTCCAGGCAAAGCAGGTACCTGAGGACATGGTGGAGGAGGGGGCAGGGTGTGAAGGCTGGGGGGTGGGGAATTGAGAGCGAGGTGCAGCCTGCTGGGAACATGGCAACTCGAGCCAGCTGGTAAGAGTGCCATTCCTAAATTGATTTTGCCAGTGTGGGACTGACAGAGTATACTGATGACAAGGAATCATCCCTGACTAAAGGGCAGAAAAAGGCTTAAGATGATTTTTGCTTCAGTTTGTTGTGAGGAACCTTAAATTAATTGATAAAAGGGGGGAAGAGGATCAACCTTGGACAAAAGAGAAGAGTTAAGTTCATTTTTCCATTTCAGTTCAGTTTTGGACTGTTAAAGTGCTCTGACAGAGGGGAGATCAACCCTGGGATGAAGGGGTGGATTGGAGTGAACTCATCTATTTGAATCAGCTAAGGAATTGACATAGGGTGGCAACCCTGAATGTGAGAAGGGATGTCAGCCAGTGTACCTCAGTGATATGATTGACAAGTTAGGGAGACTGACTTGAGTTGCCTTAACTTGAAGGCTGGCAGTCCATTAATGAAAGCAGAGGAGCCCTGTGTGAATGGTGGTACAGAGTAGGCCTGACCCACTGATTGAGTGCCAGGGGATCAATTCAGAGGGCCTGACACAGACCCCAGCAACTGAGGGAAGACCCAAAATTGGTCATAAGGGGTCAGTCCCCAAAAGAAGAAATCAACTTAACATCTGGAAAGAGGTATGGTAGGGGAGGCAGAGCCCCACAAAGAAATTCCTTCAGCAGGCCTGGACTTATCACCCAGCAGAACCAGCTTTCTATCTAAAAGAAGATCAAAGTCATGGTAGGTAAGAAAAGAATAATACTAGAGAGTGGCTGGGGCACAGTGTTGACCCGTCCCCATGCAGACGTCATTCACCAGGAAGACATCAGGCTGGAGAGGTCCCTAAGTTTTACAGCACCTACCCCTGACAGACTGGATAGTTTTACACAAAACTGGGCCACAGTAAGCAATCTGGAGCCAAATAAATAGACACCATTAGAAACACTGTGATCTCCCAAGGCTGTGATTGGGGCATTTGGACTTAAATTTCAGTCTGAAACTCAAAGGGTGCATCTACATGAGACCCTTTACTAGACCAAATTACTGCGCAGTATGCCATTTACACATGCAGACATTTACTGCACAGTATTTCATAGTTTCTTAGTAGCTAGGGTCAGGAGGGAACTGAACAGATCATCTAGCCTGACCCCCTGCCACAATGCTGGGTTCACAAGATTCCAGACAGGTGATCATCCAACCTCCTCTTGAATATGCCCAAGGTAGGGGCAAGGACTACTTCCCTAGGAAGTTGGTTCCAGATTTTGGTCACCCTAACTTTAAAAAATTGCCTTCTGATCTCTAGCCTAAACCTATTCTCCATCAGCTTAATACCATTGTTCCTTGTCACCCCAGGTGGTGCTGAGCAGAAAAGGGCTCTACCTATTTGCTGTTGATCTCCCGTGATGAGTTTGTAGGCAGCCACCAAGTCCCCCCTCAGCCTCCTCTTGCTGAGGCTGAACAGGTTCATGTCCCTCAGTCTCTCCTCATACGGCCTGTCCTGCTGTTCTCTCACCAAGCAGGTGGCCCTCCTCTGAAACCTCTCCAGGCTCTTGAAGTGTGGCGCCCAGTACTGGACACAGTACTCCAACTGTGGCCTGACCAATGTCACATAGAGGGGGAGTATCACCTCTCTGGACTGACTTGAGATGCATAATTGGCTCTAATCATGAGTAAATATGCTACCTATAAATACAAGTAGCAAATTTACTCATGATTACTTATTGTACTGTATGCCACATGTAGACAGCCGATTGGGAGCAAACTTGCTTCTGGTCAGCTGGGCAGGAAAGGGCAGAAGATTGCTCCCTGCCCCCAGGAGCTGTCTGCTGCCAGGGCACCAGAGCCCAGGCTGGGACAATGTCCTCATGCCCCAGCAGCATGACGCTCCTAGCCCCTACTTCCTGACCACAGAGCCGGGGCTGGAAACAGGCTGAAGAGTTGAACTGGGAGCTGGGCTGGAAACAGGCTCCCCAGCTGGGGGGTGGGGTGGGGAGGGAGGGGCTGGGACCTGCCCCTCCCCTGCAGCTCTTTCCAAGTCTCCTGCCCTTAATGAGGGAGGCAGGACCAGACAGCTGTCTCCTGGCCCCATGCTCCCTGCCAGCCTCTGGGTTAGCACTCAGAGGGAGTCTAGAGCTCCCCCGGCCTGCTGTAGGAAGCCAGTGCAGGGCTGGAGGGGGCAGAAGCAGATTGCTGCCAGGGGCAGCAGATCTGCTCCTGCATCCCTGTACATGTAGATGCCTGCCCAGGGTGGGTTTACCCTAGAGTTTCTCATCCTGCAGCATTTCTACATGTAGACACACCCAGGGAGAATCAACCAATATGAACAGAAACTAATAGTTTAAAATGGGGAAGGGGATGGGTAACAAAACAGTTCTTTTTCATTAAAAAAACTCTCAGAAGGGCAAGAAAAGAGGCAGGTATTAAGCTTCATGTGTATGTCAATGGTATTTTAAGGCACATAATTAAATCTATCATTATAACTTTGCAAGTAGAAATGGAAAAATAAAGGGCTTGTGAGGGGGCAGGGGGGAGCAGAGGTGACCCTCAAAACACTTTGAGGAACCAATGTCAGTGGGATCAAAAAAAATATATATAACCCGAAACAATTATGGGGATATGGATGGATAAGGCTGAGGTAAGCTTAGATTAGAGCTACCTAGGAAAAATATCCTGAGATTAGTCAGGTTAAAAGCTGTGGCTAAACCCAGCCAAATGAAACATGATGGCAAGAGCATGAGATTTAATAACAGAAGGGTTATGTAAGACTAATAAGGTCTGTTCATTTGAGTGACCAGCTTTAAACCCTGAGGGGTAAAAAACAGCTGGGTTTGGATAGCAGAGAAATTGCATAAATACGACTAAGAAAAACACACTTGAGAAATCTGCAGACTTGTACTGAGACACAGCACAGAACACATAAACTAAAGGAAGGCAGGGAGTTTAGTAGCTTTAAACTACACTGGTGTCCTTCTGACTCTGTGCAGCTCTGGCACATGAAGGAGGCTCCAATAGCATATAGTTTTGGCAACCTGTGCCCTTCTCCTGGACTGCCCAGAATCACTATAGGGCTTCATGCTGTGGCATTGGTAAGCCCTCCTAGCCTATGCCTGACAAAGCCTCTACATCAGGGTTTGCAAGTGACTCTTTTCTTCAATACCTGTACTGGGGAAATTCTCATCAAATCAGATCCAAGGTTTTTAGTGTTTCTGTGTTCCAGCCTGGCCCTTTTACATCAAGACTGGATTAGGGAGAGACTAAATTAATACATCAAGTTATCAAGGCTTTAGAGAAGATGACAACTCAATATGTCAAAGGAAGATCATGCACATTTATCATTTACTCTTATTTAGTGGGTTCCACACTTCAACCTACAGAACACTTGCTGATAAGTTGCAGAGAGCTGTCTGGGCATGTGTTGTAGCAGTGACCAAAAGCTGCTAGCTACCGAAATGTAATATTGTGTTGGTCTCAGTCCAGATGTGAGGATCACAGAAATTATAGTTGTAACTGGCAACCTCGTTAGTCTTAGCAGAAAATCCAGAATTGAATAAATGTAATTTTCCTCTTATCCAGATAGGGGTGATCCTTTCATGTCAGGAAACACCATTGTCAATTTAGTACTCTCCACAAGCATACAGGTCCCAAATTCACTTCATTGCTACTTTGTACTCCATCCATTTTAGTGTCTTACATCTGATACTTAAATTGTTAGATCTTAAGGGCAGAAGCCAGCTTTACATTCTGTGTTTGTACAACACAGCACAACAAAGTCCTAGTCCATGATTGGGACTGTTAGGTGTTACTATAATACAATTAATTAATAGTGGAATAAAATAATGAATGAAAGAAATCTTGTACTAGACAATGTCACTCGTTAATAGATTTTATGAATTCTTTAAGTCCAACATTTTCTTAATGAAACTGTATCATTTCTTCTAACAATGAAAGAATAAAACATATGCCTGAGTGGAGGAGTAGCTCAAAGCTTTTATCCATTTAACTCCTGCTCAAGTAATATGTTGAGGGGCACCTACACAACATGTATGTATAGAAATCCCTTGTATTGCTCCCCTTCCTAATGGCTTTGTCCAAAGCTGCCTCTCCTACACCTCTTCAAATTCCCATTTCTGTGACAGCTAAGGTAAAAGCCTCATTAGGAAAATAAAGTCTCTTTAGCTTCCTCTAATGAAACATTTCACAGTAATGGACCATAACTGTCAGCCGTAACTGAAGAAAATACTTACTCAAGTCTGTAAGTCCTTTTGTGAGTAAGGATACTCTTCTGAGTCAGAGCTGTCAGGACTTGAAGTAAAAGCTGTTTCTTATGGCTGTAAGAAATAAAATTTTCTGTTGTTAAATTCAGTTGCTTGACTTAATAGGTCTTGCACCAACCTGACTTGTAAAGGATATCTGCAGGGACAGATCTGGGGAGTGAGAAGGGGTGCTGGTGTTGCTGTTATAGCCCCCTTTGATTCCTGCTTCATTCAAAGTTTACAGCAGACTTCCCAGAAGGGACAGCCACATTTCTATTCAGGCAGAGCTGATGGGGTTAACTGACTTAATGGCACATTATTATTAGGGCTGTGCAAAGCTTCAGGTGCTGATTCGATTTGGAGGAGATTTGGCCTGATTCAGTGGCTGAATCTCTGAATCCAAATTGAATAAGGGGACCAATTAAAAAGTCTGAATCAATTCAAAGCTCTCCAAATTGATTCAGAAAAGATTCAGAGAGCTTCAGAGGTTCGGTCAGTCCCTTCTCGCAGCTGCAGGGAGCTGGACCCCAACTCCATGCTGGTAAGTAGGAGGTAAGGGAGAGGGGTTAGAGGAGGTGGGGGAAGGGGCCATGGGAGGACCCCTGCCAGGCCCCACCCCCTGCCTGCTCCTTCAGCACCACTGAGCACCCCCTGCCCCCTGTGGGGGGTATTGGGGGGCAGCGAGGATTGCCCCCAGCCAGGCAGA
>NW_017728943.1:102149976-102210494 GCF_001723895.1 Crocodylus porosus
CTGGGAGCTGGGGCCAGGCAGAGCAACTATTGACGGGACTGGGAGAGCAGGCGGGGGTCGGGGGGCTTGTGACAGAGCCCCCCATGTTGCATGGGGTAGTGGGGGTGCAGCAGGAATTTACCCCCTACCCCCTCCCCGCAGCAGCCAGTGAGTAGGGAATTTCTTTTTCAAAGAGTCAGGAGCTGGGGCTGGGCAGGGCAACCATTGAGAGCAGGCGGGGGATGGGCCCTGTGATTTGGAGATTCGGCTGATTCGGCAGCAGCTGAACCTCTGAATCAAATTTGGCCAAACCTATTCAGGACAGCAATGTAAATCACTGAATCAAATCACTGTCCCCTGAATCAACTGAATCCTAACCTGAAGTGAATACTAGCCACTTCACATAGGCCTAATTATTATCTACTTGATTCCTGCTAATCTCTTCATTCCATAGGTATTAATGACCCCTGTTTAAACTGTTTCCAGTGGAGGTGACCTACCTAGAGCAGTGCAGCAGGCCTAAAGGCACCACTGTCAGGCATGCCAAATTAACCATGTAGACATAGCCTTGTAGGCCAGGTACAGACATTGAACATTTACTGGTATAAGTGATCGGAAACCAGGGTATACCTGTAACAGAACAGAAGTTCGGCACACAAAAATGGTCTATACCCATAACAGAACAGAAGTTTTGCACACATAGGGTGTGTCTACACATGCTTTTATGCACACCTAAACTTAATGCACATTTGCCTACTGTGCATCAAAACAATTTAGGCACACATCTACACCTGCACACGCTAAGGAGCATTAACGCGGTGTGCGGACCAACTTGGAACTAAAGTTGACTAAATCACTCAGTATACACACAGCTTAATGTGCCTTAGTTCATCTACGTGTGTTAAGACACTTTAGTTATTCATGCACAAATTTGATACCTGCTTTTGGTACAAAGCCTAAAATTGCCACTTTTAAGGTGCATTAAGGGCATGCACTTGTTGACGTGTGCCCTTAATGAACCTTAAAAATGACTGATGTGCCTTAAATTGGCATGTGTAGGTGCGCCTATAGACTGGTTTAAAAATGGTGGAACCTGGTCTAAGATTTGCTCCTCCCTCCCACCTAAATCTAAACTACCAATCTAAACTACGCTGCTTACAGAAAACCATCTGACTTAGATCAATTCCACCTCAGGCTTTTTGAATGTCTGTACCTAGCCTTAGAGTGGAAGAGGAGAAAAACTCACTGCCCTTGACCTGGATTGCAGCTTGGACTACACAGACTAGAGCTGCAGTTTCTCGGATAGTCACTCTGAGCCACAGGCTGACACATAGCCTGGGGCAGATGGAACCTTTGGAAAATTTAGCTGATAAATTCTAAAAAATGTCTCTACTGAATGTGTCCAAACCGTTTTTTCAGAGTTATAACTTCACCGTATCTGAGCATGTTTTTTACAGGGTCAGCACACAGAACCTCTGAGACAAAAAGTCCTCTTTTCTGACAAATTAAAGTCCCTCCATCAAAGCACAATTACAATTTTTTTTAAGAAAAGGTCACTAGAATTTGTCCTTATGGTAAAGAAACATATCTCCCCTGCTTAAGTTTTCACCAAGTGTGTAAGGAAAAGCTTGGTCTGCACAATGCAGTTTGGTTTAATGAACAGGACACTGACTGGTGTCAAGCAACAATGGTACCATTCTTAATTCTGCCACCAACCTAACATGTGACCTTAGGAAAATCACTGCCCTTTTCTGTGCCTCTCTTTTCCTTCACACCCTTTTTCTGTCTTGTCTACTCAGACTGCTGTCTCCTGAGGAGAATGGCTGAGACAGAGACTTACAATGCATGTGTTCAATGCTTAAGACAGTGGGGCACTGATCTCATTTGGGGCCTCCAGGCACTAACGACAATGATGCAATGAAATGATTTGAGCATGAAATGGAAGGCGCTCTCTCCAACACTATCCTGAAAAATAACAGAACGGAAAGGAATTAATTCCAAGTCGCATTGATTGAAATTGACTGACCTGTCAAAGGGCCAATGAAGTGAGAAGAACAGTTAGTACCATTTGTATTTTAAGCTCATGTTTTGTATTCCATGAGCCATATTGAGCAGCATGCATCTTCTACCTTTGTAAGCACAGAAGGAAGTCCATCCCAAAGCAGAGTTTGAAACACTACTAATTATTGTTCTTCAGAGCTCCCACAGTGTGCTGACTAACACCCTCCCCATCACAAAGCTTTCACAGTCTAATAGTATATGTGATGTGACAGGTAAAAGCTGCAAACAATAGCTGAAGAAACAGAAGTACAGGCAAACAAAAGTCCCCAAAATAGGACCGTGTGGTTAGGTAGCTATTACATAAACATCTTATGCCACAATCTATTCTACAATATGTAAAAAACCTCCTTCCACACAACCCATCAAAATCCCTTTGCAGATAAAGTCACCCCTCACCCACACCAAATCTTCTGTCTCTGTCCAATGCATGGCCTTCCCACCCCACAGCCTCCCACACCATAGACCCTTCGCCATCTAACCATGCTGTCTCCACACAACTTTACACCCCAGGCTAGTTCTCCTGCTAGTCCTCCATACCTGCTAATGATCCAGTTTCCTTTAGCTTAACTTTGCATCCACTTTTCATGAGACGTTTTCAGGCCCGTGGTCAGGTTTCTTCCTGGGTCTTCCCCATGGAAGTAGATGGCAGGAGGGAGGACCCTGCTATACTTGCTCAGTAAAAAGGCTCTGGAGCCTAGTAATCTAATCTAGCATTCTTGCAGAAAGGTCCTCCCCCTCCTTTTATAAGCAAGAGTGCCAGCTGGCTTGTAGCGGTCATCTCTGGTGCCCTTTTGGCCTGGAAAAGCTATGATGAAAGGATTCCAGGTTTATGATATCTCATAATAAGGCTCAGCTTTTACATTTGGTGGCTTTGGACCAGGAGACACGAGAGGATTTCACGCATGGTGACATTTCTCAAATTCATCCAGCCAGCAAAGAAAATGCCTCCACCCTCCTCATACTGTGAAGGGCTTGGTCCAGTGCCATGGAGGGGGGGTGTGCAGATATTCTCTCTCTCTTCCTAGGTAGAGCTTACACAACATGAATGAAATGAAATGAAAGGTATCTTTCTGCTCTTCAGTGTGGCTTCCGGGGTTACATACCTGAGGGAACACACCGAGCAGCTGGACTATCTGAGGAGGTGAAACAAGTTTGCTTTTTTGTTTGCTCTCAAGGCGTTCCCCTCTATTGTTATTTCAGGCAGAAAGGGAAGTCTCCTTGCCATTCATACAGGTGCAAAAGGGGAGGGGCTCAGGCCATTTTTACTTCCCTGGGAGCACACACACTCCTGTCTTTCTTCTCTGCAGTGAGCACCTCATTCCTCTTTTCCCTTCTATTATTGGAGGGTGCTGAAATTCTCCTCACGCTCTTCATCTTTCCTTGGTCTCTTCTTACCTTCCCCCCTCGGTCTCTGGGATCACTGAAGCCTTCTCTGCCGCAGGAGGGGCAGAGCTATGCCTTACACGTACCAGGATTCGAGACCCCAGGCTCCCCAGCTGCCCCAGACTGCACGGGCCACACACTCCTCTGGCAAGACATATGAGGAGCTGAAGCACAAGTGCCAGCAGGAGGGAATCCTGTTTGAGGACTGTGACTTCCCAGCCACTGACTCCTCTCTTTTCTTCAGTGAGAGGCCATCTATCCCCTTTGTGTGGAAAAGGCCCGGGGTGAGTATGGCACAGTCCAGAGGCTATTACTGCTCTTACTGGGCACCATGTATTTATTTTTCTCTCTTTGGCCTGTGACAAGACACCTGAATGCCTTTAATAGAGAATCAAATCTAACATAAAGATACAATAGCTGAGAGGAAGAGCACCAGAGCTTCAGAGATGAAATATGTGGGGGGAAATCCTGGTTCTGCCCAAGTCAGTGGGAGTCTTGCAGTTGACTTCACTGGAGCCAGATATGTTTGTACATAGTCTCTGCCCCCAAAGAGTTTTCAGTATGAATCAGGATCTGGTCATCTGGAATGAGAAAATGACTCTTAACAAGTGTAGAGAGAGATAGAGATTTGTGTATAGATCACTAGGTAGCATATAGGTGAATATTATATATATATCTCTGCAAAATTCATGTGAATACTTCATGTGTTTTGTTCTGATCTTGTTTTTACTACATTGTGGTCAATAGTGTCACCCCTGATTTACACCTAAGTATGCAAGAGAGAAATCAGACCAGAATTTTTTATATTTGTAAGCACAATATTGTCCATGCAAGCAAGGACCGAGGAAGCCTCTATCCAGAGCCGTATCACATTGTTGGCTTCACTCTGTTGGCACTACTCCAAGGCTTAAACACTTACATTACTGCTGGCAGGACTGGTGCCTGGCAGGAATGGTAAAGGGGAAAGTGAGTAAGAGTAATAATGTGCTAGCTCATGCTGGCTAGCCCTGGCAACGAGAGCAGTAAAGATACTACAGTGCAGGTTTAGCATGTGCTAACAGCCATGAGACATGGTTTTAGGCAGTGATTTCTGCCATATTAAAATATGTGCTTATGTGAAGAAGAGTGCAGCAGGCATAACAACTAACAGGAAAGAATAAGAAGGTATAAATGAAAGGAGCTTACCCCCTATCTTTCTCTGACCCTTAAGTATGTTTCTCCCCAGTGGAAGACAGTTAAGTTCCCATAATGTAGCTTCCACTCACCACTGGATAAAAATGTACATGGGCAGTTCCTGAGGACCAGCTGACAGGCAATGAAACCCTGCTCCCCCTTTTACTCTCCGGTAAGTCATTCTTGTGTCCACACCCTCTGTTTGGTTTTCATTGCCTATCAGTTAGTGGGAGTAGAGGAAGCTTAGTGTCAAGAAGGAGTCTATATTCATGGTGCTTTACTTGGTGCTTATCTTACACTGTGTTTCATGCCATCTCTGAAATTGTCCTTGAATTTTTTTGATCGGGAAGAAATAATGACCTCCTTGCCAGATGATACCAGCTTTTACACATGCACAGAGAAATAGCTTTATCTTGAAAAATTATTATAGAAATGAACCTTTTAATTGTGTGTGCGTGTGTGTGTGTGTGTGAGAGAGAGAGAGATACAGGTGTACGTGTGTACATAGCATGGGCCAGACCATTACTTGGTATAGGCCTTTATAAATCTCACTGAAGGTACTAGGGTTACACCAGCTGAGGATTACAAAATCTTAGAATCATAAGAAGTAAAATTTGAAGGGACTTCAATCTAGGTCAATACAGCAGTGAAATGCCAACTCATGAAAGTCCCCATCCCATATAGGGAGAGGCACTCTCTCCTTTCATACTTACCCTCTCCTGTTTGAACAGAGCAAACCTGGGAACATGATGAAGCCACTCCCTGAGTTGTATTTCCCCCCTACCCAGTGACTACACTCAAGCACTCAGAGGATATGTCAATTTAGGGCTGGTCTATAGAGGGGAATTTACCAGAAGAGCTATTCTAATCCACTTGTCTGTGTAGACAAGTCCATCTGATGAGGCAAGCTGTCTCCTATGAAAGCTTATGCATCTCTGAACCAGTTAGACTCTAAGGTTATGTCCACATGAGTGGGAATGTGTGTTTCCCTGGGAACAAGTAGCCATGGCACAAAGTGTGCCACAGCTACTTGTCCCTGGAGAATGCCTGTGCCATGAACACTCTGGTGTGTGGCAGGTTACCCCAGGTGGGGTAGAGGAGCCTGGGGCCAACAATTGTGCTGGAGCATGACTGTGGCTGGCCAGCCACTGGTTTTGGGTGGCACACACTGCTGCCACATGTGCCACCCCACTTTTTTTCAGCTTGGGTTTTTTTGACCCTGGGATTTTCAACCCCCCACCACATGCTGCAAGGTAGCAGTGCAAGGAATGTCTTCATGTGTGGTGTATGGCACCGCAGACAGGTCACCTATCTGTGGCACCACATACCGCACATCCGGGCTTGTCTGAACATGGCCTAAGATGCCGATCTGGTCTGCCTTACACAATTAGTAAAAGTGGGTGAAAATGAGATTCAATTCTATTCTCATTTTCCTGTGGTGAGAGACAGTCCTTCTCCTCCATAACTAACAGTTTGAATAGACAAGACAGGCAAAGGGAGTGAGAGAAAGGAGAGGTATGGAAAAGGGAAGGGATTTCCCCAAGGTCAGTGGCAGAATCAAGAATGGCGCCACAATCACTTGACACCCTGTTCAATGCTGACACTACTGTAAGGTATTATCACATCAATGTTATTGTTTTGCAACACACACTGAGAAATCCAGTATCTTAATGTTACTTTGTACCTTCTAGGATGTTTTTTAGCCTTTTTTCTTTTTGCTTCACCTATGGTAAATTTAAAATAGTTTCCCTTCTCTCAACTTTGGGAGAAGAGTTACCTAACAAGTCAGTTTGCAGAACTTATTTTCGTGGGGAAGGAGTAGTAATTATTGGATATTGTATAGAAATCATATCATTGAAGGCACTGCTCTGCCATTCACTTGTGTTTGTATTCCATTAGTAAGAAGCATGAATCTGTGGCTTTAAAGTATATAAAAAACCAGGTTCAGTACAGATTCAGTACCTCAAGATACCTAAGTGAATGAACTGAAGGTTTTTTGCATAAACCCAGATAACGGTGATACTCAACCAGGGTGCTGTGGTACCCTGGGGTGCTTTTAGATTCTTTCAAGGGTATCAAGGAGTGCCACAGTGTTAGCACTGCTATGTAAAGAAATATCATTCACAAGATAAACCCAGAAATTTAAAATAGGAATCTGTAGTGTTCAAAGCATTCTGACCTGTCTTTCTGAGTGTTTTGCAACAGAAGTGTTGCTCTATTATTTTTCTGTAGTCAAAAAAAAAAAAATGAAAACCAGGTTTGAGGGATCCTCGAATCTAATGAGGGGTGCCCTAAGTCTAAACAGGTTGAAAACTACGTACCAAAAGCCTCAGTTGGTTGTAATATGACCTAGATTTCTAGCTGCCTTCACTTAATACACTAACCATTTGTAGCTGTATTGAATGCATGCAGCTTGACTAGAGATCTATAGGGAATTTGTAGGGCCTGATTTTCTTTTTGCATATTTTGATGTAAATTAATACTAGCTACTCTGAAATCAGTGACAATACACTAGAGTTATGTTGATGTTAGGAGAGAAATTGGCTTATACGTTCTCACTCTGTTCCACCCCAGGAGGCACTTGGTATTGTAAAAACCCTGAAAGGGATTCTTCAGGGATAGTCTCTACTTCTGATTCCAAAATATACAGAATGCAAAGGTGGTCTTGCAATCTTTCCACAGACTGAAAGATGTAAGATAGGCTTTAAAAAGGCAAATCCTTTTTTCTATTACAGAAGGCAGACAACTGAAGGCAAATACCCAAGTTCTGTAACCATGTAACCATGTAAACTAAACAGATTTTGAACACTGAACAGCCTAATTCACCTAGAGCCATAATAGCAATGCCTTATGGGCTTAACGCAAATTTTTTGAAGTCAACAAAAGACTGCTATTAATCTCATTGGGCTCTGAATCAGGCCCATAAATACTTGTAATTCCACACAAAGTACTCACTATTAAACCACCAGCCTGGATTGAGAGAATGCATTTTTCAAGCCCAAGCAGCAAGACAAAGTGGCTCAATACCTAGTCCACTGGTATCTCTTCCATATTATAGCTGCTACTGAGTTGAGAGAACCAGGACCTCACAGCAATTAATTTAAACTTTGCTTCTGTTCCTCAGGCACCTAATCTATCCCTTACTTCCAGCATATACCACCTCAGAATTGTACCACAGAATAAAAGTATGCTTTATGATGTGAACTCATACTTTCTCTCCTTTTATAGGTCATGAACTGTTCCTAGTTAGGTTTGTATATAGACTGTTGTGCAGCAGTTGTTGAACAGGTAGTCAGATTTACAGTCAAGTTCAGCATTGTTGATGTGGAGAGGTATAAAGTTCACAATCCTCTGTCATCTCATATCGCTACACCCTAGAAAGGAATTCTCCACTGACAAGGCATATGGCATCTTCCCTTCCATTTTTCAGGTGTCTGACAATTGGATACATTTAGCTGTCCCTAGGACTCTGCAGCACTTTGCTGATGGAAATCTCTGGGAGCTGTCACATCAGTGGGTTTTTGGCTGCCCTGGTTGTTATCCCCTTTTCAAACAATACCACTTTTGGGGGATTGTCCTGAGCCCTTCTGCAAATGCCCATGTCTGTTTGTGAATGAAGCTGGTATTCTGAACCTCTGCAATATGTTTCTTACTTACAGTTTCCCCCAACCTTAAAACTGGCTGTGATCAAGGCACTCTTAGATGGCTCCCAGATGCTTCTGCGTATAAAATGGTGATGAATGTAACACTAAGATATGGGTAGTATTCTTTCTAATCCAAATAAGAGCATTTGCAAAGTCAAGCTCCTGAAGTTTGAATGGCACCATGCAGAATCAAGGTGGTGGAGGAGTCTTGCCATGCAGTGCTCATGCTGTGTTGGATTGATAATCCTGGAAACTAAAGTCTTCTGTTTTATAAAAGGCTAAAGTAGCAGCATAATACTCTTTATCCTCCCTAACTTGGAAAGGCCTGTAATACATCTTTTGTTGTCAGTGCAGTCCTTGGGGCCTGATTCTTTGCTGAGTTTATACCAGCACCACTGACAGGTGGTGCTGGTATAAACTCAGGGACACTGCTTTGTTGTAAGTGAAAAGAGAATTGGGCTCTTGGACCCTAGTGAAACTGGCCACCATGGTGCTCATTAAGATGCATAGACAGTGCTCTCAGAGATGGATTCAGACCGCTTGAGAGCCCTCCAATCAATCAGCTGTCAATAATGTCAGTTATTAATGTTCCAGCCCAGAATCAAACTAATGACCTGGCTGTGAAGCTAATAACCAGAGCTGTCAAGTAGAGTGGAACTGTATTATTTAAAAATAGAATATGGAGTATAATTTGTAAAACTTGCAAATGACAGCTGTGCCGTCACTCAGAGCTGTGGAGATGTCCTCCCTCCGGGTGTGCACACAAAATATGATGGGAACTCTGCACAACTGATCCCTAGGGAGTGAAGGTTATTGAGCCAAGGGCACACACTTTTGAGTACCTGAGCACTGGCTAAGTGATGTGTTGGATTTGTTTTCCTGGTAACTGCTGTACACTGCACTTGCTGTAAAACATAGGTTCTCTGTAAGCAGCATTCATGTTATTGAAATCCCTATAGTTTTGTACAACAATTTTATATTTTTAAGGGCAATGAATTGCTTCTGCTATCATTTACTTACAGCTCAGATGCAGCAAAGTGTATTTAACAAGCAGGTGGTTCAGGTAACATATGGTCCACTTTGACTTACCTTTGCTTGCTTTACCTCTGACACACCAAACTCCCTATTTAATGCTACCTCCCACAAATGCACTTAGCGTGAAGGAATGTGTCCAGATCACCACATTTTGATCACTTCCTTTGAAACCAGAAAACATGCTAAAAATAGGTCAGCCTCTTTGCTACCTACAGAAGCTTCAGCTATACAGAATTAATGTGCAAATTTCAGATTGGCATAAACACTTTATTGGTCAGTGGGCACTTCTCCTCTTGTGCCCTGAGTAAGGGTATGCTCTTTTGACCTGCTCATATTTATTTACTTCAGCAGGAGTAGGATTGTGCCTTTCAATTACAGTGTTGCAGTTCACTGCTGAATGCACACTGAGAGGTGCTGGGAACACTCAGTTTTCAATAAAGCAAATGGGCATTCTGCTCAGGGCGGGCACAGAATGGGCTGGAAGGTGACTTTAAACCAACTTTGAACCTCACTGTATTTCCACCTTGTCCTTCCTGCATACATTTGAGCAGCCTTGTGGTTGCTGTAACCTGTATTTAGCAGATAACAAGTCCTTTTGAGGCTGGTCCTTGAATGATTACAACTGCAACAGAGAAGCGCTATGACCACATCCTTTTCTCTACAAAATCAGCACATTCTTTATCATGGGTACTGTGAAGAGGGTCTGGCAAAGAGAC
Source organism: Crocodylus porosus (assembly GCF_001723895.1). NCBI lineage: Eukaryota > Metazoa > Chordata > Crocodylia > Crocodylidae > Crocodylus > Crocodylus porosus. The sequence continues at coordinate 102,159,968 of NW_017728943.1, forward strand.
ATTTCTGTAGCCTTATTCCACCCAAGGAAAATCTTAATGTAAGGTTATTTTAGGGTCATTTTCACGCTGTTTATGCCACCAGAGAAACATAAAAGGGAAAAGGAAAGTACAGAGATTTGGCTCTAGGGTGTTAAAAGAGGGGCATGAAGCATCCTTGAGGGACAGGACAAACAGTTTTAACTTTGAGAGTTTATCACCTTTTTCAACCACTTTGCTGTCCTCCTGGATCTGAAACATTGAACAAAATGTGTGCAGGCAACCCCCAAGGCCAATGTGCCAGGGTTGATCCAAGGATAACCAGAGCTACAACCAGTATGAGGATTGCTGGCTGATAAGTATAATGACCTGTATTCTGTTTAGACCCAAGGGGAACTTTATCGCACACCCACTGCTAAGTTATAAATGTAGTCCCAGTGTTATTCATTTCCCATATCCACTATATGCTCTTCAATTGAACCAGCTCCTAGTGGGATATTAGCAATTCAGTTCATATACAGCAAGGGCTAGCACCAAAGGAGTTAACTTCAGATCATGGCAATCACTCACAGGGGAGCTCTGGGTATGGCAAAAGTGTTCCTGTGGATAGGAAAATGAAGGGCTTGGAAGGTTATAAGCAGACAAGGTTTTTTGGGAGATGTGATATCTTTTATTTATTAAACTAAATAGTTAGAACTATTGGCAAGTTATAAGGTTTTTTATGAGCTAGTTACCAGCTTTGTCAAATATCCAGTCTATTAAAATAGGAGGATTATTATCAAGCAAGTTTAATAGGCATGAGAAAACAAAAAAACCCCTCTATTGACATTTATTTTACCAGCTTGGGATCTTGCTCATTCTTTATCCTGTCTGGAGTCAGTTTTTACATAAAATCATAGGAAATTAGGGTAGGAAGGGAAATAAGGAGGTCATCTAGTCCAACCCCCTGCTCAAAGCTGGACTATCCCCAAATAGATCACCCAACCAAGGTCTTGTCTACCTGAGTCTTAAAAACCGCTAAGGATGGAGATCCTACAGCCTCTCTGGGTAGCCTGTTCCAGTGCTTTACTCCTTGTGAAAAAGGTTTTCCTAATATCTAACCTAAACTTCCCTTGCTGCAACTTGAGACCATTGCTCCTTGTTTTGTCATCTGCCAGTCCTCAAAACATGTTATCACTTTAAATTATTTTAGAGCTTTCATTTAAGGGATATGTTTGTTTTTTTTATGTACTACTGTTAATGTATGGATTATTTTTGTTTGAAAAAGGTCCTTTCCCAGGTCCTGGTTGCTTGTCACAAAAAAAGGTACACAGGGCCATCCCTGGGGAGGAGGCCAATTGGGGCAACCACACTGGGTCCCACGGACAGTGGTGCACAGGCCCCGCTGTGGCCCTGCCAGTGCCGGCAGCTTCTGTGGGTGGTTGCCGCTCCCCTTCCCCCGGCTTCTGCGGGCAGTCGCAACCTCCCATGTTTTCTCCCCTAGCCCCCAACGCTGCCACTGCTGCTGGCTTCTGCAGGTGGTTGCCACCCTCAGCCCTGCACAGGCTGATATGCCCTGGCCCCCCCGCACCCTTTGGGATGCCTCTGAATGTACATAATGATGTGCAAATTCAGCAATTTGTCACTTTTCTTATCTCTACATATTAAAATAACTTCTCCACCCAAATAATATACATCCCACTTTCTTAGAGAAGCCTAACACATGCAGTAAAAGCTGGCAGAACAGTCTCTTTGCAACATATTCTGACACTCAAAACCATCAGGCTGTTTAGCTTGTTTTTCGATATTGCCAGGTTCCATTGTCCTACTTGGACTTTGACTAACTTCGTTTAGCTAGAAAAGAAATTAGAAGCTCTCTGAGAGTACAATATTCTTATTGTCTTTAAATAAAATAAATACATCAAAAGCCACCCATTTTCTATCCACACAACTGAAGCAGTTGAGATATTGAAACTGAATCTTCTATTATTTTACCCCTATTTAATTTCTGCCTTTTGCAAATGCACTGGTAAGAGGTTTCTTTCTCTTAGTCTTAACTGGATTAGTTTGGACCAAATTAGACAACCAGCTCTGCAATGGGATTTAAGGGCTGACTGATTAAATGCATATGGATCCCTTCAATATAGCAGAGGAGGCAGCCTTTCCTAGTTTATTCAATTCATTTCAATTCAATTTAGTTAGACTTTTCTGGCATAGCAAGTTACCCAAATGCAAGAGAAAACAGACCCCTTACTTATTTATTTGTCAGCGATAATGACAGCCTATCTAGGTTTATGTGTTGTGATTTCTATAGGGTTGCATATCTTGACTGATGCCTTGACTGACGCCTTGGCTATATCAAGACGGTACCAACAAGGTATCCTCCTGATTACATGAAGCACCTCCTGTGTTATCATGCAAGGCAAGATGATTTTCTGAATTAAAACGAAAGCAGGGATGGATCATGAAGTCTATGTGGGAATAATTTCTTGGTTTTATTTCTTTATCTGAAGCCCACAGGAGTCAATAAGGGCATGTCATTATGGCACAAGGCAGCACTGCACAGAGATATTCTAAGATAGTTCTTGGACTGGAAGCAGAATAGCTGCATTAGTGTATATTCCTCCTGTGCCCAGGCTAATAAGCTCTGCTTCTCTTTTCTTTGCAGAGCTAATTAGGCTAGGCACTGTGCCATGCTAATGCAAGTGTCCTGCTTCTTGTTTCTGGCCTTGTGTTGAATGGACTTACTCATTATAATCTTCCCTTTAGTTTGAATGAGCTTTGAAATAGGCCGTTTCTCTGTTACATTTGATTTTAACAGCTCTACACAGCCTTTGAGAAAGCCAGTTACAGACAGTTCCTCTTGTGGCAATTGCTTCTGGTGATCCTGAACAAATACTGGCTGGTTCTGCTTGCATTTCTCTTCATCCCCGGTAGGAGCAAGGACCAGGATACAGGGCTATCTATCTCCTAGTGCAAAGCTGAAACTGCAGAGCTATGCCTTAGGTGTGCCAAAGACTTGATAAGTGAAGAAGGGTGGTCCAGTGATTAGATGACTAGCTTGGGGGTCTGGAAATACAGATTCAAATCCAGGTTCCACCAGAAACTCACTGCTTGATCTTGGGCAAGTCCTTGTGTGCCTCAATTTCCCCACCTGAAAAATGGAGGTACTTGCACTTCCCTGCAGCAGGATCAATACCTCCAAGATTATGGTGCACTCTGATATTCTGAGTGGTCATATAAATACCTAACATTTCTACCCAGGTTTCAAGATCAATGAGCCAGTAGATGCCCCTCATAATTCCATTCAGAAAGAAATAAATTCCATAGACAAATATCAGCAAAAGAATCAATGTACTCTTTTAAATGGCAATTTATGTTCAAGGGGGAAAAATCCCTGGCAAATTCATTGGGTTACAAACAGTTTCTTGTACAGCAAAGAACGTCTGCGATATGTCAATTGAATATAAAACAATTCGAGAAATACTTGTCCAAACTGTCTTCATTCTACAATGGCCATATATTCTCAGTGGTTCTTAAGCTTTGAGCCCACAAGGGTGTGGAGTAGCATACCTGCTGCTACTCCCAGTTAAAACTAACATTGCTCAGTAAAACAAACAAAGGTTGGGGTCAGCCGTTTTTTTTTTTTTCCAGAGGAGATGTGTTTATGGCTGCAGGCCACTGTCTGTGATAGGCATACTCCGCAGGTAAGCAAAGAATTTCATCCATCAAGACTGCCAGCCAAATTTCTTTGATAAATACCAAAGTAACTGGAAAAAAGACAAATGATCCTATCACTGCTGATACACTCTAATGGTTCAACATAGCACTTCATAATAGCTGTACTCTCCTTGTGGTTCCCAAGGTATACAGTGATGTACTTTACATACCGTGTGACAGGTCCAGTACCTAAATGTTGCAATGTTTTTGCAGGCATCTGTTAAATTATTTCACTCATTCTTTTACTCTCCCAGGACATTGTTAATGACCCACAGTTTATAACTGGAGGAGCTACAAGAACTGACATTTGCCAAGGGGATCTTGGTGAGTGTTTATCTTTTACCCCTACACTAAGATCTGTGATGCCAAAACATCCTAGTCTCTGGTGGGGAGGACTAGGACTTGTGAAATAATGCCACTCAAGCAGCACTCTCAACTATTGCCTTTGAGGTGAGCAGGAGGCTCAAGAATAGCTACCAGCAGCACAGCAGGTAGCACTGCACTGGGTGCCACTGCTGCCTAGAGCACAAAGCTGCCCTTTTACAGCTCTGTGGTTGCCCCTTCTTTCCTGAGTTAATGGAACTAGTGAAACTAGAAGTAATACACATGCTCTCATTCTAACTTCAGACCCATTTCTAGTTGCCTGGATAAAGGTATCACATTCTTTCCTTCCAATTAAAAAGGAACTTGAATAGGCTAAGATAATGGTTTTCAAATTAGGGTGTACAACTCTGAGTAAGGTTGCAGGTAATAGCAGGAGCCCCTCATTGTCTCCTAATTACATTGCAATTAATAGGGAGTGGGATTTAGCACACTTTCGCACCTCAACAGCAGCTGTCCCTCTCTCTCCAATTACCCTAAGGTAAACGAAAACTAAAGCAGGTCAGTTTAACCCTGTTTAATTCATGGGTTAACCATCCTAGTTTAATTCTCATTGACCGCGTTTACATGAGACAATGACTGTGCGGTTGTTACTGCACAGTCATTTAGTACTTACATACATGAGTACTAAATGACTGCATCGCTGAATGGCTTTTAGGTGATGCTGATTGCGCAGTAGCTCATTACCACTGCTCAATAGCATCACGTCACACTTCATGCCACACAGCGCTACTGTGCGCTAGTAACAAGCTACTCCACAGTCGGCATCTCATGTAGCCGCAGCCACTGTGGGGTAAGAGCAGGCAGAAAAAGTTACCACGGAGGAACTGGGGTGTGTTAAGTCCTGCAATAAACATGGGGCAGGGCACATGAAAGTGTATGTACAGGCTCAAGGGAAAACATCCATATTAAGCGAGGTCATCACAAGATTAAGTTTTGGAACTTCTGGGTAGGGCAAAGTGAGAATACCCTGTTGCTACCCCTTTGGAGATGTATGGGATCCCTAGGTTCCTCAGGTCAGATCTGCTCTGTGTCCTGTAAGCACATAGTAGTCTGCAGGAGTTTGGATTCTGGGCTATATTTATTGTCTCTCTTGACAATATGGGGCAAACACCGTGTCAAGGGGTTACCCAGACATACGTGGTATTTGCGTCCTATAATAGGAAGGTCTGGCCCTTTAAGAGAAAGCAGTTAGCCCTACTGTGGAAGCCCAGCCGTGAGTAGTTAGCTGGTGAGGAAGTATCCCACAAGCAGTTGAAAACCCTGAGGAGCAACAGCAGAGCAAGGGAATGCATCACTTTGCAGGCAAGAGGCAAAATAGACCCAAGATAAGATCGCTACCAGAAAGGGCCATGCTAAACTAAGGGACTCTCTTACCACCTGGAGAAGGGATTGAAAGGTTTGTTTGTTGGTCCAAGGGCTGTTTGTATTCAGAGGATTAGCTAAGGAGCTCCCAGGGGGAGCAAAGCCAGCCTGCAAGGCAGCTGGCACACAAACCTGCTTATAGTTCCCAACATGTGTTTTGATGTATTGATTAGCACACTAATACCACGTGCTACGCTGTCACAACATAGCTACACTGTCTTGGAGGACCACATGCTTACAGACTATAGTAGAAGAGGACAAAGTCTCTGGAAAGCAGTTACCATGGTAGAAAGAGGATGTCTTAAGGAAGACAAAGGTTATTTGCATGGGCACATGGTATTTACAGGACTAACTTCCATAATGCCGTTATCTTCTAAATCACCTTGCTCCACACAGTGGGTGCCTGGAATTGAATGGAATTATAGTTCAAAAGGACCTCAACTATAATCCTACAGAACTGAAAAGGGTATGTCCTTGTACAACACTATAGGATGGACCTAAAACTTAAGAAAGTTTAAGAAAGATAATTTTCTATTGTATTCGGTAGGGCTTTACAGTAATTTCTGCACAGCCCTGTTACATTACCATAGAAAGTTATTTGTTTAATTCTATTCAGATTGTGTAAGACTTTCCATCAGAGGAATTCTGGAGGTCATGTGGCATCCCATCAGTCTCTGACAAAATAGCTTACAGGAATCGTACAGTGTAGTGGCTGTCTTGTAAGGGACACTCACTTACTTAAGTAAGAGGCACTCACTGCTCTGTTCACTCAGTGCAAACAACATAGAAGCTGTGTCAGGCTTTTTGAAATGTGGTTGATTCATTCTTCAGAACTACCATTTCCCTTCCCTGAATCACTACCACAAAGCAAAGGTCTTGATTTTTTTCTGAGGAAAAGGAATTCACAGGATGTTCTCAAATTTTGGTCCTGCTAAAGTGAAGAGAAATTTTGCGCTGGATTTCCTGAGGATGAGAGTTTGCTCAGCTTCTATAAAACTTCCTAGAGAACAGCAAATGTAGTGGTTCTGCACTACATCTTGCCTGGCTAGTACCAGCTAACTCATCCTCTCTTTGAGTTTTTAAGTTAAGTAAGTTATTGATGTACCCCTAACTGATAGACAACCAGCCAGCATACTGCTAATCATAGCTGTAACTCTTATCAAGTGTCTCATGTGAAACCAACATAGAATCAGCAAATGAAGCTTTAGTACCTTTCTTTTTCTGAACTTTTAGAATAATGGGCCTAAGCCAATTAAAATCATTTTAAATTCAAATAACTTGAGTAGAAAAAACCCAAAACTTAGCCCATTGAGAAAAACAGCTGACAGTTGTATTCCTAATCGGTTCTGGAGAAGTTTACATGCCATGGGAAATACAAAAATCACAAGCTAATGAAATCAACTTGAATCAACATGTGTTAATTCTTAATGAATACTTTATGAAATATGGATCACATAATGCAAATAGGGCAAGACTCTGATCTCAGTTACAATTTTTTAAATCTAGAAAAACTCCATTGACTTCAAGCATAATAGTTTAACAGGGAACAGACTCATGGAGGCTATGACAAGACTGCTACAGAATGTCCGCCCTATATATTTTGTGCATTTTCCCAACACATTATGGATCATCTATGCTTTGCTCTTTTCATTTTGCAGGTGACTGCTGGCTATTGGCAGCCATAGCTTCACTTACTCTGAATGACAAAACCTTAGCCAGAGTTGTACCTCAGGATCAAAATTTTGGACCTGGTTATGCTGGAATATTTCACTTTCAGGTAAGATAAGTACACAACACAGAATTCAAACCCATCAAGGGCCTGGGAAGCTAAATGTCCCAGTCTGTTTTGGAGTCGGGCTTTCAATTTACAGTTGAGGAGAGTGACTGGGATGTTCTAAATAGTCCTTACTAAATGCACTGTACTGTGCCGTCTGGATAAGAAAACCAGGAAAAATGTTACCGTCATACCTGTTTCCCTATTTTAAAGGGAAATACAGTGGTAGAAATCAAGGCATTAGCCTAGGAAGATCTGAATATTCACAGTCAGATTCAACTCTCAATTACATGTATTCAGCTCCACCAGAAGGAAATCAGAAGGGATGCTTAGGTGTGACCAAGAGAATCATTTGACTCAACAGGATATGTGTATATGTTTAAAATGATTTGAGCCACATGATGCTCTATATCTAATTCACATCAAGAAATACAGACACAACTCTCTCAGGGTATTTGATTAGTTCAGATTCCAATTCCTTCTAAATTGTCCAATACAGTGTAATAGAATTAAAGTGGTAATTTGTATAAAATTGTTAAACAAGCATACAGACTTAAATAAATACTCAGTGCTCCAATACCACAGTTCTAAGCATGGTGTTAGAACACAAATAGAATACAATAAATCTCTATTACAGAATTTTGTGGGTTAGAAATTCCATAGAAAGAATACTGTTCTATACTTAATATTGTAGCTTTTCAGAATAATTTAGGGAAGCTGAGTAACTTTCCATTAAACGCTGTAGAAATCTATAGGATTTGTTCATACAGAGATAAATTATGGTGGACAGAAAATTCCTCTCTGCCATGAACTTGGCTTGTTACTTATTCCATATTCTGGTGCCCTTGGTTCATAATATGCATGTAACCAGGCAGCTCCACACCCAAGGCAGCCACATTATGCCCAATGCAGTGCTGGCTGCTGAGGTGTTGATCAGAGCAGTGCAATCAGCTGTTGCTGAGGTTGCAGCTCTTTCTGTACCCTCCACTCCCCAGAGTGGCATCTGGGGCTGCTACCCTGGTCTCTCCCTCCTCCTATTTACTCTACTTTCCTCTCATTTAAATTCAGCACTGTTTAAATAATTTACTACTGTTTATAACACTACAGTTTAGATGAAATAGCCAGGTATCATTTCTAGAAAAGCAGTGAAGTTCAAGGTAGGTCACCTTGTCTCAGTCCAGGTGTCTGTGTGTCACATTTAGTAAAAAAAAATCCTACTTTTTACTTTATTGAGAAGAGAAGTTGAAGGTGTTTTGGGAGACAAGAGAAACTTGCTGCTTATTTTTGTTGAATTTAATCTGGCTCACAGAGTGCCATGTTTATAGTCCTATAACAGAGGCTATGCTGCCATTGTTTCCCTTGCCCTCTGTACATGATGCCCTCCACCAGGCCTCCCTTTCCTTAAGAAGGTGCTCAAGAAGCAGTATAGACATATCTAGTTAATCACCCCTAAAAGTTACTGAGATAGTTCAGAATCATGTTAGAGCAATAACTAGAGAGCGTCATTAGCCCTATCCAATACTATAAATTATTCAATGATCCTCTCTCTGTCCCTTCTAAACAGTTTTGGCAACACAATGAGTGGCTGGATATCATTATCGATGATCGATTACCGACTTTCAAGGGTCGCTTGGTTTTCCTGCACTCAGCTGAACACAATGAATTTTGGAGTGCTTTACTGGAGAAGGCCTATGCCAAGTAAGTGCTGGGAGTCATGTGGTACAGGCACTGTTCTCACTTTTCAAATACCCCCTTCTGTTTGTTTTTTCCTTTTGCCTTAGCTCTGACCTGAAGGTATGAAATTAACCTCCAGCTTCCAGTAAATTAATGGAAAGACTCCAATTGGCTACAATGGGAGCTGGATGGAGTCCTAAAACATGTTCTTTGTTCCTCTGCTGGGAATGGTAATAATACTAACTGCTATGGATAAAACCTGGAATGTGACTAGAATTTGGCTTGGTACTCAGCAGACCAGTGATCAACTATGATAGGGTCAAGACAGCATAGTCCCTGCTAACCTAGTCCAGATCTGAACGAGTAATGAACCAGTGGTTCAAGAATGTCTAGGGGAAGGGGCGAATGACCCCCGTATTAACAACTGCTCTGATTTAACTTGTGTTACTGCTGATTTATGCCCACACGAGTCAGAAGACAGACAGGCTCAGCACATCATGTAAAAGTGTTTAAAGCATGTCTCACAGTTAAGGTGTATTTTTTCAGACTGAATGGCAGTTATGAAGCCCTGAAAGGAGGCAGTGCAATAGAAGCCATGGAAGATTTCACTGGAGGAGTTGGAGAAATGTATGAAGTTAGAAAAGCCCCTGACAATTTCCATGACATTTTAGAGAAAGCACTTAAGAAAGGTTCCATGGTGGGCTGCTCCATTGATGTAAGTAAGACGCTGGAGTCGGTTTGAATTTAGTTTCATTTTATGTATGTGTGATTTTTGTTTCAAAGTAAAGATGTTTTAAAGAAACACAGATGAAATGGATGGCAAATAAATAAGACACAACTTTATAAAAAGTAGCTATAATCTAATATATAGGTAAAACCCTTTTGGTCATTAGACAAGCTGATCAGAGAAAGAAAGTCATCAAACATCAACTTGGGATGTCCAGTTTGTGTGTGAACTGTATTTCCTGCCCCATTCTCCTGACCTGGGTTTGGGTTAAAGCTATTCACAGCCCTGTCACATGGAAGGGGGCCAGTAACTACTGGCCTCAGCGGTCACTACTAAGGTATTTTAGGCTGCAACCCTCTAGTGACCCCTCTGGGGGCTTAGGAGGCTTTGCAAGTTAGTTCATAAATTAATTTTCCTGCTCATGAAAGATACCAGATTTACAACTCTGAAGCCTGTAGTGCTCTACTGGAGTATATGGGCAGCAGCTGTGTAAGGCAATGCTCTGCTGATGTGTCTGGTATCTGCCAAGTGGACCCATTTCTAGGGATGGGAGAAGATGGCTCACTCAGAAGTTTCAGTCAGTCCCCAGCGTGTCCAAAGGGAAAGTTCTGGGATGATTTTGCTGAGGGCTGTGCAATGAGTTGATTTTATTGGTTTAACAACCAGACTGAAAACCAAAACCAAAGTGATTTGGATTAACTTGACAAAATTGTTTTGCAGGTTTCTTTACAAAATACAAAAGCTGAAAAATGGTGGTTTGGGAGCAAAGGAAATGGTTCATTGCCCATGATGTTTTTGCTTTTGCTTTCAGGCACCCATAATAAAAGTAAAGGGAGTGAAGAACTAAATTCACTAAGTCTGAGAATGGAGAGGACTACATGGGGGTTCCCTTTCTATCCAGTCATTATGCCATTCATCTGGATACGGGAGACTTAAACCATTCTCTCCCTGATTCAAAGCAGAAATTTGAGGCAGGGTCTCCCAGGTCTCAAAAGAGACCTTAATTACTGGAATAGAGTTGATCCTGGGAAAGGGCTTTCACCGTCTCTCCCATGATAGGTGTTTGACTTGAGCCAGGGAGAGAGAATGATTTCTTTTCATGGCAGTTAGGCCATTCATCTGGGCGCCAAACCCTTATCCAGTAAATGTTTAAGGGCAAATGGACAAAGTAGAACAGTGTCAATCAGAAACTGAGAGCACCCAACCAAAAGTTGGCTAGGATTCTTTCTCATAAGATTTGGATTCAAATCCACTCAGGCAAAAAAGGAAACTGAACCTGAGTCTCTCATATCCTGCATGAGTCCACTAATTGCTGGACTATTGAGAAAGGTGGGGAAGAAGTTGTCTCTTCCACACTTCAATTTTTTTCCAGCCATAGCTTTTCAATACACCTGGGTGTAAATTTACAAATACTTGGGCAACAAGCAAAACCTCATATTTTTTGTGACTTTTTTGCCCCAAGAATATCATCCAGTTCTAGTTTCAATCCTTAGAAAAAGAATAAATGAAACTTTCTTGTGGAGGAAAGGACTTCCCTATAAGACAATGTCATATGTTAGTATAGCTAGTGATTTATCAGGGCCTCTAGGTATGGCAGCAGCTAAAATTTGCATTCCATTACAACTTCATTTCAAGGAAAGTCACTTAAGTCTGTTTTCATATTTCAGACTAGCAGCACTGCTGAGTCAGAAGCTCGAACCCCTTTCGGCCTTGTAAAAGGTCATGCATACTCAGTAACTGGCATTGATGAGGTATGTCCCAATTGCTCTGCATCAACTGTGTATGGTGGAATATGGGATGGTAATGAATAAAGGCAAATCTCATGTAAGACAAATGGTGGAAACCGACAGCTTAAGGGTAGTAAGTCATAAATCAGTGGTTCCTGAGCTGGGGGGGGGAGGTCTTGGGGTCATGAGCCTACTAGACATTCAGTTGCAGAAGTGAGGCTTATAACCAGAAGTGGGATCACAAGATGATGTCACCTGAAGAAAAGTCAGGAACCACTGTGACAGACTGCCTGTCCTCTGTGTGTCACATGTATGCCATTTGGCTGCAGAATTGGTGTGGCCACACAACACAAGGAGGGGACAGGATTTTGGCACAGAGTGCATCCCTGTACAACCATCCAGCTTCTTGTGCCAAAAGGGGCATGGGGGGGGGGGCAGGGAGGAGCTGGGATCCTTAATTAGCATCCTAACTTAGCTCTAACTGCAGCTTTGTTCCATGGTGGGAGAATACTTCCACTCCCTTCTCCCCATTTTGCCCTCCCATACACTTTCCCTGGTACAGTTCCCTCGTGTCCAGCTGAGTTACACAGCCTGTAAACTGGAGAAAACTGATTAACGACAGTGAGCAGCCAAGGTTTGTTGCACTATCCATAGGCTCATTGTAGTTTCAGGCCATTCAATATTTCCTTTTTTTCTAGGTGAGCTACCGGGACCAGAAGGTGGACCTCATAAGAATAAGAAACCCATGGGGGCAAGTGGAGTGGAATGGCCCCTGGAGTGACAAGTCAGTGTTTCTGTCACTAGCACTTATGTTGCAAAGAATCTGGGTTAACAAAGAAGGGCTAAGTCAATGTTATATATATAGTGCTCTGCATTTATCTTCAGCTCATGGTGTTACTTAAATATTTAAATTAAGAGTCTGCACAAGCAATAAAAAACTATTGCTTTAATCACAACGACATCTCAGTATTTTCTAGACTGCTTGGATCCCATTTAAAGGGACATTGCCAAGGTTTAGTCCCAAAATTTGGGTTTTGACAAAAATGTTATATATGCATATAATGTTACTTATAGAAACTTGTCTTACATATTATATATTACTATATAGCATATGTTATTGAATACCACATGCCTCCACATAAGGCAAGCATGTTTTTGGAAAGACAGAATGAAGAAAAAAAGTTACGGATACATAGAGCAGGGATAGAGTCTGCTCTTCAGCACACCCTCCCTCCCATTCCTGCTTAACCAAAAGCTGAACCTCTACCTGCTACTGAAGACTGGTCTCCATGGGTGAACCTACAAATTTTGAAAAGAGCTAAAAATATCCTGCAAGGCTATGAAATAGGAGAAGAAAGACTAGGAGTTGCTAATAGACAGTGTAACTGCTAGAAGAAAGGTTAGCTTGATTAGTGGCACATTAAAACAATAAAAAGGAGAAATGACTGTTAACACCTGTGGAGGGAAGAACTTTGAGCCATTAAGTCAGCTGAGTCCCTCAGTTGCCTAAGTAGAAATACCACTGCTGCCTTGACCAGGAATCAATGCGGGAGCAGGAATCAAAGCAGGGTGCTTCCATTCCAAGCAGAAAATCAGCTTCCCCAGTTAAGACATGCACTCTAATTTGGGGGGCCTAATTTCTGGGGAAAAGACATGCATGAAATACAAGTAAATATCATATATTATATTAATATAAGTGTGGTCATGAATTTTGAGGAGAATTCCAATGGAAAATGCATATTTTTATATTTTAACATTCCCTTTGCAGCTTTTTCAGCATAACCATCCAAATGTTGGGCTGCTGAATGACCCTGCCATGTATAGAGACTGAGCAGACTCTCACTATGTAGCATCCCTCTACTGACATTCATTGTGTTCTGTTTCTAATGCTACCAGAGCTGCATTGTACACAGTAACTAGGCCCAGGCAAGGAGCCATGCTGCATTTAACTGTTAAAAGTAGTTACTGGGTCCCCTCTGTGCCCATGTGGTTCCTTAATATTATGTTTGTTGTGCAAAGACCAAAAGACTCAGTAGGTCCCAACAGTGAAACTTCCTAAACTGCTTTTAATATCCACAATAGGCAAAATACAAATTATTACCATTTTAGAAGGAAACTCCATAGATAGTTTAAATAAATTAAGTTTTATAAAGTTTATATATATAAACTTAATTTAATTTGTATGTATACACGGCCTGTTTCTTTTCTCCCTTCCATCACCTTACCTCCAATATCATCAACTGAGATTGTCCTTGTTTTACACTAGAGTAAATAAGAGGAGACTCAATTCTATAATTTAATCTGATTCTCACTCAACAACCTGTTTAATAATGGTGGGTTCACCTACACGTGGTTTACTGCAAATCTGAGTAACTAGCTCTGCAGTAAAGCATTACAGTCTACACATGCACTGGTATTAGGGTGCAGTCAATTAATTAACTCTGCCACGAGATAGTACTGGCAGGGACAGCATTATCTTATGGCAGAGTCATTACATGTGCTTAAACGCATGTGTAGACAGTGACAGAGGCTGACTGAGGCATGCAGGAGCCACACAGTTCTGCACTTTCAGCACTCTAATCCCCCAGCCAGCCCCTCCACCTCCCAATGCCACCACTTGGAGCCCGCAGTTGAACCCCTGTGCCCCTTGCCAGTCCAGGCTGCTCCACCTGGGCTCAAATTGCTGCTGTCCAGGTACACATGTAAGTGTTGCACCTGGGAGCAGCTGACTCTGGCTCAAACAGCTCCAGAGTTTATCATGTTGAATTAGTTGCGTGTGTACATGTACCCAGTGAAACTTAATCAGAATCAAGCACTGTTTCAAAACTATTCCAAAATGAATCCCAAATATGTATGATCTTTTGCTAAATCATCCCCAGATTAGAGAATAATTGATTGGTATAATTACTGACCTTTGCATATTTAGGAATTAGGATCAGGACAACCATCTAGCTTATTGAAATGTTTATTCAAAGTCCCATCTCTGCCAAATAGAGCTCTGATTGTGTGCACAGAAGTGCTACTACATGCCACAGTGCCAGTACACAGTCCCATAGAAGCCAACAGGGCTCTAAGTAGAAGCAGGAATCTTCATGACTATACTGACTTGCAGGGTAAAGGCTTGGGTTAGAAATCTCCTGCAAGACTTCTGCCACTCCATGCTTAGAATCAGACTGGAAATATACTACTACAACAGCAGTTCTGTAGGAAGTACCAAGGTCTTTCTGTTTCTATCCCTCCTAATACCTAATAACTTTGCTTGAGAGGGTGTAGAGGAGAGCCATGCAAATGAGCTTGAAAGAGTGCAGAGGAGAGCCACATGCATGATCAGAGGTCAGACCTTATGATGAAAGGCTGAGACCTATGGGACTCTTCAGCCTGGAAAGCGCAGGCTCAGGGGTGATCTGGTGGCCACCTATAAGTTTAACAGGCATGCTCACCAGAATCTGGGGGAACATCTGTTCATCAGAACACCCCAAGGGATGACAAGGTCAAGTGGTCACAAACTCCTCTGTGACTGTTTCAGGTTGGACATAAGGAAGAACTTCTTTACAGTCTGAGCCCCTAAGGTTTGGAGTAGAGTGCTGCCGGAGGTGGTTCAAGCACCTACATTGAACATCTTCAAATAAATGGATATTTATCTTGCAGGAATCTTATGATTCCTGCTGATTTCCTGCCCTTGGGGCAGGGGGCTGGACTTGATGATCTTCTGAGGTCCCTTCCAGCCCTAGCATCTATGAATCTATGAATTTATAATACCAGGAACAGCAGAGGTGAATGAAAATGAGAAATCTAATTAAAAACAGAACTTCAGTTATTTAAATATATCTTTTCCCTACCTTACAGAGTATAAGAGCTCTGTCTACTCCCCCTTTCTTTATTTGAAGCAGGATCTGCTACACTCAAAATTATGGCACATTATTTAATACCTGTAATAACTGAATGCTTTTTGTATGATGCCTAATTCCCATTGGTCTAATCTATTGCGCATTATCATGATTTTTGCTGGCCACATTAATGTGCAATAGAATTAGTCCAATGGGCATTAAGCATCTCATGTAGATACATCCACTGGCAACAATGATACAGGTATAAAATTAAGGTTTACAGCACAGCAGGTTACTAAAACCTTGAGGCTTATCTAGAGCTTGGATCATAGTACTTAAATGGACCTTGGTTTCTGTACTATACTTTGTCCTCAGGTTGAGCACTATTGCAAACACAGAAGTACTGGTTAATACAGTACGCAGCCACCTAGAGATATCAGGACTGATCCTGCCACCATCTAAGTCAACAGTTTTTCCAATGGCTTGAGTGAAAGCAGGAGCAAGCAAGGACCCTCAGAGGTATCTGCTGTGCCTACTGTTCAAATACAACCAATCTGAAAGAGTTATCATCTGCTAAAAGGTCCAGCTGGTATTTTTGAATGAGGGAACAGGAAATGCCATGTAGCCTTGTAAAGTTCGATTTCTCTTTTCTTGTAGTTCTTCTGAGTGGCGTTTGGTCAGCCCATCTGAGAGGAAACGCTTATGTCAGACCTCACTGGATGACGGGGAGTTCTGGTATGGTACCCTGCTTAATAACGCAGATTCTGGTGAAAAATGAAGAAAGTAAGCAAGCAAGCCATGGTGTGAACAGAAGGGTGTCTCTGAACAAGGAAATGATTGATTTAATCCATAGAGAAGGCAAGGTCAATAAACCCAGGGCATGTACATGTGTTTGAGAGACCCAATATACAATCATGTGGCTTGCTTTAAGCTGAAAAATCATAGATCAGGTCCCCACTTGTGCACATGTTCACTGGTATGAGGAGCCACTGGAAATGTGGGAACGTGATCTAAGTAAGTTGGGGTGGGGTGCAGAGTGAACAGTATTAGGGGAGGCCATTGGGTTTCATGGGTCCACAGTGAAGGAGCTTGTCTGTCTGGGATTGGGGGCATTGGAGGGCTAAAAATAGCCTGGTAAGGTTGAAGAGTTAGGAAAAGCACAGCACTGGGGCTTCAAATGTGTACATACTTTCAATTAGATCAGGCACAGGTTAGCCCAGTCTACATAGTACACTTCCTTAGGTGAACTGAGTTAGATCAGGCCAGCCATTTTTGCCCAGTCTAAACTCCCCAGCCTAACTCCACTGAGTTAGGTCAATCTAAGTGTCATGTCTGCAGATACCCCAAGATTCACATCACTTTGCATACAGATATTCTTAATAACAGAGTATATCTTTAAGTTGTTTAATATGGTTTCCTTAAGATTTTGCATTAACATATTTAGACTATGATGGGTTACACCCAGAGTGATGCCAAGACCTCACCACTCATGCAAGTTTCATTGGGACCTGGTGGTGCCCAGAACCTATCGAGATCACATTTTCTGTATGAGCTTTGTGCTGAGATAACTACTATGCTCCAGACTGACCCTATGGTATTCCTAGCACAGTCAGGACAGACTTTCATTGCACAGTAGGTTCCCTAATTCCTAAAACTGGTTCATAGGGTTTGATGTTACCAGTAGCTGTAAATGTGTATGAGCATTTGTGACTGGTACACATTTAGTTATTGATACTCAACACCTTTGGAGTAAACACCCCTTCAGAAGATATATGCAATGCAGTGGAACGATGAAGTACCATAAACTAAAATGAAAGATGAAAATAAATGAGAAAGTGAGCACAGAACCTGATGTGGAAATTGCTGTGAAAACATATAATATTATTGAGAACAGCTGAGATATTGTGGGAGGAACAACCGGAAAGACAGCAAATGGATGATTTACAGATGGTCCCCACATGTATCAGCCATACCATACACTTGTGACCATACCATACACTTGTGAAGTTGTGTCTGCCTGTTGTTGACACAGGGAGAACTTTAGTTCTGCACAGCTGGTATGTCCCTAAGGCTTGATGCTGATCTCATTTATACTAGTGTAAAACAAAGTAATATTTCCACCAGTGTAGTTACTCTATATTTACAGTGCAATCTTACTGCATGTAGTACAACCTAAGTCCAATTATTACTCTAAAAAGGGATTTAAGATATAATGCTATGCAACATGGTGGATCAAACAAAGGTGATTTCTCTGCAAACTGCAGGATCCAGAAAAAAAATAATCCACTGACTGATATTTTTATATAGAATACAGTATTCTGTTTTATTTTACTGGTGTTAGTTTTAAAATGAAGATATGCAGTAGAGTTAAATGCTCACAAATGGCATGATGATTGTGCATTAAAATCTATCTGTTAATTGGGACTTAATATTCAAGACCTGTGGGCATGTCTACATGTGCATTTAAGTGCGCCTAAACTTTAATGAATATTAAGCGGATTTAGGCAGGCATCTACACATGCAGGCGTTTAAGTGCATTAATGCTGCATGTAGACTGACTTGGGACTAAATTTAGTCCCAAGTCAGTCCACACACAAAGTGTTAACCCGCTTTAACGCATCTACACATTCATTAATGCACTTTAACTATTTGCGCCTAAATTTGATACCTGCATTTAGACGTAAATTCTCCATTTTTAAAGCATATTAAGGACATACACATGTAAATGGACACCCTAATGCACCTTAAATTTAGACTAATGCACCTTAAAGCATCTCATGTAGACTCACCCTGTGAGTTCTAACCTTCTCAGGTGACAGATGAAGGCCATTGATTGATTCAGGCACAAATGGTTGGCAAACTGTAAGCAAATTATCAAGATCAAGTTTAGCAGGTTTTGACTGTTTAGAAACCTTCCACACCTGTTCATCACATTTATGCCTACTAATACCACTTGAATTGTGTCATCTCTCAAAGCATGGTTTACCACTTTGTCCCAAGTGGGCCTCACCTTGTGAAAGGCTGACTCATTCCTTTCAGGGTAGCACATCAGAGGCCACACAAATGCACTTTCCCTGTACCTTGTGTTATGTGTTTCCTTAAAGCCCTGGTGTCAGAGAACTAGCTCAAAGAGCCACATCATCCAGCCCCTAGTGTTGGCCCCTCCCAGAGACAATTCAGGACCCTCCCACAGTAGCCATGGCTGTTCTGGCTTGTCCAAGATGGCCTGCATGTGGTGCCTGTTCCAACTGGTCTGGGTCAGACACTGCATGCAGTATAGGTCATGGAGAGAGCACCATGTGTGTGGTGTAGTCCAGACCAGCTAAACCAGGTGTGGGATCCAGCAAGTGGAAGCTGAAGGAGAAAGAGGGCTTTGTGGGTCCCCCACATGCCAGATCTGATGCCCACTTTGGCCTGCGCTGTATACAGAGCCCATTCCAGCTGGTCCAGGGCCCACACTGTATCCTGTATTCACCCTTGATTGCCTGGAGCAGGAGCTTTGTGCCACTCACATCCCAATCCAGTCAGAGCAAGTTCTACATGTGGTGTAATCCCAGAGCAGCCAAAGCAAGTGCTGTGGGCAATGGATCCAGAACACAGTGGGTGGCCCCTGGGCCTGATCCAGCCTGTGGGACTGGCCCTGTGCTGTTCATCTTGCCCATGGATTGGTCCTGGGTCACTCAACTGCTGCAAAGCCAGATGAGTTTGACACCCCTGCCTTAAAAACATGAAAGAATTAAATGAACAAAACCCCAACATATTAGTTTCTGAAGTTTTCTTACAATTTTTGTGCCTATAGTTTGCTGTCTTTTAGAGCAATGTGGCCTTGTGTGTAGAGTCCTTGACTGGAACTCAGGAGAATTGGCTTCGATTCTTGGCTCTGCCACTGGCCTAGAGGAGAACTGGATTCAAGTTTTTGATTCGGATCACTGTCCCTGATTTGATTTGACTGAATCTGAATCTGAAGATTAAATGCTAATTCGGAGAATTAGTGATTCAGACATAGACACGGCTTTAAAAGTTTTTTCTACATACCTCGAGGTACAAGCACGGATCATGAATGCTGCAATGCTGGGGCTCATGGAGTGTCCCACAGAAGTGGGTGGGGGCCCTCCTCATGCTCAGTGGCAAACCCGGAAATACTCCTGGTCCACTTCCAGGTCTGCTGGGGAGCATACTGAGGGCTCCCCTGGGTGCCCCTGGCTCAGTCATTGGCCACAGGAGAATCATGGGTGCCCCCCAGACCCAGGAGGCACCAATCACTGAGCTGGGGGGAAGAGAGGGGGAGCCCAGCATGCTGCCCGGCGGACCTGGAAGTGGACCGGAAGTCCTTCTGGTCCATTTCCAGGTCTGCTGCCAAGCACGCTAGGGAGTTCCCCCCCACACACACACACTTCTGTGGGACGCTCCATCTGCCCCACCATCACACCATTCATGAGCTGCCTGCTACCTAGAAGTATGTAGAAAAAACATTTAAAGCTGTCTCTATGTCCAAATCGCTGAATCAATTTGGAGGGTTCCAATTCGATTTGGAGAGGGTAAAGGGTCCTCTGATTTGATTTGGCGATTTGGCCACCGAATCAGGCTGAATCTTTGCTGAATTGAAGCAGGGACCAAAGCTTCATGCAGCTCTACTATTTACGTGGTTTCATTTCAAATAGAAATGGGAAACTGGTCAAAAGATGAGAGGGTCTAGTGAATGTCACATTATCAAAACAGCACAAGGCAGGAGTGTCAAACTCACTTTTGCTCTGGGCAGGATCCAGATCGTGGGTCCTCAGAGGCTGGGTCTGGGCTGCAAGGAGCTTCCCAGGCTAGCTCTATACTTCATGGTAGTGACAGTGGCAGAGAGAGCAGAAGGTTAACACAGGTGTCACTCATCCTGCCACTGACACATGTCCCCACTGGGGCTCTGTAGTTTGGAATTCAGTACAGGCCCTGCCCTTGCCAGCCCCACCCCTGAGTTCCTGGCCCATGTAGGAGTCCCATGGGCTGAGTGAAACAGCTTTATTAACCATATGTTTGACAGTCCTGGCATTAAGCAAATGAGAAAAGGCTGAGTGAACTGTGTTTTGCAAATTTTAAAGCACATGTAAGATATTTTGAACAGGTAATGCATTTTTAATAATTCTTTTGGTCCCATTTACTTTTTTGCTTCCTAGTGACTAAGCAAAATATTAATGTGTCCAGGGCTGGCTTCTGAAATCAGTCATTTAAACTAAATTATTCTGGATTTGCACCAAGTATAGCTAAAATCAGTCTTGTAAGAGAAGACTACTGAGGAGATCACATTTTATACTCATTACTGTTCCTCCTCTAGCAGATGGGAGGGATAGCCAGTAGCAGGGATACTGGTAGTAGTTAGGAAATCAACCACCTCCCACAGATGCAGGTTCAAGTTCTGTTCCTATTTAAACCAATATACATGCAGAACAAGCCCAGTGAAGTAAGGGGAATCCCTTCACATTTATATCTGTGTAACTAAGAGCAAAATCTTACCTATAAGATCTGAGTGCCCTGTCAATTCACCAGAGCACCCCAAGGGATGATAAGATCAAATGGTCACAAACCTCCTCTGCGACCGTTTCAGGCTGGACATAAGGAAGAACTTCTTTACTGTCCGAGCCCCCAAGGTTTGGAATAGGCTGCCGCCAGAGGTGGTTCAAGCACCCACTTTGAATGCCTTCAAGACACTTTCGGATGTTTATCTTGCTGGGATCCTATGATCCCTGCTGACTTCCTGCCCCTGTGCAGGGGGCTGGACTCAATGATCCTCCGGGGTCCCTTATATCTATGAAATCTATGAAATTTTACAGCATGTGGCCAAAAAGCCATAAATGGCACAGTGTAACTAGGAAATTGAGCTAGCTACCTAGAAGCAAGAGGTGCTGTTATGCTCCTCTGGTTCTCATAGTACCAAGGACTGAAGTGAGAATTAGAGTCAGCCTGGCATTCAGAGCTAGCGGCATGCAGGAATACTGAAGAAAAAAGCTGACACATGCAGTAAGAATAAATACTGTTGTTTGCTCTCCCACAAACTCAAGTTGTAAAAAAGCTCTAGTTGAGTGTAAATTAAAGGAGCCCCAGACAGATGTTATTTATGCAGCAGAATATGGGTCTCATGATACATAGAAGGTCTGCACTATCTGCATGCCAGCTTGAGGGGGCTCTGTCTTATCAGCTTACCCCATTACCAGGATACTTACATTCACTAATCACTACCTGCCCAGCAAGAAATATGCGCCCCACTACATTATTTTCCTTCCTTATTTCTTTTGCTGCATATATGGTTCCTGGGGGTATGGTTCATGTTGTTTTATATATGGTGACTGCTCCTCCCATTGTTTCTCACTCCAGCTGTGATGCTGAATTCTCAGTGCAGACCCTACTGAGGTCAGATGTCTAATTTCAGTCATTTTGATGCCTACATTTGAGGCGCCTAAGGAGGCAATCCAGATTTTGCCCTAACTCAGCTGCAGTCAGTGAAGTTAGAACACTGCAAGAGGCATCTCAGAGGACATCTACACATGTATTAATGTGTTTCAGTTAATGCACATTAAATCTTGTACCTTCATCGTGACATACTAGGAAAATGCACATTAGCCTGTCTTAATGCACATTAACTAAAGAGCACCATTTTAAGTGACACTAAATGCACATTAGCCTATTTTAATGTGCATTAATGAAATAGCACATATTTTTGAGTGACACTTTAATGTGCATTAAAACATACATGTAGATGCAACCAGAAAGACATAAATCAGGCTCACTTATATCAGTGAAAGGACTGACACCAATGTAAATGAGAGGAGATGCATGCCTGCCGAGACAGGTACTGGACAGCTGTATAAAGTGTATATCAGCATAGCTCAGTGTATAGCTGGTGGTGGTGCTCTGATGTACACTAACTGGTGGTCTGCCTCTGTGTTCTGATGCTCTGAGATCAGAATGAGCTTATGGGAGTACATTTTTACCAGGCTGCTGGTGGTGGTGTGTCACTAGTGCACAACACTGAGTTCTTTCTCTGGTCTTTCATTTAGGATGAAATTTGAAGACTTTAAAATGCATTTTGATAAAGTGGAGATCTGCAACCTCACACCTGATGCACTTGAGGGCAATGCTGCCCAGAAGTGGGAGGTGACAGTTCACCAAGGGAGCTGGGTCCGGGGTTCTACTGCTGGAGGATGCAGAAATTTTCTAGGTGAACATCTATTTCTCCTGGAAGTGTCATACTCCTATGGAAGCATCCATTACAGACAGAGTTCTTTATTTCTCCCTTACTCCAGCCACAAGTGTGGAAAGAACAAGGCTGACGGAATCTCAACTAACTTAACCCAACCAAATATCAAAATGTCCTTACTGTTCTGCTTGAGATTTTCAGGGCAAAAAATACTTTTTTCTTTACCTATAAGTTTACTGGGTCTGATTCTTCTTGCATGAATCAGTAATAATTCCAGTAAGATCAATAAAATTACAGCAGAGAGTACAAGGGAGAGAACATCCAGTCATATTAGCACGCCAAGAGTTGGCCCTTTGTATTTTCATAAAACCTCATTTGTTTTCAACAAAACCCCAGACATCCTCTAACTTTTATCTCTTATTTAAGCCATTGCCATTTAATGAAATATTAGGTCTGAAATATGTTCTTATGTATACCAAACCTCATTAAACAGTTCAGGATTTGTTTGAGTTTCGGCAGAGTTGTAATGAGATAATTGTAATATGGGATTGAAAATGTTGGGGTTGAGGGTGGAGGGAAGATGACCCAAACCTCAATGTAATTTCCATTGACCTTTTTTGGTTCTGTTTTTTGGGTTTTGCTTTAGTTTGTTTTTTTGAGGGGAAAAAAATCTGGTATTCTTTCCACTGGCAGAGACCTTTTGGACAAATCCACAGATCAAGCTATGTTTGACAGAGAAAGATGATGGGCAAGATGAATGCACATTTTTAGTGGCTCTGATGCAAAAGGATCGGCGTAAACTCAAAAAAATAGGTGCTGAAATGCTAACAATTGGCTATTCTATTTATGAGGTACTGTACTTATTTTTTTAGAATGCAATTACCATTCTGTGTCTGTGTCTATCTGGGTGTTATACCAGTCTAATTTGGTATATCACACTCACTATTTTAGTATCTAATCATCTGCATTCTTTAAACAATTAATAGAGAGCTTAGGTTTTCCTTTAAAATGCCCTTTCTAGAGAAGGCCATTGCCTTGTGGCAAATGGACTTCCGCTCTCCTGAGACCCCTGCAGTTTTGTCAAAGTGCCTGACAGTCAGACCAGCGTTTCTCAACTCATGGGTCACATCCCAAAAGTGGGTTACAAGAATATACGAAAGGGTATGAAAGACAAACTTTAAAAATGGATTCTCCTTTAAAGGAGAAAAATGCAGGAAATGGTGGGTTTCCCCTTGCAGGCTGGCAGAGTTGCAGCCTGCAAGGGGCTGCTTGGGGCTGGGGGGAATGGGAGGAGGGTGATCAGGTAGAGGGCGCCACATGCACACCAGGCAGTGTGGAGAGCAGCTTCTGCAGTTCCCTCCAGGTAAGTCTATGGGCTGCGGGGAGAGGGGGCATAGATGATGCATCAGGGGAGACGGGAGGCACATGCCCTGCCAGATTTGTGTGCCCACGGTGGGCACGGGTCTGTATCCTGTCTGGACTGGCATAGTCAGGAGCTGCCTCCACAGCCCAGCAGGCAGGACCCAGTGCAGGAAGACAAAGTGGTGCAGAGAAACTTGTTGCTGCTGCCACTGCTGGGACCCCCACACCAGCCATGCCGCCAGCAACATGAGAAATAATGGCCAGAGTGGGGGCTGCAGTGCCCTCACCTCCTCCCGCTGCCAGCCATTCACCCTCTACCCCACTGCCATGGGCCATCTGCTACTGCCACCACCACCAAAGTTCCTTGTAAGGTGCATGCACACGCAGCCGTGCACAACTAAAAGTGTGCCCATGCACAGCTTTTTCAAGGCCATGCACCAGGAGAGGCTGGGAGCCGGGGGCTGGCACGGGTTCTGCCAGCTCTGGGGAAGTGCTGCTTTGCTCCCCCACATGGCCTTGGGAGACGTGTCCCGCAATGTCCTGGAGCCGGAGGAGCCTCACTGGGGCAGGTAGTAGCTCCTCCCCAAGGTGAAGCAAGGCAGGGATGGAGGCTGGGGTGGGCAGCTGGCCTGGGCTCTGCCAGCTCTGAGGAAGTGCTCCACTCCATGCCCCTGATGTGGGGGAGTGGAGTACTTCCCTGGAGCCCGCGCCAGCCCCCGGCTCCAGCCCCTGGCCCCCAGCCCCCGGCCTCCAGCCCCCTTTGATAAGTGTCCCAAGCTAGACCAAGGTGGCACGCTCTTGGACTGAGGCGGCACGGTCATGGACCGCTACTCCTTAGAGGGAACATCGGCCACCACTCCCCTCAGGCCACAGCTCTACCCCAGAGGGCATGATTGCTGATAGGCAGCATGGGCGACCTCACGAAAGCAGCAGTGGTGGCTGTTCCATGACAGAAGGGTAGAGCCACAACCCAGTGCATGAGCAGCTGGCAGTGGGAGGAGGTGAGCACAGTGCAGCGCCCCCATTTCCCCCATCCATTACTCCTCATGCTGTTGCTGGCACAGCTGGTGCAGGGGTCCCAGTGGTGGTAGCAGCAACAAACCTCACTGCCCCACTCCCCCTCCTGTGCTGGTACTGCCTGCTGGACCATGGAGGTGTCTCCTTCCTGTTCCAGTCTGGCCAGACTGCAGCCCTGTGCCTATTGTGGGTGCACAAATGGGGGGGCACATTCCCCACCATGTCCCACCTCCCACCCGCTGCCCCACACACTGGGGAGCTGGGGCCTGGGGACAGGGGGAAGTGGGTCAGGAGTTAGGAGCACCAGCAGGGCTGGGGGGAGTGGGAGTCTGTGGTCTAGGAGGTGGGGGCACTGGCAAGGCCAGGGGGCTGTTTTCTATTTAAACTATTTATTGAGTCAGGACTACCCATCAATGTTTACAAATGGGTCCTGGTACAAAAAAAGTTGAGAAGCATTGAGCTACACTGTCTCACTGCATCCAAGCTCCACTTTACATGAGATGAAGGCCAGGGTGCCAGCAATGGCTCTCTGATCCTTAATGGTAGACTGTGTTATGCATGCACACAGGAGTGGAAGTTTGGCTCTGTGATTCTAGATCATGAAGAATGGTGAGAGTCTGATGTATCTGTCCCAACACTTTGATTACTCTGAATACAGTAATTAAAAAGTATCTCTATTGCAGAGCCCTAGCAAGGATGGCCACTTGCCCAAAGACTTCTTCAGATACCATGCTTCCAAGGCAAGGAGCAAAACCTACATTAATCTAAGGGAAATCTCTGATCGATTCCAGCTGCCACCTGGGGATTACGTTCTTATTCCTAGCACTTTTGAGCCACATCGGGAAGCTGACTTCTGCCTGAGAATCTTCTCTGAGAAGAAAGCCATTACCCAGTAAGTAGCCTATGATGACATGTTTTAATAAAGGGAGTAAGTTATTTACAGAAAAAGCCTTTGTACAGTGTATGAAGAGTGGAATGAACACTTGTACCATACAAGTCCCACTTAAACTATTTTATGGGTTGATTAAAATAGTACATGGACCTGAGACTCTGTGCAGAGGTACATGTTTCCAGAAGTTAATACTTTGTCCCATATTTGCCTTTGAAAAATCTAAACAGAAAGGATTCCCTGCAAAGTCTTTTCTTGCTGAATGTAATTTTGTTTCCTTCAGGGATCTGGATGAAAATGTTGCCATTGATCTCCCAGAGGTAAGTATACAGAGCTATGGATTAATTCAGCATAATCCAGCATGTTTTATTTGCACTAGAGGAACATGAATACATAAGACATTTATTGGACAATTGACTAATTAACAGTGCAGTAAACATCTCAATGTCTACACATGTGCCCCTATTAGGGCACATGAAACTAATAAACTCCACAGCAAGGTTGGGACTTGTAAATATGCACAAAAGGTTACGCTAGATATATATTGTTCCTGGAGCTTCCTAGGAACAATAAACTGTGGAATAGTAAACTCCACAGTTTACTGCTATGCAATAATGGCCCATGTAGACTTGCCCTGTTTGGTCAAAGCTGGTTCCTTTCCTAGAATTTTATGCAAGCACTGTTATTTTGTAGGTGACTGAAATTTGCTGTTATGTTGGCTGTAATAAAACAACCATAATAATACAAATAATAATTTTTCATGGGTTTGCTGATAAATAGCTGGAGTCAGAAGGTAATTAAGGGCTGGATCCTCAGTTGGTATAAATCATCACAGCTCACTAAACACCACTAACAGCTCCCCTGAAGGTGCAGACAGAAGTGCAGCTCCTGGGTCTAACTCTCATAGCACATCACAGAAAGCACCATGAATTAGACTGATCCTCCTGACACAATTGATGCTAGCTGTTGGGTCACGGGTGGGTGATTGAGCTCCAATTTGGAACCAATATAGGGAGAGAGGCTGTGTTTCTGCAGCCTCTTCCCCTAGCTCCACCCTCCCAGTTCCCATTTTGTCTCAGGATGGGAGAGAAGGCAGGGGAGGGAGGTCCATTCTGGGGCTTTCCCAGCCACGCTGGAATGGAGGGGTAGGTGGATTGGAGCCCCTTCCAGTGCTGGCTAAGCAACCTCTAGAATGAGCTTCCTCCACTCCCTTCCCCCACTACCATTCTGAAAACAGTCCTGGGAGCAGCACTGGGCTGTGTCAGCTGAGTCCTGCTCCTGGCATATGGAGCTAATGAAGATGCTCCACTTTGGAGCACCTTCATCTTAACCCTCATGTAATGAGGCTTCTGATTGTGGCAAGATCAGGCTCTTTTAAAGACTTTCAAGGGCCAGATAGGGCATAAATTATCAGTTCTGCCTGTGTCTTGAGCCTTTAGTAAGCTACTACATAGAATCCTATTACACAATGAAAGTCTAAAAACTCCCAAATATGTATGTACATTCAACTACCCAGACACGCTTATTCATGGGATTTTGTGGGGTGAGAAATAGCAACACATTTATGATAACTCAGTAAGCAGTTTTTGCTTTTGAACGTTCAAGTGGCATTCCTCTTGGCAGTAAGTAAAAGCACTGGCAATAAGAAATAAAGGTAATCATTGCTAATGCACTAGAAGACAGAAAGGGTTAAGACTTTCATTCCAAGTGAAAAAAAATCATAAATGCATTTCTCTTGTCAAGATACAGAGGATTTTTCAATGCCCTGGTATTGAAAAATAGGTAAAAATCTATGCATTAGAGCAAGTTTATTTATTTATTTACTTTAATATTTCCCCATTTTTGTTGTAGCCCCCTAATCCAGCCATAACCCAACAGGAAACTGACGAGGAAAAACAATTCCGGGCACTGTTTGAACAAATTTCAGGAGAGGTGAGTGAAAAATCACAGATGTCCTGCAAAAATCACAAATGTACTGCAAATATAGTGACCCAATATAGAGACATAACAGTAACCACTGCTGTCATTTTAAAACTTTAGGACCTGGAGATATCTGCAGAGGAACTTGAAAATGTTCTGAATGCGGTATTGAAAAAAAGTAAGTGTCAATACTAAATACATTTGCACTGATACAGGGCAAAGCTCCCATGTGCCTTTCATGCAAGGTTTTCTAAATACCTTATAAACATGGTCATTTTACCATTTCCAGCTGGGGGGAAATGAGGCTCAGTTTAGCAATTAGCGACATGTCACAGTAAATCAATGGCAGTGTCAAGAACAGGATCCAAGTTCCCTGATCCAACCGCTAGTATATCCTATTTCCTGAAAGACCCAGTGTGGTAAAGGCCTTTAAGAAATGTCCAGCACACAAAGTTCCTTTGTAAGTCTCTTCTTATCTAGGAAAGAGGGAGGAGTGTACAGCCTCCCCTCTCTCCCGGGACGCTTGACCCGTTTGTCAAGGAGACTACATTTTCCTCTCTGTTCCTCTATATCCCAAAGAAGAGTCAGCTGGAAACTTCCCTAACCTAGCTTTGCCATTGAAGGGAAAGGAGAACTCAAGCCTAGCCTGCTCTGGGGACTCCAGTCTCAAGTCCTAAGCATCATGTCAGCAGTATGTGTTTGAAAGATCCCAGCCTTCCTCCCTCAGGTCACGTTTTCCCCTTTTTCAACTGCATCCTTTCCTCCACAGATATTTTAAGAAGCCCAAGCTGGAGTGGGGTAGTACTGGCCTACAAGAGTTCTCTTCTGAGTCTTAACTGGTGGACACTATTGTACTCATGGGATCCATTTTTTTCCACAAGCAAAATATTAGAAAATAAATTCTCAGGACCTGATCCCACACCCAATAAAGCCAATAATAAGTGATTTCATTAAATTCCCAATAAGAGTATTCAACTTTGGATCAGATGCTCATTTGTAAGGAGTAATTCAAGTGTAAATGTAACACCCTTCAAGTGAAACACAAAAATACATAGAACCCCCACCCTGTCACTCCTGCTCTGCAGCCTCAGATTGTGAAGATGGTAAAGTTCCCTGACTGATTGTTAATGAAACTCCAGGTTACTTGTCCCAAATCTAGCCCTGCAGGCCTTACTCATAATAAATAGGGATATTAAATGAGACTCTCACTGAAGTCAGTAGGGTTGCTCCTGTGTGCAAGATTTACAAATTTGGCCCCTGTGGTTCACTCCTTTCCAATGAGATGTAACATTTTAGCATGTTCTCTTTGCTAATGAAGGCATTACAGTTCTTTATGCTTTTAGATATTTTTAGATGGTTGTTTACTGCCCAGTAATGTATTTCTTATTTCATCTTTTCACAGCAAAGAGTATCAAATTCAAGAAATTAAGTCTCATTTCATGCAAAAACATTATTTCTCTTATGGATGTATCCTTTCAAATGTTATGGGAAGACTTTCAGGCTCAAAGCCAAACTGATACTGAATATGTATAAGTGCCTGTAGCTGTCTTCCCTGTTCCTAAGGCTAAGGATGTGCATCGTACTGCAATGAGGTGGAGGTACACTAAGTACAGCAAACAAATGTAAATGTTATAGCCCAGCATAAACTACTGAAACTTATGGTGGGAATTTCAGAAACACTCAGCTTTTACTACAGGCATCAGTGGAAACTGACTTTAGTGGGAACAGAGGTAGGCAAATAGAGGTACTCCAGTGTTGAGCACTTCTGAAAAACTCACCCCTTTGATTTATATTTAAGATGTGGGTAGTTGAACTACTGAGCTGCAAGCAGGAAAACCTGGGAATCTCTCTCAGCTAGATCCTTGCACTGAGGTTCCTAGCAAATACCTTTCTTTTCAATTGCTTAGTTACTACTGAAGCTTTTTGACTCTCCAGCTTGAATAACCAGATGCCCATTTATCTAATCCTTTACTATAGTTGGCAAAGCAACAGTAATATTAACCTAGTATCTGGCTCCTGCTTGCTCTATCAGAGCCTATCTAGCCACTAAGTTCTTTCCCTTTTTGCTTTTGTTTAACTTTTCCTTGAATAGACGACAGATCCCCATGAGTATTTGTAATAAAAAAACAAAACAAACACTACTTTATTTCCTCTGAGATACAGCTGCAAAATCAAAGCTCAATCCATGTTGGCCAAATCTAGTTTCTAAAGTTGGTGCAGTGTAGTATAAAGTTGGAATGATGTTGCAGTCATGATGCTCCAAGACGTATGAAAGAGGAAAGGATTGTTGTGGGTGATATATTTTATTGGCTCGACTGCATGGTTGGGATAGACACAGACAAGCTTTCAAATGCAGGATATTAATCCTTTTCCTTTCCTCCTCCTAAGTTGGTGAAATTATCAAGCAAAATTCTATCTAATTTTGAGCAAACCAGGGAAAATTTATTCTTGTGCACCAAAAGCAAATGGAGCTTAGTCAAAACAGTGCTGTACACAGATGCAAATGTAAGGAGGGGCAAGCCAGCATGTGTCTAAATCACATGAAACATTTGCGCAGACCCCCTCTTTTATATTCTACTAAATCTACAAGTTACAGTCTTCCATTGCTCAAAGTTTTAAAACTTGATGTATAAAGTTAGACACCTATATCCATAATAAGGCATCTAAATACGTACCCTGATTTTCAGAGGTGCTGAAGTACCTTTATTAGTTTCAGTTTCATAGTGCTTAGGGTCAGAAGGGACCTAAACAGATCATCAGGTCCGACCCCCTGCCCTGGGTAGGAACGGGTGCCGGGATCATATCACCCCAGCTAATATCTGTCCAGCCTCCCCTTGAAGACCCCCAAGGTAGGAGAGAGCACCACCTCCCTTGGGAGTCTATTCCAGAGCCTGGCAGCCCTAACTATAAAGTAATGTCTCCTGATGTCTAGCCTGAACCTTCTCTCTAACAATTTGTGGCTGTTATTCCTAGTAACCCTGGGTGATGCCCGGGGGAACAGAGCCTCCTCCAATTCCCAATGGTCCCCCCTGGTGAGTTTCTAAATGGCCCCTCTCAGCCTTCTCTTGTGGAGGCTGAATAGATTCAGGCCCTTCAGCCTCTCTTCATAGGGCCTGCTCTGCTGCCCCTTGACCATGCAAGTGGCCTCCTCTGGACCCTCTCAATGCTAGCTACATCCCTCTTGAAGTGCAGCGCCCAGAACTGGACGCAGTACTCCAACTGTGGCCTGACCAATGTCGCATAGAGGGGAAGGATCACCTCCCTGGACCTGCTTGTGATGCATTTGTAGATGCACGACAAAGTGTGGTTAGCCCTACTGACTGCTTCCTCGCATTGGTGGCTCATGTTCATCCTGGAGTCAGCAATGACTCCAAGATCCCTTTCTGCCACTTTTTTGCCAAGAAGGGCGTTCCCCAGCCTATAGGTGTGTGCTGGTTCCTTCTGCCTAGATGCAGCACCCTGCACTTGTCTGTGTTGAAAGGAATCTTAGAGTCATTGTTGATTCCAAGATGAACATGGGCCGCCAATGCAAGGATGTGGTCAGTAAGGCTAACCACACCTTGTCATGCATCCACAGATACATCACGAACAGGTCCGAGGAGGTGATCCTCCCCCTCTATGTGACATTGGTCAGAACGCAGTTGGAGTACTGCATCCAGTTCTGGGCATTGCACTTCAAGAGGGATGTGGCCAGCATTGAGAGGGTCCAGAGGAGGGCCACTGGCACAGTCAGGGCAGCAGGGCAGCCCCTACAGGAAGAGGCTATGGGACCTGAACCTGTTCAGCCTCCACAAAAGTAGGCTGAGAGGGGACCTGGTGGCTGTCTACAAACTTACCAGGGGGGACCCGCAGGGAATGGGAGGCCCAGTTGCCCCGAGCACTACACGGAGTAACAAGGAATTGGGGCCACAAGTTGATTGAGAGTAGGTTCAGGCTAGACATCAAGAGGCATTATTTTACAGTCGGGGTGCCTAGGAGCTGGAACCAACTTTCAAGGGAAGTGGTGCTCGCTCCTACCCTGGGGGGTTCGCTCCTACCCTGGGGGGTTCAAAAGGAGGCTAGATAATCACCTAGCTGGGGTCATATGATCCCAACTTTCATTCCTGCCCATAGCAGGGGGTCGGACTTGATGATCTGCTCAGGTCCTTTCCGACCCTACCAAGTATGAAATTAGGCATGACTACCTGATTTTGAACATTTAAGAACATAAGAATTGCCATTTACTGGGTCAAACCATAGGTACATCTAGCCTAGTCTCCTGTGTCACACAGGGGCTGTTTGATCTCTGTTATCACTGGACAGTGTCCACTGGCTCCTTGAAGTTGTTGGATGGCTAGCGGGTGCTTTCTAGTGTTCTCTGCTTGGTGCCACACCCCTTATCATGCTAGTTGTAAAATTCTGACCTCACTCCCATCCCCGTTATGTCTTTTGTTGTCCCCAGAAATCAGTTGTTGTCTACCTAGTGGCCTCCCTTTCTAAGGGAGGCTTATAATGTTTCCTTGTGGGCATTTGCCCACGCTCCTTAGGCAGTAATTTGGCCTGTGTCACATAGTGGCAGAGTGGATGCTAAAAGGGAGCGTGAAGTGGGTATGACCAGGGTTTTTTTCCAATGTTCCTCTCTTACTTGCAGCCTCCAGAATTTAAGATCTAGGAAGTTTGATTCAAAGGCTGTATCACTGGCTCTCATGCTCAATAGCTACTGATGTTCCTTTCCTCCAAGAATTTGTCTAGTCCCTTTTTGAGTCTGGCTAAAGTGTCAGTTTCTACAACATCTTGTGACAATGAGTCCCATACTTTAATTACATGCAGTTGAAAAAGAACTTCCTTTTGTTAGCTTGAAACTTACTACCTACCAGTTTCATTTTGTGACTCCTGGTTCTTGTATTGTTAGAGATAATAAATAATAAATTCCAATTTCCTTTCTCTTCACCACTTAGTATTTTGTAAATACTTATCATTTGCCTCCTCAAGTGTCTCTTTTCTGAACTGAATAGGCTTAGCCTCTTTGGTCTCTTTTTATGTGAAACCCCCTCCATACCACTAATCATCCTTGTTGCCCTTCTCTGGACGTTCTCTAGTACTTCTATATTCCTTTTGAGGCATGGGGACCAGAACTGGGCACAGTATTCAAGGTCTGGATGTACCATAGGTTTATAGAGGGGCATAATGATACTTTCCATTTTGTTTACAATTCCCTTCTTAATAATCCCTAACATTATACTTGCCATATTGACTGACATTTGCTGAATACTAAAGTGATGTTTTTAGCAAATTGTCCACAGTGACTCCCAGGTCTCTTTTCTGTGTGGTAACAGCTAATGTAGAGTCCATTATTTGAGCCTATATGAATGTTTTCTGCATAGGTGGGCATTACAGGAGAGCTGCGTCACAAAAAATAAACATGGAAAGGTTAGATGGTGGGGAAGGAGGTGGAACAAATAGTCAACAAGTCCAGCAGTCCCTGCTTATACTAAATTTCCAAACCGGGCCCCATGCTGTGTATTTCCTGGGATGTTGAATATTCTCAAACTCCCATGGAAATCAGCCCTTTGCAAGGTCAAGACCCTCAGAAACGAGCAAAAGCTGAACAGATTTTAACCCATGTGACAAAGGGGAAAGTTCAGACACGTCTAGATCCCTGTCTATGAAAACTACCGCAGCTTTCGACAACAGAAGTCCCAAACACTAACCGCCAGAATCCATTAGCTTTACTCTACGAATAAACCTATTCTTTTTTTACAGGGTCAGCATGGGTTGAATCTGGCCTTAAGTTAGAAAGTCATAGTGAACTGGTCAAGCAATTCCTGTAGCATATAGTAGTATTTTTTATCAGATAACTGAATTCCCTGAGTCACTTACCTCCAAAGATGATCGTGCTTTGAAACAGTTTGTTTCCCCGTTATTTCCATGAAGTCTGCATTATTTAGCTAGCTTAGTTATCACCATTTAATGTTTCCACTAGATTTCTAACTGCAGTCATTGTCATTTTTTCAGCTACTCTACGACAAATATCACAGTATTGGGCTCAGCAGCATGCCAAGCTCCCTAGTGTAGGTATTATTATCTATGTAAGGGTACAACACTGAATAATTTGTACAAAACAAGGAATTTCACTTAACCAGATATTTTCCTTAACGTGTGCCAAAACAGTCCAGTGGTAATGGGAAGCTGGGATTTAATGAATTCAAGATTTTCTGGGATAAACTAAAGAAGTGGATAGTATGTGATTATATTCATTCTATAGCATCTTTCTTTTCTAATTTACATTATTATATATTTATTGTTTATGTTAGTATTTGTTATTTATTATAATTGATATGATTATTGCAGTAAAAAAAATTAAGAACGATGTATTTAAAAGCACAACATTATTACCAGCATTTAAAATATGAGTTCTTAAAAGCATTTTTATGTCTGGACAAAATGAGATGGTTATAGTTTTCCAGACCCCAAACCATAATGTCTTGCTGAAAATATCAGAGATGTTTATAAACAGAAAGAACTATGTTTGAGGTAAGGAATTTCAGAAATGTACTTTCCTAGGACTCTAATCAAAATAAAACTTAAGAGGATTCCATTACTATTGGTTTGCACAAGAAGAAAGTGCTAACTCACCATTTGTGGGAAATAATTATTTGAGGAGTCGGTACATTTTCACTGCTTATCTATTCAGAGATCAAGACTCTTAAGGCTTGAAACAGTGTTAACCAATTAAGTCCCAGGCCTACAAACACTTGCATGTGCTTAACTTCAGTTAGGCAGCCAATTAGCTCAGTTGGTTAGAGTTCCACTACTTATAGTAATAAATTTAAGCATGTGAATATACATCAGTAAGATAGGCAGGTGAAATTGCATATGCAAATAAGGCATCATAATTGCTTCCCCTTGGGGTTTAATTGTCTACTCCAAATTCATGCTCCAGCCAAGCATGTGAAATATGTAATTCTCTGCTTCCTGGAAGTCTTATAAGAAGTCACAATAGTTTTCTTCTGGGTCATTGACTTAATCTCTCCTTTAAATATAACTGTTTTAAAAAATGATTTATTAAGATATAAATGCTCCCAGTGGAGAGATTTCCAGATATTACTGATGAATGCAGTTAGAGTGATTGTAACAGTAGCTCCAACTCATCCATAATGCAAAGATCAATGTTTATTGTCCTATAAAGAAAATATGGATTGTAAATTCAACTTCATAAATATTTAACATTTGGGTCACACACCCTAAATCAATTTTTCCAATCTTCACAATTATCAAGATATTTGGTGATTTTCTAAAAGCTTTGGTGACAGTGACTACATGAGAATCTCCATTTTGTATCTAAAAGTTTTGTATCTTTTTTCTGTTTCTACCTTCATTGATGTGGAGAAATATAGAAAGGGAATGAACCTTACAGGTTCAGAAACGAAATAAAAATTTGAAAAATCCCAAGATATTTTTGATGATTTTACAGAGGCCAACCAATTATTTCTGAATACTTCAGGTTGAAAATATGGATTGATTTTTCATCACAATCTGCATCATACAACAATGAGAGCTGGACCTCAGATCTGTCTTCAGTTCCATACTTGGACTGAATCCAGACCAAAGTCTAACATATACCTAGGAAGAACTACCTGGTTCACCAGATCCATTATTTTGTGCTGGCTGGTAACTTTGCAATAGGCTTTAAATCCAAAAGGGTTCAGTCAACTTATGCTACCTTTGTAAAAAGCAGGTGTCTAGAAAACCATATACTATTTCTGCATATGTTTCAGCTGTGCTAGAAGAGTCCTTTATGAACTCATTGCTGAAATTGCTACATTTTTCTCACGCAGAGCATCTTTCTTCTTTTTGACTTGGATAAATCTGGCACCATGTCCTCCTATGAGCTTCGTAACGCCCTGAAAGCTTCAGGTAACAGGAATGTTCAGTCTTATCAGGGGAAAAATCAGAAACTAACCAACTAGCCAACTTGTAGGGCAGATCCTCAGCTACCAAGGGAGCTCTGAGAATGAACATCAGCTGTCTGATAGTAAAGACTAGATCCAAAAAAAGGACTTAAGTGGAACTTAAGCACCTTGGTCTAAGCTGTGACCCTGGTAACTCCCAGTCAGCTGCTGCCAAACCCTGACAGTGCCCAGTAGAATAGGGCTGCAGCTGCCACTGTCTTTTAAAACACATGGTGATGATGCTGCCATTCTCTTCCCCATGTATATAGAAGGTGGTTAAAGGATTCACCCCAAAAGTGGGAGACCTGAGTTTAATTTCCTTCTCTTCTTGAAAGGATTCAAATACATATGCTTCTAGGAGAGTGCCCAGACTAAGGGCTATTCTGGGCAGAGGTGCTCTCTCTACCCTCCAGCTGAATGTGCTGAATGTACCAAGGAAGTCAAGATTCACTGGGCCAAGAGGACAGCACAAGAGAGGGCCTGATCCTGTGCCCTAGTGGGCAAGCCCTCCCTGCTTCTGTTCCCATGGCCATGTGCATCATTTATCTGACAGTTTGGTTGTGCACTTGAGGGAAAGTGGGTTATCTATATGAATTGCTCATTGGGTGAGAATTTGTGTGAGTTGTACAATGACCCATTCATCTATTTCCAAAAACAAACTTTGCTAAAAGGAAAAACAGTTGTGCTTGTCTTCTGACCAACTTGCAAATGATTGTTTACAAGTAGACATTTCCTTGTTTTGGTCCAAAGACTGCCTGCTTTAAGACACCTGCTGTAAGTAAACCTTTGAGCCAACACAGAGCACCACTGAAATGCACACAGGCACAGCAAGCAACCATGGGGAGGATGGTGGAGCATAGGGCGGAGCTTAAAACATGCTGTTGCAGAGATCACCTCTACTAGAAAGCTGGATGAGAGGAATATAAACTATATACATGGATTTGTGTTTTACTTTGCATTTGTTAAAAGAATCCAGTTTTGCAAAAGTTCCTCGAAACTTCATGAAGGCAGAATATTCTTTCTATGAATGAACAATGTGTGGAGTGAAAACATCAACAAGTCAACAGTTTCTCATTTCACAGTCCAATATTTATTTCAGATGAAAATTATTTTGCTATTAGCTCAGTTTCTGCTGGAGGCAGATTTTTCAACTAATATCTAGGCCAGAGGTTGACAAAAATACAGCTGGCACATAAAGCTATAGAATCCAGCCAACAGAGCTGGAGTGTTTTGCCTGTACCCATACCCATGCCCACACCAGGGCTAGGTAGCAAGCACCTGTGCCAGAACTGGGCAGTGAGCAGTTGGGCCCCTACCGCCGCTGCTGCTTCTCTCCACCCTCTTGCTGCTGGCTATGGCATGGGCACAGCTTTCAGGTGGTAGGGAGCTGCACTGGGCAGCTTCCAGTTGTGCTTGTGTAGCAGCTGGGAGGTGGGGCTGAAGGGGGTGCGGGGAAAAGTGGCAGTAGCATGGACACAGTTTATAGCTGCCCAGTTCTAGTGCAGCTCCCCACCAGCTGGAAGCTGTGTTCACACCGCAGCTGGGAAGTGGGGGCTGGGAGAAGTGGTGGCAGCAGGGGCACAGCTCCTGGGTGACTGGCCCCAGTGCAGGTGTAGGGAAAGCCCCCACTACTGATGTGCTACCAAAGTCACCCAGTCCTCCTCAAACTGGAGCTGGGTTGTTCTATTTCATAGTTTATAAAGGTTCTCGGCCTCTGATCTACAACATTTATTAAAGATTCATAGATTTCCTTTCAGGACTACTAAGTTGCTTACTGTGCATTGTGTGTATGTATACATATACAGGCTTTCAACTCAATAATTACCTGCTGCAGCTGATTGTCCTGAGATATTCTGATGAACAGTTCCAGATTGATTTTGACGATTTCCTAAACTGCTTAATTCGCTTAGAGAATGCAAGCCGTGAGTATCCACTTCTGCTGCAATTGTTTGTTCCCATTAAACATAATTTCAGTGGAGTCTGCAGTGTAATATTTGAAATCAACTATGTAGTTTTAATTGCTTTCCTATCAAACAAGGGCTGTATTTATTATTTGCTTTTAGAACAGTTCCCTTCCCATGAAATAAAAACACATCCTGCTGCTAATGGGAAAAAAATCTCTCATTGTAAATGGATCCTATGCCTCAAAGCACACTGGAAAGCATGGGAAGCACAGTGGCAAAATGTCTGTCATGTCCCCTCCAAAATTTGGTCCACTGGTGGATAACAGTCTATGGCTGCTCTCAGTTAGTAGAGATAATCCATCAAGTGGA
Source organism: Crocodylus porosus (assembly GCF_001723895.1). Classification (NCBI taxonomy): domain Eukaryota; kingdom Metazoa; phylum Chordata; order Crocodylia; family Crocodylidae; genus Crocodylus; species Crocodylus porosus. The sequence continues at coordinate 102,197,690 of NW_017728943.1, forward strand.
AGAGGTTTCCATTGTGATCTTGAAGGATGCCAGCTTAAATGCTTCTGGTGACCCAGCTGTAAGACACATGCTGGTAGTCATATCAAATGTCTTTTAAACATTGTTTTTTGCTTTTGATTGAAGATATATAAGCTATAATAGAATTATGAATTCTGTTTCTCAGTTCTGGTGGGGGTGATCATTTTGCTTATCAATAAAACCTGTGTTAAGAAGGGTGTGTAAACCAGTTTGGATAAACTCAGAAGTGATCTTCAACTGGGCTCAAATCTCAAACCAAATCCAACCCCTTTATTAAGAGCAAAGACAATTTAGTTAACTTTCTTAATTATTGTTTTTTCAAATTTGTTTGCTTCATTTGCTTCCTGGTTCCAGCCTGCAAAGGAAGAGAAGAGTTGAATACTGAGAGGGCAGTGGGGGGAAAGCAGAGGAGAGAGAAAAAGAGAGAAAGAATTATTTTTACTGCATTGCCACCATAATTTTTCCAAATTGAGAAATGCAGATAGCCAGGATAAAGTGCAGACAAGTTACCGAACGTGGGTGCTTACCATACCCAAGCCACCAACTGTTGGTCAAATGCCAAAGTCTTCACTCAGGCAAGAAATCTCAGGAAGTCAACAGAAGTTTTGCTTAGTAAGGGTTCACTACTCATACACAATAAGCCTGCACAGAATGCCAAATCCTCCCTCTCTGGGGAACAGCTGCTGATAAAGTGTGATATGGGAAACTTATGCCTATAAATATGGATGAGGTATATTATGTTCTGAACTTTATTACAGGGGTATTCCAGGAACTAAGCATGAAAAACAAGGAAGTCGTTAATCTGAACATAAGTGAGGTATGGTATTTACTTCACTGGAAACTAAAATAGCGGAATGTTTATGGACTAAATGGGAGTTTGTTACCAACTCTAACTGGGCCAAGATTTTACCCTTGTTGCATTAATCCTTTCTCCTCTGTGCTGACTGCTCAGTTTTGCTCCATTTCACATTCGTTGCTACCTTTCCTCTTTCCTGGGTTCAGTGTAGCTGCTTGGAGTGGATTGCCTCCTGTTTCTCTCCAAATCACTGAGTATCCAGGACAACCTTTTACTGTGGTCTGCACCTGATGGGTAGCCGGCATGCCATGACAGTGGCTTCATATGCTAATCAGGATCTTTTCATTGATTTTTTTTCAATCCAAGCATAAAATGAGAGGCAACAGGTGAGTGCAAGAGAGATGCAGTGAACACCAGGGAACATTGTCACCACCTAGCTCAGCAGACCTTAGTATTTCAGGGCTTGCAACCTTGTTTCCAGTGTGAGCCCAGCTTTTCCAAATGAATTTCCATGCTGTTCAGGACCTCACTGAGGATGGTGACCTTTGATTTGTGACCTGATACTCTGACACTTGGAGATTCACAACTCTTTCCATTAAGGTGCTTAAACTGAACAAGCCTTATGTAAAAGAAGTGCCTGGTTTCCAGGTTCTATCCCTAGTATTGGGAATTGTTACATTCTTTCAATTTTTTGCCATCCCAAGGCTTCCTTTCTTATAATACCTGGCCTAATTTTGTTGTCTTTTATGCCCCCTCAAAATGATTTCAATTAAGTAAGTTGAGTTACTTCGCCTTTTGATTTGTGTAGGTGCAGGAAGAATGTGTCCTCTTGTCTTGTGTCTGCTAGCCATGAATAGGTGCTGGAATCTCATCATCATGTCTAATGAAAATACGTCTCGGCTGCAGCTAGACCCAGGCACTCCCAGTTCGGAACAGGCATCAGAAGGCACTGATTCAAAACAAGATAGAGCTGTATAGGCGTCTCTTTTTTTCTCGCCTGATGTCAGTAACTGAGCTTATCGATCTTAACATCTGGTCTTTTCTCTATACTAGTTTATCAGCCTGGCAATGAACATTTGAAGATATCCAGACTGGACTTCAGGAGTCTCTCAGGATGGTGCCCAGAGCGCCACATTCACCTTCAGTATAAATGTATATAAGAACTTTGGTGCCAAGGAAATGCTTATGCTTCCCAGCCCCTCTCATCTTTGCCCCTATCACACTGATGGAAAAAATCTTTATGGAACGAAATTTGTTTTATTTTTTAAAGATAAGTTTGGGATTTGCTACTGTGTACTCAGGGATGTATTGGAATGAGACACTTCGCTCATTTTAAGGAAGCTGAAACTGACTGTCTTACAAGACCAAGGCCTTTTATAAATACAATTATTTTTAGTTCCCATATACTAGCAGAAGGAAAACCCAGCCATTAAAAGCCTTCATTGTTGCTTAACTACCAATTAGCAAATGCATGTTAAGGTATATGCTGGATAAAACTTCGTTACACTTGAACAGCCAGACCAACACTGTAGAGAGTCTTGCAGACTAGTGGAGTTACAGATGGGCATCTACTCTTAAATACTTCTAGAGTGGTGGTGGCCCTGATTCTGTCTTGCTCAGAACAATATTTGACTCAAAGCCTGGCCTTGTTTACAAATCCTGATGAGAAACAACAGCTTTCCTTCTACTTTCCTTTCTTCCCCTAATACAAGCCTAGTCAAGCTGTAACCCACAAAGCCAACCATGTTTTACAGAGTAATGCACTGCAGTAATTGGCTGCCTTCATTTTCAGCAGGAGTGCATGGTCTTTTGAGATCCATGGTCCCAGCATACATCTTGAGTAGCTAGAACCTGTTTCCACATAGACCACTCCTCTGTAGTGAAAAGAAGTGGCTTCAGACTGTGGCAGTTTATGCAAATTATCTACAATCAATATTAAGTGCTCATACCTTCCCTCAGTTTTGTATTTCAGCCAGATCCTGCACAAGCACAGGATGTGTTATTCTGAAATCATTCCAGACAAGTGCCTACCCAGAAATCAAAGGCCTTACAGGTCTTTTATATGTTAGTTCTGGCTTGTTCCCTGGAGCAAATGTACAACCTGTGTCTGCTTTGCAATAATCATGTGTGCTGGGGTTGTTTTCTAAATCATTTTTTACAACAAATACTACAGCTGTTTGAACAATTTCTTATCTCTTAATGTCCAAGTCCTGTGCACCAAGTAGCTGGTGCTTTATTTTTGTAATTTGGTCTTGTAGATAGTTCTGAAAAGGAAATCAAACCATAAAAAATACGAAGTTAAAATATTAAGAATGGTCACCTCTAAGACAGCAGCTGCTTCTTACTATCAGTAACAACCTCAGGCCTGTATAGGTCTGGATGGTTCTTGAACTATTTACGAGGTAGGCAAAGACCATGGGTATGCTACAGTATATGATGAACCAAGGGAGTCAGCCCCTTACAAGGTACTTATTTTTCATTACAAGATTTTATGCCTCTTTGACATTGTTAGCAAACACCTAGCATAGTTATCACATGTGAGAGCCCTTTAGCTGATTCTGGAGCTACTACTGACAGAGTTGTACAGGGGTGGGTCCTAAACTGCTTAAAGGGGCTGTTGTGACATAAGACAGTAGGGAGCTACATTTACATTTCAAAGTGAGCAGCAGACACTTGGTTAAAAGTGAAAGCTAGGAACATTATAAGAAAGGACCATAAATTGTGATTAATGTAGCCAATACATGGAATGTTACTTTGCTATAATAAATGTATTTTTGTTAAAATGTTTAGATAAATTACAAGAACAAAGCAGCCTCATCAGACTATAAAGTAAAGTATAGCGGTAACAAACTAGTGTAAATGGAAGGGAAAGAAAACAGAATTTTCCCTTTTGGTCCTTTTTGTTTTCTCAAGGATATAAATTTTAACTAACTGACACTTTTCTGGTCCACAAGAGATTTCGTTTAATTCAGTTCTGAAAGTTTCAGTGAAACAAAGACATTTAAATAAAACCAAACAGAGTTTATTAGCATATGAGGTTTACATTTGCCAGCCATCTATAAATAGTAGGTATAGCCTAGGGGGAGATTTGGGAATTTCTATGAGACACCTGCTGGACTGTTTGCCTGTGGGACTGTTTGGAAGACCCCCTGCTGTGGACCCTGTGAGCCTGGCCAACTTTGATTTGTGGCAGACAAAACCGACAAAACCTATCTGATAAGATTATACATTTCCTCGGCTATTAATCTTGCTTTGTCATTTAATCAATAAACTTCTCACCTTGGTTGGAATGACGCAAGGATCCGTTCAAGGTTTTTTTTTTACCCATCCACCCCTATTCAAATTTGTTAACAACATCTCAAGGGGAAGTCCTATAAGTTCAGGAAGGCTTAGGATAGAATCTGGAATGAAAACTCCAATTTCAACCTTTTCCAGACCTAGGCTTTCAAGACCATCTGTTCTGGAGATATAACACTTGGATCAGAAGTTAGAGCCTGGACTTCAGCTCAGGCTCACCTCTCTCCAATATATATTGATATGCACACCTGAAGCCTAAACCTATGAATACAAGATTGTCTGCCTATGAGTGGAGCTTCATTCATCTTTATTACTAGCTTGTATCATATCTTTCTGAAGTGATGTTAAAAAGCTATGCAGGAGCAGAAGAACAACACATGGCCTGCCATCTTATCTTCCATGTTTTGATGTTTCTTTACCCAGGCTAGGGATAGGAGTGTCTCAGGGAAATTAGGCCCATTATAAGATACTGAAATAACTCAGGGAAGAATCATTGGTGGTTTTGAAAAACTTCTTTGCATTGAATAGAAGAAAATTGTTAAAACAGCTAAAGAAACAAAAAGCCTCCATCAACCCAGTTTGAGAAGTTGCCTGCAGGCTGCAGGTCCACAGAAAAGGAGACCTAACAAGCAAAACCAAGTTAGCCAGTGCTCCTCCAACTCAGCCCTAGCAGAGGGGCAGGATTCTACCCTGTACTACAGACATTAAGACCCCCATCACCATGGCAAGAGGGCATCTCACAACCTTTTAGGGCATTTGTCCTCCCAACATTGGGGACATAAGAAACGCTCCTATCCTCATTTCATTGATGAGCCTACATTAGGGTGGCCATCATAGAGGACATACTGGTTTTCTGCTACTCTGTCCTCTATTGATACGAAACCCAACACCATTATATCACATAAAGGTGTCCAGTTTCGTATCAATAGAGGACAGAGGACAACCAGACTTTCCTCTATGATGGCCACCCTAGCCTACATACCTTTGAAGAGGTGGACCTTAGAGACTTGTCCAAGATTACACAGGGAATTGAATCTGGAACTCCTTAGTACCAGACTACCACTCAATTCCTTCTCTATAGTAAAGCTCATTCTCAAAAGGAGAAAATGACCTCACAAGGAAAAGCTGCTAAGAACAGAGGACTAGGAAGTAACCCAAAGTTTTTCTGTTTGATGTGTGAGTGAGTATGAGAGGGTGCTCCCTACCACCATGAGAATATGACGACTTTTCTCAGAAATGGGACAGCTTTCTATTTAATGAGATAATGGATTTTCGATCTACAAAGTCAAGGAGAATTGTGTGTTTGATCCAAAGAGCTTAAGGCCAAATCCAGTTCTTTCTGCTTTTTTTAAAAACAAGTGTAGGCACAAAGCTATACATCTTTACAAGATATATGGCAAACTACTTCACTGAGCTTTGACAATAATTTGATATCGCCTTCTCTGATGTGTCATATGCAAGTTATTAGTGAACACTGGTTCGTTCTGGCAGCCCTATCTGTTAAAGGAGCTCATAGTAGATATAGTTTTCATAATTACACTGATTAAAAACATTCACTGAGCTACATAGTTGCCAGAATCAGTAAGTTCTTCTACTGCCCACACAGGCCTCAACCTCTGCCCTCCCCCCCACCCCTGTTTATAAAGCACAGACTGCTGGATGATAGCTGAAGCTGCCAGCTGTCAACAGAATTCAGTGTCACCTGATTTCTCATAAGCTATGTGGTCATCTCGAGGCTCTTAAAGAAAATGCCTCAGCTCCTAAAGCAGTCGCTGAGTAGTTTCGGGAAAAGCACCTTTTTAGGTTTAACAGTGTAACGCAGCAGTTAACACCGTTTTCCAGCAACAAGCTAAAATGGGTCAGCTCAGGTTGGAGGCAGGCTGGTACCAGACCTGGCTGCCACCATTACTGCCACAACTTCTCCCTCCCACCTGCTGTACTGCACTGCAGGATGAAGCCCTCCCCACCCACAAATGCTGCCAAAGTCCCAGCTCTGTGTACGGGATCCAGTGGCTCTGTGGGATGAGTTTGGCCTGTGGCCATAGGGTGCCAACCCTTGGCTTAGCATCAATTCAAAATGCAACCAAATGAAAAAGTAGTTAATTCTGCATGCATCCCTGAGTATCCCTGCCAACTTCTGGCAATTTGTTCATTGTCTTCCTGTGTAAGACCCATTCAGATAAAAAGACCAACATATTAGCTAAATGACTACACAAGGGAAATAATTAACTGTAACTAAAAAAATTGGAAAAAAATACTTCTTTGCTCTAATTTCTCATTTAACATAAAGAAGGGTGTTTCTTGGAACAACCATGCTTGGTAAATATATCAGACAAAAGTGCTACTTGTAAGTTGCTCCTCTGAGAGTTTTAGCAATTATAAAAGACAGTAGAAATTAAACGGAAGTTGAGCACCACTCTTAAGTGTCAGTAGTTATTTCCAATAATGGAAATAAAATATTGCTACACAGAGTAACTTAATCACATTGTCTTCAACTGCACACTCACAAAAATATCATAAAAAATTCTGTTGCTTGAAAACAAGAAATGTGTCCCCTGCAAGCAGATCAAAGATCTGTTTTGAAATGCCATCAGTAAGGTTTGAACTAAGGGGCTTCATATATGAAGTAGAGATAACTTACATAAGCACATAAGAATTGTCATGCTGGGGCAAAACAAAAGTTCTTCTAACGCAAGTAATCTGTCTCCTGGCAAGAAGCAGATGCTTCCGAGAGAGTAAAAGAAACAAGGATATCGGTGGAGTGATCCATTCTCTCCCATATCCTCCCAGTTTCCAGCAGGCTTAGAGATGTCCTGAGCCCGTGGTGACATTTCTGTTTGTTCTCTTTAAGAAACTCTGATTGATCTGTTTAATTGCTTTTTGAACTCTTTCCGTTGAGCAGAATCCTCAAGCCGTAAGCAATTGCAGGTCACTATCCTTCTGGGAAAGCCACAATGGGACATACTTTATCACTTTATAAGACAGCGTGTTATAAATACATACCAGGAAAGCAATATCTTTCACTACGGGCTTATGCTTACATATGTCTCTCTCAGTAAATTCAGACCTGCACAAGTGCAGGGTCTAGCCTCATGAACCATGTTTATACATTTTTAAATTTTATATCCAAAGACAAAAGACTTGAGCTGGGTGAGGACTAGACCCTAACCAATAGGTTTCAGAGTCATTCTTCTGCTCCGGCCCTGTTGAATAAATACCCTATTTCCTTGCATATAACACATACTTTTACCCCAAAACCAGTTGTTGGAAATGTCAGGGCACATTATATGCAAGAAATATGGTAACAATAGGGTATACTTATTGGGGTCAAAAGTAAAAGTAAAATATGCCTTTCACTCAAGGAGCAGAACAATGAGCAGGCTCTGCTCCCTAGATGCTAGTCAGGGCCCTGCCACATGGTCAAATTAAAGCTGGGTAGAAACCAGCTATAAAATTGGTATGCATTTTCAAGCACTAACTTTGTAGCTGACTGGCTCTTCTTATAGCTGGATGGACATTTCATGGTGGGATAATTATTTTGTATGTGTGGCTGGTCTAAATATATTCTCTGATTAAACAGTTAATTGCACAATAATTCCTTTGCACATGTGGCTGGTTTTATTTTGCACATGTGGCCCATCTAAATGTATTACATGATTAACCAGTTAACTCCATAATACCTATGTGGCAGGGCCTTAGTTACTTACTACAAGGAAAGATTTTTTTTCTTATTTCTGCCTTTCAAAAACAAAGTGTGTATTACTGGTATATTCTGGGATGTACTGTATGCCAGAAAATATGATACTGATTAATCCAAAACAAAACAGATTCAGCAGATACCCTTGAGAGACCTGTCCCAGGATACCGTATAGCCCAGTGGTTAAAACACTCACATAGGAGGGATGTCTTGGGGCAACTGGTTTCAAACCTTTGTTTCAAATCGCAGAGGATCTAGGGCTTCAACTTGGGTGCTGGATATCCCAGGAGTAGGATGCCCCCAAAGCAGGGCTGTAGGAGAACAGTGCTCTCACACTTGAGAATTACAGGTCTAGGTCCCCCAATGTTTCTAGCCTTGTTTTCAAATTTCCTTTGCTTATCTTTGTTTTAAAAAGCAGCCTGGATAGCTGCTGCTATTTTTGACACACAACTGAATAAGAGAGATAGGTGAGAGACCAGGTACAATAAATAGAGTTGATGGCATTCACATGGCCCCCCTGCTTGGCAGGCAGTCCCTCCTGGGTCATCTCACTGCCAATGGCCTATCACCAAGGGGACTGTCACCTCCTGTGTGGCAGGTCTGTTGCTTAGATGAGGAGCATGGCCTGAAGGACAGCTGTGATGAAAAGTACTTGCCCAAAGGGGAAAAAGCCTGTCTCTAAAACCATTCTGTTATCCTGGAAAGAAACATATATATACACATCTTTAAATTCTTTTTTTGCCTTCTCTCTCTCAAGTATCCAAAATTTCACAAGACTGCCTTGATTATTTATGGGGATCTTTTCAAATCCCTACAAACTCACCTGTCCCAAATACATTAATGTATTTATATTTAGCCACTTGTGAACTACCTTTTAACCCTTGTGATGCCATGATGGATAGAGCGCTAACTTAATGTTGCTTTGCAATGGGTATGTCCTCATGTCATGAGACAGCCTACAGGTGCCACCTTATTATTTACTAATACTTTGTGGTAGCAGAAGGCTGCAGAACTTCTGACACTTGTTTTGCCTGGCAGGACAGATTATTGTTTAGTATTTATATTACAGTAGTGCCAAGCTCACCCCTTCTTCCCCAAATGTGTGAGGTGCTGTATAAACACAGTGCATTTGTCCTGACCGGTATATAGCCCCATTCTTAAGTACTTTAAAGTGGTGCCCCTCTGCACTAAGTTCCTCTCAGAAGGCTGAAAAATGTTCAGTCTTCTGTAATTCAAGCATTTCTCATTTCAGACATTTTGTTGGTGCTACCATCTTTCTGCAAGGAAAGGCTAGATAAGTCACTTAGGATGGTATGACTACCTCATTCTGCATCAGCCAGAAAAGAGATATTGAATAACTCTGCTACAGTATAAGTCTGGGAGTGTGGTCATGTGCATGTGAATGAAGTTCACTGCAGATATGTTTCCGTGGTCCACTGTAGTACTGAGTAGCTACTCAGGTGCTAGAAGCTGACTTGCTTGGGACTCTGCCCAGACTAATACACCTCGCACTGCGCAAATAGCATAGGCAAAACATCACACTAAAGCAGCTATACTGCCTTAAGAGCACAGGCTGGTTTGTTCAGCCTTAGCTTGGGTATTTATTACACCAGGGATTCTTAAAATTTGTGATAACGTGACCCCGAGTGCTGAATCGAGGTGGCGGGAGATGGGGACCTCGCACGTGGCAGCCGCCACTGTCCCCACCATCCACTACTCTGTGCTGCTGCTGCGCACTGCTTCCCCAAGCCCCTGTGCGTACCCTTTGGGAAGTTTGCGGCCCCCTTTTAAGTTGCTTGTGACCCTCCTGGGGTGCTGCAACCCACAGTTTGAGAACCCCTGTACAACTTACAACCCTAAAGTGGACCATTTAGACACACCATAGATTTCTAAATGGCTCTTTCCAGACACTGCTGATAGGTTTGTGTCGGCTGATGCCTAAACATGCTGGGATTCACAGATGAGGCATTTCCCTGCCTCCCTCCTTCACAGGAACCTCCTCAGTAGGTATTTTCAGGGTATATGGACCAGAAGGTGTTTCACACAACATGCCAACATATATCTATATAAATAAAATGAAGTATATGTCTGTAGGTATGATCACTTATAACTCAAGAATGGCTGGGCCTGTCTACTTTAAACCTTCCAAAAATCACTGAATACCACCCAAAGAAAATTATAGGCAGATTAATTTTCACTTGACCCTTTTTGGAGTTTGCATTTCCTGGGATTACTTTGCTCTTCAGATAACAAACTGATACCACCCCATTTTGGATGCAGTGAATTCAGTTCAATTGTCGTTATTATATTGATGCTTGCCTTTTTTTTCCACTGCACATTAAATATTAAATGTTAAATATGTTGTACTATGTTCTTTAAGAATAAACAATATTTTTGACCTAAATATGTTGCACTGAGTTATTTGAAAATGAACAAACACTGAAATGACAAAAATAACAACCTGGGCAATGAATCGGTACGTTCACTAGTTGGGACTAAAACTAGACAGCTTTATTTTGGTAAACAAAGTGAGGGCTTGGTTGTCCCAGGCTACGTATGAATTTGACTCAAACATACTGAATAGTTTGGACTGGAACATTTTTTTTTTTAAGGTTGAGGGGAAAAAGAGGTTCCCTTTTACCCAGACCTTGCCAGTTAGGACACTCCTCTGTGCCCGAGGGGATTTGAATCAACACCTTCCTATCTTGCAAGATGATGTTCTAACCTAAGGACAGAGCTCTTCCAATCTATGCCCACTAGCATGGCATAATTAACTATTCCTGGAGCCAGAAAGCAGCACTGTACCTAGACTCCTGGCATTCTGGGCGAACTTTTTGTATTGGGTCACCCTTTGCCAGAGATAATAATAGTAATGACCATTTTTAGGCCCCCTTTCTGTCTGGGCCTTGGGCAGCCATCTGGTTCGCTTGTGCCTGTGTCTAGCCCTGCCAGAAAACAAGAGTGCTCATGACTTGTTAGCTTTGGGATGTGGACACTCAGCTGGAAGAGGGAGACCTGAGTTCTGGCCCCTGCACCATTAAAAAAATATTTCCTGGAGAAAGGACTGGGACCCCTTCATACATAAGTACCATAGCCCCTAAACTGGAGTGTCATGCCTCCCTTTCTTGTCTCTCCAACCTAAGGAATATTTAATTAGTTTCACACAAAGTTAAGCACCCTCAACAGGAGGGAGTGAGAGGACCCCACTTCCTAGCCTGCCCAGTCGCACGGTAGTTAAAGCAGTCACTCTGGGGGGCATGGATTCAAGTGCATTCAGGCAGAGGAGGGATTTTAATCTATGTCTCCTACATGCTGGTGCAGCCACTAACCACTGGGGCTGATAAGTAGAAAGGATGAGGCATCCCCTCCACTCACTTTGCTGCCTCCTCCACCAGGGCAGACCCTAACTCCAGGCTGTTATTCCCAACTGGTATAAGATGCTTCTCTGAAACCTGGAGCTAAGTGAATATCAAGATAGCAAAACAAAAATGTCAGGATGTATCACCAGAAAAGTGCAATGTGACTATTTGTCCTGAAGCCCACAGGCAGAGTCCACTCCACTTTGAAAATGGATTATCTGGTGACACACAAAAATCATTTATCATACTACTCAGAATGATATGATTTATTTCCTAAAGGACATGTTGTGAGACTGAAATAGAAATGGGGTCAGTGACTGGTAGGGCAACTCTCAGTCACTGTCACCATATGGCAGATGAATGGCTCACATACAGTATTTATCTTTTGTTAATAACCTATTGAAAGTCCTATCGAGACACAATCCAAGGGCAGTTGGAACAAAGATAAAGCAAGCTTGCCTTCTGGCAGGACTTGAAAGGGCTCTTTATGGGAACTAATGTTCCTACTGGATTCAGATTTCCAGTCCAAACTATAAGCATGAAAAATATTCCTAAAACTTTAATTAATTTGCTTGTGTTAAATAGAGACAAATTAAACAGATCAGTCACAAAGATCTTAGCTTCCCTTCCTGCCTACTTATTCTAGGTTTCTAATGTCCTGCACATGTCACAGTGGAAGTAAGTCTGGAAATGAGCTGAAGGGTGATGACTTCAGAGATTTTTTGAGCTGAGGTGTTCCACATAAATGAAAGAATGAAAGTGACTGTGGAAAAAGGGTCCAGGTAGGGCTGGAGGAGTCAATGGAGGCGACTGAACATGTAGACAATAATGGACAGATGGGATGGGGTTAAATTGTGAGGGTTTTGAACAGAAGCACAAGGGCTAGGGACAGACATTCAAAAAGCATGAGCCTGAATTGATTCAATTTTTGCAAGTTAGTCTAACCTGGCTAGGCTAAACCAGTTTGTAACCTCACAGACATCCCAGAAATGTTAGCACATGCTTGCAGTGGCTCAGGCTAGAAGCTGGGGGCATTAAAACAGCCCTCTCTTCCTTTCTACAGAGCTGAGCTGAAGGGGGGCATGGCCAGGCCCCAGCAGGATGCTCAGATTAGGGCAGGATTCCTCACCCCGACAGCCCAGCAAGGAGTTGATAACACAGGGCATGTTCAGGTGAGCATGAACATGCCTCTTGCAGCATCTCAAACCCCTTTGAAATGCTGCAAGACGCAAGTGCAGGAACAAAAAACATTTCCCGCACTGCAAATTTGCAGCGCAGGGACAAAATTAGACCCCTGGGGCACGGTCCCAGTGTGTGCTCTGAGGCAATCAGAGGCTCAGTCCTCCACAGAGATGCTCTGGTAGCCAGCCAGAGTGTCTCTATGGCTAGCCCTTGCCCCAGTGCTGAAGCATGCTGCCTGCCTGTGCAGGGCAAGCAGCAGTCCAAGTTGCAGATAGCTAGACCTGGCTCCAAGCCAGGTAAGTAGGGGTTGGGGGGCAGCGACCTCAGGAGGGGTGGGTCTCTGCCTGTCCAAGCCCACCCCACTTACTCCCCAACCTGGCTCCAGCCCCAATCACTCCCCCAATCGCCCCCTGCCTGGCCCCACCTTTCATCACCCCTCTGCTCGCTCCATCATCC
>NW_017728943.1:102210594-102213018 GCF_001723895.1 Crocodylus porosus
TGCCCCCAATCAGCCCCCCGCCTGATCATTGCCTCACCCAGCACTAGCATTTCTGCACCAAAAAACTAAACAAAACCCTGCACTCACTGGCTGTAACAGCAGCTGCTAAAGCCACTCAGGGCCTCATGGCATGGCCCCCACACGTGGCGAGGAGCAGCAGGGACTGGCCCTGGCTGTCTGGTACCCATGCTGCTGCATCACATGGATGTAGCGTGGCTCGGCAGGGCACCACGCAGCTCTGCATGCTGTTTGTCAGGTGGGGCAACTCAGGCCGAGCAGTGCTGGACCGTGGGTGACAGCTGCAGTGGACCGAACTGCCTGACAGTGCACAAAACTCTGCCAAGCCATGCTGCACCCATGCAATTCAGCAGCGGCAACATGGCCAGGGCTGGTCCCTGCTGCCCCCCACCATGCAGGGGGGCTATGCCATGAGGCCCTGAGCAGGTCTAGAAGCTGCTGCTACAGTTGGTGAGTGTAGGGTTTTGTTTTGTTTTGTTTGGGGTTTTTTTGGGTGGATTGGAAGGGATGCTGGTGTCAGGTGAAGCAGTGATCGGGGTGGGGGGTAGTGAGGGAGCAAGTGGAGGGGCAAGCAGGGGAAAGGCAGTGCTTGGAGGCAGGGCACACATAGACTCTGTGAGGGGGGGCGCTGTAGATCCCTATTGGGAGATGAATCCATGAGCTGTGGGGGGGGGAGGGGATGCACCCTGTGGGGGACAGGGGACCCACCCCTCCCAGCCAGCCCCCTCAAATGCCCCTCACACCCACAGTCCCCCCACACCCCCAAGCCACCCCCACAAACTCCTCACCTATGAACCTGGCCCTGTAGGTCATGAGTGAAGGGACAGGGGCAGGACACTGGCATACTAGTGCTGCTCAGCACTGTACATCCTGGGGAGTGAAGGGGTATGTGGCAGCTCTGGTTTTTCTATGACAAAAAACCCAAAAATCAGTGCCAAACTGTATAGATATTTAGAATTTACTTTATTATAATGATAGAGGCACTGGTAGGCATCCAAATTGCTTTAAAATTGTAAATATAATCAATAAAACATTGCCCAGATGATTTGATCTCTCTCTCTCTCTAGTGGTCTTTTGATTTACTTGTGGAAGAACATAGATCTTGGGGTATTTTAAAGAGTGACTTTGGAATTTTTTTTCAGGTATTTTACAGTTTTTAAATAGGGAACAACAGAATTCCTGCTTGGGAGGCAACTAGCAGGACCAAGGCAGAGAAGCCTGCTCAAAACTGGCACCCAGGACACAGCTGGCGGTGGCAAACCTCCTGGCCACTTGGGATATGAAGATATGCTTTGACAGTTCAAAGCAGGCACCCACATGGGAACATCTTCTGGGTGATAGCTGCCCAGATGGCTGGGCAGTGGCACACATGGCAGTAGTGCCACACAAAGTCGAGCTGTGCAGCTACAGCCCACTGGCAACTGGCACAGAGGTGCAGATGTCTCTAATGGCCATGCTGTCCCCATGTGGGTCTGATAGGCACGCAGCCTTAGGGCTACATGTTGTTGCAAGTGACAGGTCACAGCCAGGCAGCAGCCCCCACTGCCAGACTGCTGCAGTGGACAGAAGGTGCAGGGAACTCTCAGGGCTGCTTCAGCAGTCCAGCTGGCACAAGGGGTAGTGACCCCAGGTACCAGTTGGCTGGGCCCCAGAAGCTCCTGAGAGTGAGTAGCCCTGAGCTACTTGCCAGGGAAACTTTTTATGCTGCTGGGACCAGCACCGGTGCTGGTCCCAGGCTCTAGCTTGCCCTGGCTGCAGATCCAGGAGCAGCCAGGCAGGGTTACTTTGCCCCAAGTGGCACAATTTGCCCCACACCAAAGTGCATGTCCAGGCACATGTGCTGAGGCAAACAGCTGTGGCTCAAATTTGTACCGCTTCTATGTGAGCTGTTGCAATCAGACGTGCCTGCATGTGTGGATGCACCCACAGCGTTTATCACCCCTAACTCAGTGTTTATTCTCCCATTAAGAAAACAGCCTCTCTCCATTAATTCAAGCTTTTCTTAAGCAGCTTTTCCATGGAAGGAACATAGGGATGTTAACAGCTACCTGTTGATTAGCTCTAAAAAGCCCTAATCTGACACAGTCCTGTCTGCCTTTATCCTCTCTCCCACAGTATGGACTGTAGCGAGCATGTGGTATGCTAGCTAATGCTGAGAGGTGTCTGTGTAAGGCAGGGGGCAGGGGGGAATCCCTGCTTCAGCAGGAAGTGGTAACGGGGAGGGGAGGAGCAGGAGGAAGCCAGGCAGATGCCCTGTACCTGCAGTCTCTTCTGGAGCTGCAGCCAAGGAGCAGACTGAGGGGAGGGGGGGCAGCCAAGCTCTCTGAAGCAGACAGCAGAGCCCTGCTCAGCCCAGAGAGCATGCCAGGATGCTGGGGGACTCTGATTTAACTTAAACCAGGAAGG
>NW_017728943.1:102213118-102220641 GCF_001723895.1 Crocodylus porosus
GATCCAAATCAGTTAAGTCTGATACTACATTCAACCATGTTTATCTCAAACCAGTTTCAGCCATTTTCAAATTGGTTTATGTGCACTGAACTTCTGTTGCATTACATGTTTAAATCAGTTTCTGATTACTTACAGTGGTTTATGTATAATGTCTGTCCCTAACCAAGAAGCTGATGTTCAGGCTGCAATGCAGCCAGGATGGTGGGCTGGGAAGATCAACTTAGCAGCAGCCTTTTGAATGGACTGGAGTATGGGGACAAAATTCCAGTTGGCCAGGAAGAAAAGAAGAGGCTGCCTTCTTGATATGCAAGGTGATAAGTGTCTGGATGAGAGTATTGTTGAAGGTAAAAGTGAGCGAAAGTTGGAACCATGAAATGCTGTTCAGAAAGAGGCAACAAAATGTATACATGTCTAGGGGTATAGAAAAGTTTCTTCATGTCTGCGCTCAGCACTGTGAAAGATATGTCAGTAGGTACAGGATCCTCACACAAATGCACAGATGACTACTATACACAGAATACACTCTGGAGTGGTGCTAACCTAGCATCTGTTTGTTTGCTTGCCATGCATTTTGACCAAGGGCTGATAACAACTTTTAGTATTTGTTTTAGTGAACTGGTTATAATCGAAGAGGCTGCTACCTCTGCAGGGGCTCTTTCAGGGGACAATTCAAGTGTGTGTCTAATAGTGAGATCAGATCTGCAGTCTTTCCACGAAACATGTGGAAAATGCCTTCAGTGCAAGAGCTTGAGATTTTAAAGTGACTACAAGATCAGTCCAAAAAGCAAGTTGATCAAGTCTTCCCCACATCTTTCACTGACATTGAAGATCCCTCTATAAAAGGGGAGAAATAGTCTTGCTCAATACTCACCCAAAGGACAAATGAAAGTTACTGTTTACTGAAGAATCTAACACTAACAGATTTATACACTAAACAGTTAACATCTCTCAGAAAGAATCTACTGTGCAGTACTACAGAGATGGTTTTATTTCTTCCAGATACAGGAAATCTCAAGTACATAGAAATGCTTTTCTGAGCCAGCAAGAGCTGTGGTAAATTGTTTTGATCAAAAACAGGTGCATGACTGGCTTTCTGAACAAAAGAGTTACACTGCAGTTTGCATAAACCCATGGCTGGGAAGTTGCAGGGGGGTGGAAGGGTGGGGTAGCAGGGGCATATATTCAGCGTTAAGAAAAATAATATAACATTAAGTCTGACATTTCAAAGCCACAAGAAGTCAGGAAACTCGAACTTGGAATTATGATTCCCTTGACAACTTATACCAAAGTGCACAAAATTGTCTTTGTAAGTCTGCGTTGACTGTGTGACGATGTACCCTTAGAAGATGTCAAATGCAATGTTTTATTGTACAGTTATATTGAATAACTGCAAATTATAAATAGCAAAAATGGCTAAAATTTTTAAAACTTAGGTACTTGCTTCCATACATAAGCAAGTAAGTATGAAAGATCTGATTTTTCAGAGCTGTTGAAAGTCCTACAGGTTCAACTGACGTCTATTGGAGTTTTAAGCAGTGCATACCATGGGTAAACAGGTTATTTGTATGAAAGGGCTGAAATTTAGACTTTGGACAGAAGAATTTGAAAACCTGGTCTGCTGTATTGTGGAGGGAAAAGTGTGCTATTGAATGCAAACGGTCTATGACATTGACAATGTGTTAGTAAAATAGAGAGAGGGCAGTTTTTCCAGTAACTCAATATTTGTATGTACAGCCGCTCACATGTGTTGGATTGAATTCTGGCCCCATTGAACTCAGCCTGAGTTTTGACAGTGATTTTAAGAGTGTCATTAAGATTTTGCTTTAAAAACTTTGTCTACTGTATAAGATGCGTTTCTAATTACTGTTCAAACCACAGTAAATTCACTCCCATGGCTGCATTTCACACCAGTGTCATCTTCAAGGGCTTGGCTACCCACCAGCCTTTCACTGTATTTGAACATGACTTCAAAGAGTTAAGACACTAAACATGATGGTACCGACCATTACAAGCTGACACAAGGCTAAATACAATGCACTTTGGTCTATGTGGACCATTAAGCTATGTTGAGGTAATGTGGTTCTAAACAACTATCTTAATAAAGGCAATGTCTTGCAATGCAACTAAGCCCAAGTGACCAGGCCCAGATAAAGCATATTACAGAAAGATTCTTCATAATCTCATACCTAAATTTCCTCTCATACCTAAATTGCTCCAAATTCTGTCCCCTACAGCCACAGAGAAATCTATCTCCACTCTCTCTGTAATCGCCTTTCAGGTATTTCAAGAATGCTATCAAATCCCATCCCCCCCACCAGTCTTCTCTTCTCCAAATAAACAGTTTCCCAGGCCTCTAATAATATGTATTACACTGCTGGCTCTTTCTGATGAATCCATATCTTTCTTGAAATATGGGACCCAAAACTGGACACAGTATTCCAGGCAAGGCCTCACCAGTGCTGAATAGAGCAGGAGGAAAAAAAAATCACCCCCCTTGATTTGCCAGAGACACTCCTGTTTTTATAACCCAAGATGCTGTTGGTGGTCTTTTGGTTGGTTTCCCCACCCCCCACAAGAGTTTGCTGTTGGCTCATATTCAGCTTACGATTCACTATAACGCCCAGGCCCTTCTCTGCAGAGAAACCACTTTGCTTTTATACTAAATGTATGGTTTAAGAGGATGCACTTTTGAAAAGAAAAAAAGAGAAAAGATTTGGTATTTAAAGGGATTTGCAGGGGCATTAGTTTAATACCTTATTACACATGAGTAAAAAACTTCTGGTTTTCGCATAAGTCAGATGAAACTTAATTCACATTTATTGTTTCTGTAATGAATAATGAGTCTCCAGGCCAGTACAGTAAAACTTGAACATCAGACACACACGGGTGTATTTTACAAATGACAGCTTTTCCAACATCTCACGGTTCAGTGTTACTAAAGTGACTTCATTGCAAAAGAATTTCCCACTGGTTTATCCTGTGAAAATACATGAACTCAGAGCTAGCATTTTTTTCACAATTAGATCCCTATTCACCATAGTCTGACAAAGGCCAGTTCAAAAGTGTTGAATTTTCTACTTTAAAACATACCATGATATTCAATTTTGTTTTTAAATCCTTTTATTCTTCATTTACTGGTATCCAGAAAATAAAAAGGGGGGGGGGGGAAATGCATGTGACAGCTGCAGAAAGGGCTGACCTGGTACCTTAGCCTAATTCTAAGCAGCAAGAGGTCACAGCCTACCCAAGCCTCACCAGCCAGGGTTGCAGATGTGCAAGCCACAGATTCTGTAGGCCACTGCTGTGTGAGCAGCTCCCCCTTTCCTCATTGCATCTCATGTACAAAAAGCCATCCTGTACAGGAAGCGAAAGCCAAAGGAGGGAGGGAGAGCCAGAGTAATGGCTGGAGGGCCAGATGCTTTGTCAACTGTGGGCTGTCAAACTGGTATCCTTTGTGGGCTGGGTACAGTGAGGGACATATGATATACACTGATAATATATCTAAGGAGTGCTTGAAGTAAAAACACAATTACAGACACACAGAAGCAAGAGATTTTAGAGTTACATCTATAGAGCTATCCTTAATTCACACCATGGGGCCTGGCTATTTTAAGGCACATAGTCAATTCAGTCACAGCTCTGAGGCACGATAGGCACAATGGGTATATGGGGAATGAAGAGAATGGCAGCAGGCTCCTCCACACTTGAATTTCTTTCCTTTGAGCAACCTGCTTCTGTGCCCTCACCTTACTTCCCATTTAGCAAGACTTTCTTTTTAATTGCTTAATTGCTAGACAATGGAACAACCTTACAACCCAAAAGATAAAAATGGTGTTCAGGTAGGATGATAATGAAGCCATGAAAGAGAGAAAGAAAGAGAAAGAAAATAAGTCTTGCTTGCTGTTGTCTTGAGAGGCATACAGTAAACCTGTTCTACTGCAGGACATGCCATTACTACACAGAGCATGGTGCCTAGACACCCTGAAAAACACCAGACAGAATTGGTCTCTCCAGTTACTATGAAAAGACACTGTCTATGACTTGGGATCAATCTAGCCTGGGAATACTGAAAAGATGATCTTTCACTCAGTGCCTCACTCAGGTAGCAGCTATGTCCCACTACATCCTTAACTGAAGGCTTATCCAATACTGCCAACTCCTGAAGTTCTGCTTGGTGTCTTACAGTACATGGTGTTTTTATTTAAAACCTCAGCTCCTGGAATCATGTGATGGGAGATTTTTACCCTATGGTCAGATTGGTACAGACTATGGAAATTTTTGCTTTCCTCTGTAGGTGGGGTAGTGCCAGATTATGACATGCTGAGGCCCTAAACTATGTCCAGTTTAAGAGGCCCCACACAATGCAAATAATCCACAAAATCCACAAACATGGATTTTCATGAAATTTTAAGATGACTTACTGTTATTTCTGCACAATTTTTTAACTCAATATGAATAGTAAACGGTGGAGCCATATATGTGTGTTTTTTTCTTATTTAGAGGCCCTTCATATTGCGAGGCCCTAAACTATAGTTTAAGTAATTTAAGCCTAAATCCAGCACTGGTTGGGGGCATGGCTCACTACCCAGGAGCTCTTGAACGTATATGGAGGTCCCTTCTAGCCCTACTTCTCTATGATTCAATCCTAATTTTTTTCCCTCAAAAAAGGAGGTTTCTAATCCTCAGAGTTGCAAAGACAAGATAAAAAAGGGACCTGAGTGTACCTGAAAGCCTCAGAAATCAGAAGGCAGATAAAATACACCTGCAATAAATTATTTTAAATAAAGAGAAGACATTCATGAGTTTGAACCCATACTCATTGCTCAATACTGCCTGATTTTTGAACACTTGGGTTTGATAAAACTGCTCAGGGGAGTGCACAGGAATTAAACTGGCCTTCTTCACAGGCCTGTTCTTTCCCCAAATTAATAACAACCATTGATTTGAATTTTCTTCCCTCCAACAATTCAGTTTCCAGAGCTACTTGCATTTCACATGAACACTGCGGACCAAGTCTGCCAAAGAAATTAGGCATTTAACAACTATGTCAATAAGAATTATACATCTAAAAGACTTTGAGAATCTGGGCCTAATTTTCTAATGCTTTGTTTAAAGTAAGCAATATTCATTTTTTTCTCCACTGTCTCCATGCTCTCTCTCTTATGAAACTTCAGTTTAAAAAAAAAAACAAACCCAAGCCAAACTAAAACAACCTCCATTCAGAGGCTTATAAAGAGAGAGTGAAAAGGGTGCAGGGCACCAGGAGAATCAATGCCAGTAACTGCAGGGTGAGGGCGATGGAGATTACTGTATTTACTCAAATCCAAGGCAAAGTTTTTCTACCAACTTAACCTGGAGGGGAGAAGCCCCTCATCTTGGTTTTGTGTACAAGGTGGAGTAGGGGCAGCTGTTGCGGGTCTGGCTCCAGTCCCAACACAGCGTCTCCAGTTCCCTCCACCAGCCCCACCCCCCACTGCCTAATCTCTAGCTCTGGCATGCCTTCAGTCAGCTGTGGCCTGGGACATGGAGTACATGGTTGCTCCAGCCACAGCCTAGCCCAGTAACAGCTGTGGCTGGGCCCCAGAGCCTAGACTGAAGCTGACACCACCTCCACTGCTACCAGGCCAGGCTGGAGCCAAAGTAACCACATGTGGGGAGGGAAGGGGGCAGAGGTGGCAAGAACTAAAGTCAGGGGGACAGACAAATCACAGGCTTTATTAAAGTCAATGGTGATAGTAGCACTAAGTACCCCTTCCCTGGGCTAAAAGAAAACAGAAAACAAACCATTAAGCCCTTTTATGGAATGAGGAAGATGGAAACAATAGAAGCCACTGCCCATGGCCCTGGGCATCATGGCAAGGACTGAGCAATTATTAACCCAAGGAAAAAAAAGTCTGGGAAGTCTCTTGCGACCAGTTATACACAGGGGCTCAGAGGCTGTTTGGCAAGCTCCATGTGTATATAAGGCAGAAAGCCAAAAGAAAATGAACAGACAGGGAGAGAAACAGTTGTGAGCACTGTCTTGAGAGCAGAGACAAGCTGCATGGGCACACACACAAAACTTCAAACAGCTTGTGGAAGTTTGCCGATCACCGGCCCTGGTTCTCATGGGGGACTTCAATCACCCTGACAGCTGCTGGGAGGGCAATCTGGGAAGTTAGGGGAAACTACTGGGGACAACTTCCCAAAGAGATGTTGAAGAAGCCAAGTAGGGGCTGTGCCTTTCTTGACCTGCTGCTCACAAACAGGGAAGAATTGGTGGCAAGTGTAGAAGTAGATGGCAACCTGGCAAGCAGCAACCACAAAATGATTAAGTCCAGGATCTTAAGGGAATGAAGGAAGGAGAGCAGCAGAATAAGGACACTGGAATTCAGAAAAGCAGACTTCATCTCACTCAGGGATGGGCAGGATCCCCTCCCTCCCTGTGAGACCAGTCTGAGGGGGAAAGGAATCCAGGAATGCTGACTGTATTTTAAAAGAAATTTTACTGAGGGTGCAGGAATAAACCATCCAGATGTACAGGAAGATTAGGAAGTATGGCAGAAGACCAGCTTGACTTAGCAGGGAACTCTGTGAGCTAACACAAAAAGAAAGCTTAAAAGAAGTGGGAACTTGGACAAAACTAGGGAGAAGTAGAAGAGTACTGCTCAGGCATACAAAGATGAAATCAGGAAGCAATTGGAGTTGCAGCTAGCAAGGGACATGAAGGGAAACAAGAAGGGTTCCAAGTATGTCAGCAACAAAATGAAGATCAAGGAAAATGTGGACCCCTTACTGAAAGGGAGGAGGCAACCTAGTGATGGATGATGCAGAAAAGGCTGAAATACTCAATGTCTTTTACCTCAGTCCTCACAGGCAAGGTCAGCTCCCAGATCATGGCACCTGGAAGTAGGCCTGTGCAAAGCTACTAGCATTCGCTTCAGATTCAGCTGATTCGGGGGGGGGGCAGTGATTCGATTTGGTGATTTGAATCACTGTCCTGATTTGATTCGCCCAAATCCGATTCGGCTAGGCCAGGCCCACCCCCACCCCACTTCTCCCAGCCCAGCAATGGCTGCCCTGCCCACCCTAGTTCCCACCTCTTGGGGGGGAAAAAGCCCCAGCTCAGCAGGTGCTGTCAGGCGGAGTGGGGGGGAGATCCCTGCTGCTCCCCACTGCCCTATGCTGCAATGGGGGCTCTGCACAAGCCCCTGAACCGTTCCCCCTCCGCTCCTCCACCACTCCCTCATGGGTGCCCTGCACAGGCCAGCTCCAGCCTTTTAAGAAGAAAAAAGGCCTGAAGAAACCCCAGGACTCACCGCTCCTGCTGGCGGGGGCGATCCCTGCTGCCCTGTGCCATGTGGAGGGCTTTGCACAAGCCTCTGAATCCCTGAGGCTGCGCCAGGAGGGTTGAGTCCCCGGGCTTTTCGCGGCTTTTTTTTTTCTTAAAGGGCCAGAGCCCCAGCAGGCAGGGCAGCCGTGGGGGGCCCCCACGCAGCGTGGGGCAGTGGAGATCGGCCCCCACCTGGCAGCACCCGGTGAGC
>NW_017728943.1:102220909-102232732 GCF_001723895.1 Crocodylus porosus
GAACAGCTGACAGTGGTGAAAGAACAGTTAAGGTCTATTTAAAAAAAGATGGATACATACAAGTCCATGGGGCTAGCTGCAAGGCACCTGAGGGTGCTGAAGGAGTTGACTGATATGATTGCAGAGTCACTAGCCATTATCTTTGAAAACTTGTGGCAGTCAAGAGAGGTCCTGGATGACTGGAAACAGGAAAATTTAGTACCCATCTTTAAGAAAGGGAGAAGGAGGTTCTAGAGAATTACACTGGTCAGCCCTACCTCAATCTCTGGAAAAATCATGAAGCAGGTCCTCAGGCAATTCATTTCTAAGCACTCAGAAAAGAAGGTGGTGATTAGGATCAGTCAGCACGGATTCACGAAAGGCAAGTCATGCCTGACCAACCTGATTGCCTTCTATGATGAGGTGACTGGCTCTGTGGGTGAGGAGAGAGAAGTAAACATGATATACTTTGACATTAGCAGGGCTTTTTATACAGTCTCCCACAACATTTGTGCAAGCAAGCTAAGGAAGCATGGGTTGAATGAATGGACTGTAAAGATGGATAGAAAACTGGCTGGATCATTGGGCTCAAAGGGTAGTAATCAGGGGCTTGATGTCTAGCTGGCAGCTAGTATCAAGTGGACTATTCCAAGGGCTGGTTCTGAGGCCAATTTTGTTCAATATTATCAAAGATCTGGAAGATGGAATGGAGTACACCTTGAGCAAGTTTGCAGATGACACCAAGCTAGTGGGAGTAGTCGATATGCTGGAGGATAGGGCTAGGATGAATGAGACACCTTGACAAATTGGAGGATTGAGCCACAAGAAATCTCGTGAGGTTCAATAAGGACAAATACGAAGTTCTGCACTTAGGACAGAACAATCTCATGCACTGGTACAGGCTGGGGATTGTCTGGCTATACAGAAGCTGTACAGGAAAGAACCTGGGGGTTACAATGGACAATACAGTATGCTCTTGCTGCAAAGAATACTAACAGCACCACTGGGCTGCGTTACCAGCAGATCAAGAGAAGTGATTCTTCCCCTGTATTCAGTGCTGATGAGGCCACATCTGGAGTACTGTGATCAGTTTTGGGCCCCCCACTACAGAAAAGGTGTGGACAAATTGGAGAGAGCCCAGTAGAGGGCAACAAAAATGGTGAGTGGGCTGGGGCACATGACTTCTGAGAAGAGCCTGAGGGAACTGGGCTTATTTAGTGTGGAGAAAAGAAGACTGAGGGGGAGCATCTACACAAGATGCTACTACACAGTGGACTGCATATTTATTTAGTACTTGTACAAACAAGTAATAAATGGCACAGTAGTGCTGGCACATGCCTTTTAAGTGATGCTATCACACAATTTTTGCCATGCAACACTACTACGCAGTAATATCTCATGTAGACATGCCTAGCAGACTTAATAGGCAACTTCAGCTACCTGAATGGTGGTTTCAACAAGGATGTACCTAGACAGTTCTCAATGGTGGCAGGTGACAGAACATGGAGCAATGGGCTCAAATTGCAGCAAGGGAAGTATAGGTTAGATATTAGGAAAAACTCTCACTAGGAGGGTAGTAAAACACTGGAACAGGTTACCCAGAGAGGTGGTGGAATCCCCATCCTTGGAGGTTTTTAAGACCTGGCTAGATGATGGCTTTGTCTAGCCACGCTTTATCATGGCTGGGATGATCTACTTCAGGGGTTTTCAATGGAGCTGTGTGAAGCTTTGGTCACCGATTCGATTTGGCCTGATTCCACAGCTGAATCTCCAAATCCATATTGAATCAGAAGACCCTTTAATCTCTCTGAATCGAATCGAAGAGATTTGATAATTCGGACATAGACACCACTTTAAATGTTTTTTCTACATACCTCAAGGTACCAGGAACCTTGTGAATGCTGAGGTGGTGGGGTGGATGGAGTGTCCCACGGGAGCACAGGGTAGTCCCCAGCATGCTTCGTAGTAGACCCACAAGTGGCCCAGAAGCATTTCTGGTCCACTTCCGGGTCCACCGCAGAGTGTGTGGGGGACCTTCTCCCACCCCCCAGCTTGGCGACTGGTGCCTCCTGGGTTGTGGGGGGCACCCGATTAGCCAATCAGTACTTCTGGTCCACATCCGGCTCTGCTGCCAAACACACAGGGCCCCCCCACCCCGCGTTCCCATGGGACTCTCCATCCGCCCCACCATCTCAGCATTCATGAGCCGTGCCTGGTACCTCGAGATATGCAGAAAAAACATTTAAAGCTGTTTTGCCAAATCGCTGATTTTCTAAATCAGCATTGAATCTTCAGGTTCAGATTCAGCCAAATCAAATTGACACAGTGATCTGAATCAACTAATCACTGTCCCCCGAATTGGATCGAATCCAAATCGAATACAGCCCATTTCACACACCCCTAGTTTTCAACCTTTAAGGAGTGTATCCCTTCTGAGTACACTTCTGGCAGAGCATTGGGGTAGGGGGGAACTCTTCCCCCCGCTCCCTGCCCCTACATCCAGCTGGCCAGCCAGGTGGTGCCTGTATGGCCTGCAGAGGGGAGCCGCTGCCCGTGCCCCTCCCTGCTCCTGGGAGGCAGCAGTACAGGGTGGTGGGTACCTCCTTTCCAAGTACCCCCTGATCTAGTTGGGGTTGGTCTTGCTTTGAGCATGGGGTGGACTAAATGACCTCTTGAGGTCTCTTCCAACCCTCATTTTCCATGTCTCTATGATGAGAGGAACAGAATTCTGATCAAAGAAATCATCTGCTGTTGTTTCTTTCTACTGTGTTCTGGACTACAAGGCTTTGTGTGCCTTCTATATAAACAAACAGGACTGCCCCAGGGAATACCAGGCTTATACCATCCATTTTTCTTCCTAGTGGAAGCAGTCCTAAACCATCCTGAGCACTGGGTTGGTGTTTGGACAAAGGGACAAAAAGAACCAAGTGAGAAGTCACCCTGGCAAAACAGTTTTCTATATATATATATATATATATATATTCCTGTTCTGATTGTTGCAGTAGCCTATAAAATGTGCTAGATATACCCAGACAAAGAGACAATGAACCCCCACTTCAGCTGGTATAAGTCTGTGGTGCTCTATCCATCTCAATGAAGTGATGCCAACTTGCCCCAGCTGCACATCTGACCCAAGCAGTATCTGCTGTTTCCTCCAGTGATTGCAGTTTTCAGCTTACATTTACTTCCTCAGCATGGATTTATTCTTTAACAAATTATCTTGATGCGATAAAGCAAAAGTTTTCTGGACACATTTTAAGGCTCCTACTTGCATCTCTTGCAGCTCCTGTGGCCCTAAGATTCAGGCATCAGGATCAAGTAGGTAAAGTTCTTCTATGCTATTCAAAGCAAGGTTAAACATTCAGCATGTCCTCTGGTTTGTGTGATTCACTTGGTTGTTGGGCAAGCATGATGGTAAAATATACCATAATTTAACTCTCTGAACAGACTGGCAGAGCAGAGGGAAGCCACCATCCTGATTTTACTGAAGTCAGTGGCAAAACACCTATTACATTTGAGTTAGGCCAGGACTTCACCATTGTCTCCGCACTAAAACCCAACTGTGCTAACTTAGCTGTAGAGGGGAGACTCACATAGGCAAACAACTTACTATATAAGGGTGGAATCTGTTTCAGTGCAGGGGGCCTGCACATGT
Source organism: Crocodylus porosus (assembly GCF_001723895.1). Classification (NCBI taxonomy): domain Eukaryota; kingdom Metazoa; phylum Chordata; order Crocodylia; family Crocodylidae; genus Crocodylus; species Crocodylus porosus. The sequence continues at coordinate 102,224,544 of NW_017728943.1, forward strand.
CCTCAAACAATGTAAAGTGGGCTTTTGAGAGTTGACTCCTTACACAGGGTAAGATCTAGGTTTTTTTATTTGCTAAGAGGTGAGGATTCTGTACTAGCCTATGAGATTGACACGACACCTCATTTGATGAGTGCCAGAAAGGTTTCATTTACTACAAGTAAGTATTCAAAGTCTAATGAGCCCAAAGCAAAGCAAAGTCCAGTAATTAGCTATAAAGGTGATGACTTCTCACCAAACAGGAAGCAACAGAGATGGCCTGTTTCTTCCAGTTTCTTGGGATAGCTGGGGCACAGGAGCAGTTGGTGTCAGAGAGATATCCGCTCTTGACACGTGCACTGTTAGCTGTTTTCACTGCTTTCTTATACCCTTAGTCCAGCATCTTCAATGCATTCTTTTAGTTGTATAAATCAAGAGAGAGAGTCCCAAGCAGCATTTGACAGGAAAATCCTGTTAATCAAACTGCTCATTATTGGTTATCAGAAAGTTCCAATTTTACCTTCCTTGGTGACAAGAGGTTATCCAGTTCTACTAAGTTTGGAACTTATCGAGAAACTGATTAACAACCAGGAAAAACACAAGTGTCCTTGGAAAACAAGGCAAATCATGAGAAAACAACAAAAACAAAACTAAATCAGGAGGAGATATCTATCACATATGGAGAATAACTCATGTTATATACAGGAAGAGTCCATTACAAGAGAAATATTTACCATACTATTTAATCAAGGATAAACTTTACACACAGTTACATACCAGACAACTAACATCCTGCTTAAAATCATCATGACTATAGTAAGATAAGCTGGAAAGGATACCTCATTCTTTCATCGCAGATGGCCTAGCCATGAACTCACATCCTCTTGTATTATACAGTTAGCATTAGTATTTTGTATTTTAACTTTTGTGAGTAGGTCCCGATTTAGCATGCGTTTCAGAGTCATCAACCTTAAATAACCCAAGGGGATTCCAGGTCAAAACTTATGGGATCAAAACTTGTCACTTAGACATGTCCCAAACTGGTTCCAACACTGACACAATGACACTAGGGAAGGTCTTAAACCTTTTCACAAATACTATCCCTTTCAATAGATCTAGTCATTAGCACAATTGCAACAGGCAGACCTGAAGAAATCATCTCTTGAAGAACAGCAGAACTTTGGTGGGTCAGAAGCTGAAGGGGGAGATTCACCTCACTTGTCTTGAAGAGAAAAACTACTAAAAGCTGAGCCTCTCTCTCACTGGGCAGGTATTGATTTTATTAAAAATAATAAAGATACATTCTCTTTATTTCTGTCTGCAGAAGGCAGCCTGCCTCTTTAAAGGCTAAGAGCATGGAGCTCTCCAGCCATGTTCAATTAGCTGCTGCTTTTGCTGCACCTGAAGGACAGTAGGAAGAGAGCCTACAAGTAAGAGGTTGGCTAAGAAAAAGGGTGGGTAGGCTGCCCCTGTTTGGGAGTAAAAAACATCAGATTGGGCATAGTTGGGATGCTGAAGTCTGCCAGAGGTCCTTAGTGCAAAGGCAGACCTTGCCTGTAGCACTGAGCAGCTGTTGAAGCCACGGGAGAGGCTGTTGCTGCTGGAGTCTGCCAGCAGCAAAGGAAGCCTGAAAGGTTGGGCTTAGGGAAGCTCTACTGATGGGTGAGTGACTTAAAGAAGAAGTAAGGTAGGAAACAGTGAGGGGTAAGAAACTTCCATCAGTTGCTTCTAAAAGGGTCCCTAGGCCAGAACCCCAAGAACTGGGTGGGCCTGGGTTCCCTTACTCTTCCTCTCTGCCTCTATCTCACAAGCAGGAGCTACAACAGACTGAGGGAAGAGCTACTAGGTATTGCACTGTGAAGGTAGGAAGGCATCAGAGACCTAGCAGGGTCTTTTATAAGCCACCAGGTAGAAAAGGAAACTGATGATACAGAGGGAGAAATGGAGGCAGGTGCAGTGCAATGTGCTGGGGGGTGCACAGGTGAGTGTGCACAGGTTAATGATGCTGCCCTGAAGAGAAAAAGGAGTCAGTGAAAATCATGAATGGAGGGTTAAAACTTCTTTCAGAGAGCAAAGTGGTTGCCTTCAGGAGAACACTTTGCTTGTTCTTTGCCTCGCTTTGCTTGATAAAGCTATGCATCCCCTTGCACGGTGTTTGATGGCTGTATGGCTCTGGTGAAGGGTGAGCTTCTAGTTGACCTGCTGGACTAGGAGTAAGAAAATAAAAGGCCGATTCATCACTGATGTATAAGGATTCAGCGCTACATTTCCCATACAAAAAAAACCTTAAAGTGGCCAGGAGGTGATGACATCCAGAGAGACTTTAACAGCATTGTGTGATTTAAAGAACACTCTTATTTCTAGTAGGGCGTAGACGGCAAGCCAGGGAGGCATCTTGGGACAGCTATACGCATGCCTGATGCCTGTTCAGATATGTTCGTAGAGTTGGAGCAGACTTGATTAATTGAGTTTTCTGGAGAGTGCCAATTAGCATGTTCCAAGAGCTTCGCGTCACATGTATTCAGCATGCCTGCCATAGGCGCCAAGTTCATGGGGGCCCAAGGGCCCTGGCCCCCTCAGGAAGAGGCCGTGGTGACCACCCATCCCTAACTGAAGACTGAAAAATGCAGCTTGCTGTGGATTCCTGCAAGGGGCTGCAGGGAGCAAGATGCAGGGGGCACCATGTGCATGTGTGTGCATGCACACATGTACATGGCCAAAAATACAGCTCCCCCAGCTGCCTGCAGGAAAATCTATGGGGGGAGGGGAGCAGATTGAGCCCCCCACAGTGAGGGAGAGAGTGGGGCAGGGGCTGGGCCTGGGGATGCTGTCCAGCCAGGGTGGTACATAGGCCCTGGGGTTGGGGTGGGACAGAGCCACAAGCAGCTCATCTGGTGGGGGCAGCTCCCTGCTGCTGCATGCACTCCCAAGAAGGAGGGCATGGGGAGGCATGTGCCCCTCAGATTTGTCCATGGACCAGAGGTGGATGCAGGCTGCCTGCTGTGGGCTTAGGACTCCCACCCCACTGCTGCCTTCCCCCGGGAGCCCTGTAGTGTGATAGTGAGGCACCCCCTCCCCTCCCAAGAGCCACTCAAATTAAAGCGCCCCCCCACCCCAGAGCATATGTCAAGATGCCTTTAGAGGCCAATGGTTTCAAAGATGTATAAGCTTTCACAGGCAGCAACCTACTTTTCAGATGCTATGAGGAAGTAGATGGTTGCCTGCCAAAGCTCATGCCTCTCTGAACCAGTTAATCTCTAAAGTTTTGCCCTTCCCAAACTTCTGCCTAACTTCAGATTAACATGGCTAACCACCTCTCTGGTGGGGTTGTAGTGGTGTTGCCACCATGATGGTCAGGGTATGTGCAAGAAGCAATAATTGCTTGGTAATCTCTTTTATTGGACCAACAATGGGGTTGTGGGAGATGTGTATCTAGAAGCTTATCTAACATCTCTCCCCACTATGTAGATGGCTCAGTAAAAGATAATACCCAACACTCCTTGTTTCACTCCTGTTTCTAGCATTTGATGTTGAGGTTTTTTATGCTGAAGAAAATGGTGTTGGGGAAGGCAGGAGAGAAGGAGAAGAATGCTTGGGTCCACATCCTTTTTCCCTTAAGAGCGTCCAAGTGCCGCATGTGTGTGTAAACATAGCCACACAAGAAGCATTTCTGTGGAATTTAGACCTGACTGCACACCTTGTGCCGGGCATCTCTGTGCTGAAACTTTATCAGGGTTTATTACCATAAAATCTGATACCTGCAATTTATCTTGCCTTCCATCCTGTTTTATGCCTTGTCATGCATTTTAATGAAACTCATGAAATCTTTTTCACAGCTTGCTTGCTTTCATTTGGAAAGTGCAACTTTTTTTTTTTTGCTGTTCCTACATATATTCATTCCTTGCAATCACAAGCCCAGTTTTCACAATGACCTTGCTACAACTTGCTTGTCAGTTATCCAACAAATTCAGTCTCTAAGTCATCTGTTAAGTGTTCCGGCCAGCACCGCTTACTGTGTTTATGCCCTTCTCAAACAGCCCAGCCAATGGCCTTGCCTAGGAGGATGTCAGTTGTGAAGAAAAGTGACATTCTAGCATGGGCAAAAGTATTCTTAAAAGTTCTGAAATCGTCTGCCTAGCAACATACAGTTTCTCCCATGCTCCCATGGAGGTCTCTAATGGACCCTACCATAGACAAGATTTTGATCTCTCCAATTTCTCTTCAGTTTTCTCCAGTGAAATTCAGCAGTACTGCATAAATGCCTCCTCCAGTTCCCTGCAAAATTCCCTTCTGGATTGAAGTATTCAGGTGAGTTCATTTGCCATCTCTCTTGCTCACACTTTAGTTTACTCCTGATACTGTGAAATAAATAAGTCTCATGCATGGGAATAGGGGTACAAAAACCTGACCATTATTTTCTGACATGGGTTAGAAAAGGCTAATGCTCTTTCTTTAGAGGGGAAAGTTACTCTCCTTGGCTCCAACCACTGCTTCTTTACAGAGTAGAATCCCATTTCAGAGAATTAAGTAGGACTTAAAATGATGTGCTGAGCTGTGTACAGGCTTTCTGTGCTGAGATGGATTTTGTCCTATGATGTCAAGACAAGGACTTCCCCTTTTTAATTAAATATGCTTATTATTGTGAAAAATTCCCAAGAAATTTTAATATGGGTGGTGGTGGTGGTGATAAGAATAACTTCCAGACCTGATGGGAATGGTATCTTGTAGCAGACAGACCCACAACTCCTTGATTCACCCCAAATTTTAGTTTTGGACTACAATTCAGCTGGATTGCTCACAAGAGCTCATCTGGTTCAGATCTTCTCTACGCATCTTAACAGCAAGGCAACAAATCTAAATAAGATATAGTCACAGTCTCTTTTTACGTAAAGAAACATACATAAATGTAAAGAAATATTGCTGATGTCTATGAAGTGCTGAAAAGGTCTGTGAGTGGCACAAGAAAGATGCTGAGAACCAAGGCCTTGTAATATAAAGGGTCAGCTCTTATTCTACCTGTTAGACACTCAAGTCAGTTTAGGCACTTAAAGTATGATCCCATTTCCCCTATTTAAGTCCCCAGAAAAAATGTGAATAAAAAGATGGGTGGGTCCTCCTCCCTTCTGTTGTCTTGTTTGTATTATAACTAAGTCACCAAAAAGCAGCATATTACAAAAATAGATGCAGTCACGGATTTTTCAGGGACTCGCACAGCGTGGAATAGGGAAGTGCTTAAATGTTCAGGTTCACTTGGTAGCTAAGGTGGACTAGGAGCTGGCCCCAAAGCTAAGTACAGAGATTCAAAAAGTGCAAGGCAGAAGTGGTCTAATTTTTGTGTTTTACTCCAAGCACCCTAGGTTAGGTCAGGAGCAAACAAAACAGATATTTGCCTTTCAGTGGGTGGGGAGGATGGGTACATACATGCACGCTTCCTGCAATGGCTGAGGCCAGTAGGTTGAGAGCATTGCCATGTACCTCCCAGTAGGTTGCCAGGTAATGCAGAGCCCGGCTGAGTGACTGGCCACCCCCCGATCAGCTAGTGTGGCCTCTCCCCAGCCTCTGTCCCTTCCTCCCCCTCCCCCCCAGGCCTCTTCTACCCCTGGGAATCTGATCTTCCTTTTCCCCCATGTTCTGCTATACCAGGTGGTTTTATGCCCTAGCTCTCTTACTCTTAGGGTCACTCCTGGGATCCTCCACCTCCAGGGAACTCTGAGTCCAAAAATTTTCCCCCCAAGTTCCCATTGAGCTTCCAGTGCTTCCAGAGGACAGTCCTTGTTCCAAAACTCAATTTTTCCCTAGCTACTGGGTTTTCCTTCAGACCCAGTGTGGCAGAGCACTGTTTGTGCCTGCCACTTTAAGACCTAAGCCAAGTAGCTGGCAGATGCCTGATTGCGGCAGCCATTTTAGGTTCAGGGCTGCCTATATAAGCAGGGCATTTTGCTGTTGGCAGGCTGGGTAGTAATATTGCTTGGCTGTTAGTATCATTCTTGGAGGTAAGGGCAGGGGCTGTAAGGGGTCGTTTGGAGGCTCCTGATCCTGGGCATGACCTAAAACTACACCCTGCTGGGAGTGGGTGGCCTAGTGGGGCTTCCAGTGGTGTGGGAGCCCCCAGGAAATACTAAGCCAGTTACCACCATAGAAAGATGGGTTGGGGTGCCTTAATAACCCTAGCTTTCACAACTGGGTGGGTTAGCCCCTTGTAAGGTCTGGAAGGTGGACCCTGGAGAGAGAGTGGGGCTCTAGACTTGGAACCTGTCTTGAAGTTCCCTGACTGGTCAATGCTGGGGCCAGGACTGGAAGGGTTGAAGGGCCAGTGGCCCACCATGAGGGATGCCCAGAGCTGAGGGCCTGGGGTTCTGACTGGCTTAGAAGTGAGGCCAGGGCCAGTGTAGCCAAAGGTCCTGGGGGGACTACACCCATAAAAGGGAACAGCTTATGGAGCTAGGTAGCCTAGAATGAAGGCAGAGTAAGCCACCTGAGTAGAGGGATCCAGGTGGGGTTCAGACTGGAGGATTCTGGGGCCCAGAGTGGGGCTGGTGATGTTGACAACAATGGATGCCATCTGCAAGGCTTGGGCTGTGGTGTAGGGGATGAATGGAACTGCAGATAGTGCCCCCTGGCATTGGGACAAGAAAATGGGCAGCTTCCTGCCTAATTAAGATCATTAATTGCTTAACAATAAGGCATGACAGGAAAGAAGGTGGGTAGTTGCCCCGGAACAGGTGGGAAGGGCCATTGGCAGATGGTGTAACAGGAGAGCCTTCTTGGGGCCCCAGGTATATAATTTCACATGTACAACTCCCCTCATTTTCTTTTCAAATGGTCTTTTAACAGTCCTCCACTTAATTGGACCTATGGGATTGCTTATGTATATCTGAGGCTTCTTTCCAGTCCTCTGTTTAATATCTTGCCCCTTTACCTTGAATGTCCAGGGGCATCTCTCCCTTTCACTTTCAGTTGTGTTGGTCTCCTCTTGGATTGTAGATGAAGGGAACACCAAAAAAAGAGCTGACATCAGCTTGCAACTCCCACTTTGGGTTCTTTAGGTTTTCTGCCACTCTTTCCATCCACCCCCCCCACCCCCCATCATGCTAACAAGTTCTCATTTCGGCACTATAGCTTCTGCCGAGATGACCACCGAGGTTGGCTTCTCTTTTTCTCAGGGGTACTTAGTGGCTTTTCCACAGGGATACTCCTCTGGTGCAGGTTTATCTTCCCCCAAGATGTCCTCCTGTACTTGCTCTGCAACTCTCATCTTTAGGTCTTCACCCTGGGCTCACTTTTTTTCTGTTGTGGCTTCTGCCACTGCCTCATCTTTGGCAGCATCAATTTGAAAGATGCTATAATGAGGTTGGTCCACTGTCACTTCTTGACCTCTTGGTGTTTGGGTATTTCATCCTATGGGTGCAGCCTTGATGAAGCGGGTTACCACTCTTGCACCCTATCCTGGTCTGTACACTTCTCTGCTGAACTGTAGTCCCCCTCTTTCAGGTCTCTACCAACTCCACTTCTAGGTGCTGTATACAGCCCTTTAATGCTGCTACCTTAGCCTCACACTGGCTGGTAAGTGAAAGACTAGGAAAGCTTAACTGTTCCATTTTTCCTTCTTGTGCCTAGTCACCAGCTTGTCCCACTTCCAGTCTAGGCACTTCAGTATCACTGGCATGACACCTTCCTGTGGCAGCTGAAAAATGTCTGTGTGATTTTTAAAAGTGCTTGCTGAAGGCTCTATGAAGATTAGACCAAGCGTTTTTTCTGTATTTGTTTAGATATTAAGCTATAAGTTTTTGCTAAAAGCCTAATTATAGTTTAAAATGTAGTGAGGCCTTGTATAAAGTAAGGCCTAGTAAACTTAGCAAAGCCTAGAAGTAGTAAGGCCCTGTTGCGCAGTTAAAATTACCTTATCAAAGGAATGCAAGGCTTGTACTGCTATTGGTCAGTCTAAGGACAGTTGAAGAAAAAGGGATCTAAGTGGTTGTACATTATCAGTGTCTCTCAGAAGCTATAAATTAGCTGAAATATCTAGAAACCATTCAGAAGAAAGATGCAGCTCTGTGAAAAGGATTAGTTAGCTGTTGCCTAGATCAGTGGGCCTGTGGACCTCAAGGAGCCCAAGAACTGCATTCCAGTGTTAGAAATATTATTAAAAATGCATTATCAATAGCTGTTAGCTCCCATCAATAGTTGTCCTCTGAATAAGCACGGCTGCCAGC